>NC_143552.1:322916-645833 GCF_054136105.1 Typopeltis vanoorti | reverse complement strand
TGTTGACGCAATGTGATTTCTGCCCACTGCTGTTAATTAGTCAAAGTGAAGAAATTCAATCGAGCGCGAGTAAACGGTGGGAGTAACTGGGACTCTCATTGAGATGGACGTGACGGATGGAGCCCTGGTTCAGTCAGTTCTTAAGCCCGTGTTTGAAAATCCTGGTGGAAGCCCAGGTCCGGGACGCCGTAAGGAGACAACCGTAGAGAGAATTTCAAGTGCTACTCTTTGAAACGTGGAGTTGGTCGCCCACCTTGGCTTACCCGTGTCCACATCATCACGTGAAACTTTAAGACCAATTAATGATGCCAATGCTATATCGTGGACGAGGTGGGAGCGCTTAAAGGTCTCACCTTGCCCCTACTCACGCAAATCGTAGGGAGGTTCTTTTCTGACTCTCTGACATTGATGTGCTCGTTGGACTGGGTCTGGTGGACATGATGAGACGATCCCTACCTTAATGAGTTACTCTGTGAGATGAATCAAAATATATTTAAAAATCCAGGATAGGGGAAGTCTTTCATTTAACTACTAGTATTAAGTTAGAATTTAAGTTAGATTAAGACAGAGCAATAATAAGTCACGTACTTGGTCAAATATATAATGAAAGATACAGAAAAGGTGCAAGTTCGACTGGCCGAATCCTTGGCAGCCCTGACCCGGCGTTAACGGGATTATGGCCGACACCATCGCTGCCCTTAGGACCGAAAATTATAGTAACAGAGGTCATAGTTGGTTAGTGCATGGCCATGTCGTACTTCACGTAGATATCCAACTGAACGCCTTTAGTTTCAAGATGTGGGATGACTATGAGTGCAGTTAGTGCATCCCACTTAAGCACTGAACGTCTTTAGGTTCTTAGATTGATGAGATAGCAGATTGCCCATTTAGCCAGTATCAAGAGAGTCCATCCTGTCAAGAGAGTCCATCCTGCTAATGACTAGTCGTTGCGATAGTAATCCTGCTAATTACCAGAGGAACCGCAGATTCGGACACCTGGTACATGTCCTTGGTCGAGGGACCAGTGGTGCGAAGTTACCATGTGTGGAATTATAACCGAACGCCTCTAAGTCAGAATCCCATCTAGCCGCTGCAACGATACCGTTCGTGCCTCGCGCGTTGAAAGGCAGCGTTAGCCGTCGTTGCTTTCGTACTGTTACGGTGCGATCGTTCTGGCGATTTGGCCACTAGAACGGAAGCATCAAGGCAACCGTTGAGATTGTGCGGCCGCTGCTTCCTACGCCGCACAATTCAGGTGTGACGTGCGGGCACCAAGTCGTCCCAAACGACCTAGGTTAGGGATGGGCAACCTTTTTACGTGTGCGTGCCAAAATCGCCAAATCTTTGATGCAAAAGTTTAGAGAACATATTATTTGGTGTCGTTTAAATATTGGGAGAACCTTTTCAAATAATCAAAAATCACACTAGAGCGATAAAATCAAAGAATATTGTAAGAGTGATTATTGTAAGTCATGAAGATTGAGTGAATGTAAGAATTAGTGACGGAATTTTTACTTAAACGTCCTTCTACTCTGTTGATAGCGTGGGTATTTTTTATTTGCCTTTAAGTATAATTCTAGCTGCCATATACAACCACACAATTTAAAGACACAATTTTTAAGATCAGCAAAAGTGTAAATAATAATTCTGATTTTTTTTTAATAAAGATCAATCAAACAAGTTTTTCAAGTTTTTCCAATATATTGCAGTGCACAATCTCATAATCGTTTTACTTGACTAAAGCACAATAAAATAAAATTAAATTATTCTTTTATTAATTCTTAATCCCTTAAGAGTAATACATAAAAATTACAGATAAAATAAAATGCTATTTTACCTACATAATATATTAAACACGAATTATTTCTTTATCATGAATGAGACTTCTGCTGCTGCATCACTGATGAGATAATTTATATCCAGTTCCTCTTTTATATCCTTCAGAGATACATGCGCTACTAGTTTCAACTGTAAGGCTACTATTCCTATTACGAGACTTAAAGTTCATCACTGAGAACAATGATTTCACAAGAATATGTAGATGAAAAATGGATAATAATGCTGTTAGAAGGGTTTTTAAACATCCAATAGTTTCTGGAATGGTATTCCAAGTCCTTAATACCTCGTTTTCCGCAATCTGTTACTTTGAAAATCAATCGACTGCATTTCAGGATTATCCATATTTATCTACGAAAACATCTGCAAGTTTAATTCATCCAGTTTTGTAATGTCTGGAAACTTAAAGAATTTTGCAGTCTCTACTAACTGTCTGAACTTAACAAATCTTAGGGAGAACGGCTCAACAGTTGACAGAGTGATGTTTAAAAATATTTTTTGAAGATATTGTCGATTTTGTCATCCTTTTGGAGATCACCGATGTATTTCTTTAGGTTAGAAAAATATGTAAATCTCTCACTGTCTACATTCCTCTTAAAAACTCTTAGTTTCATTTCGAATGCCTTTATGTCATCAAACATAACATCAAGAGCCCTGTAGTTTAAGGTTCAAATAATTTAAATGTTCGCAAAAATTTGCAAAAAAAAAACACCAGTTCACAAACCCAAGCATTTCATTAGTCAAAAAGAGATTTATCTCATCCAGGCTTTCAACAAATCCTTTCAGAACAAGACTCCGACTAAGCCAACGAACATTGGTGTACATTATTAGTCCTTCATACACCGAGTCCATCTCATTCAATGAATTCTGAAATTGTCTTTTATTCAATGCACGTGCAGAAGTGTACTTAACAACCTTGGTTACTGTTTGCACCACTTCTTGAAGTTCCTTTGAGTTAAGATGTTGGATGTGTATTTATTTATTTAATTATTTTTAAGGTAACCCCTAGGTTGCGTTTCGGAAACAAAAGTCATAGGAGTGCCACGTGTGACAGGGGTTCCCCAGCAAAGCTGACTGGGCGTCGTGCTTAGAAGAGCAGCCACCGTACTGCGATCTATTGAGACTCATTCTTTAAACTCCTTCATTCATATCTCAGTTTTTAAATTTTAAAATTAAATAGAGCGTCATCTTACTCTTCTACCTATCACTAATATCATGTTTGTTCATCACCTCTGCAATCTGCACTTCGAATTTCAAAGATTGTTATTGTCAAAAGTACAGCAAAGGCAGGCAATAACATGATCATTTCATTAGCTTCTAGATACCAAATGACGCGTTCTGATTCCAGGGCGTCCCAATGATACAAAAGCTTTGCTATCTCTTTACATCAAAGGTTACATCATGAACCATAAGTTTAGAGAATATATAAAGCCCTTACATGAAATATTTTTGTAAGTAGAGATAAGCTACAAGTTTGAATTCACCTTTGTCTGTCAATATCAACAGTGAGTGGGGGGGGGGTGAACACATTATTCACATATCGAGCAATCGAGGTATGATCAGATATAATTTTTGCATATTCCGGGTTTACCTGAATATGTAAAATTACTGTTGCAGTAGCTTTGTTGCAATCAAACTGTCGATATCAGGGATATTTGTTTTCCACAGCAATTTTAATAAAATGTTTCAATTCTTGTGACAGTTATCCCTATTTTGTGACACGTTTTGTCATTTAGATCCCTATATTTATTTATTTTTATATCGTTCCTACCCACTAAAGGTTATCAGTAAACCTATAGCACATTTATATATACGTGAGTAAGATAAGGATTTTTTTTTCATTTTTATCCATTTCATATTTTTTGTAAATTTTTATTTCTTTTTACGTAGTCCGGAAACCCTGCTCTAGAGAGCAAACGTGAAACTTTTTCAAGCCACTTCAGACGGAGTGGTGATCTCACACCTGGCGATGAAATGCATCCTCCACCCAATTATTATTATTATTACATTTAAGACGAGCAAACGGAGTTCAGTGTGTCACCTTGTTTTTTATTTATTTTTTATGTTGCTCCCCCCTCACGAAAGGTTATTTATAAAGCTAACGCACATTTTGTGCCATGGGTGGGCTAAGGATATCTTTTCCCTTCTCTCTCCTCACCCTATTGGTCGGTAGGTAGCATGGGCTATTGATATTGGACTTCTGTTTTTTTTTCTTCCTATTTTTGTTAATATTTATTTATTTGGTATTTTTAACTTAATTCGCATAGTCTCCAGAAACACTTCTGTATAGATCAAATATATGAAACTTTTCAAAGCCACTTCAGGCCTCCAATAAGCGGGGCGATGGTCTCACACAGGGTGATGAAATTTATCTCCCAACTAAAGACATTCACAAACATCCGTGACCGTGGTGGGATTCGAACCCGCAACCTGCTGGGTGGAGAGCGGGTGCGCTAGCCACTCGGCCAACCAGTGTTTCAAATGAACATTCTTAACCAAAATTAATCGAGCCTCACCTGAATAACTGCTGCCTAAATAAAATGTTTGGGTCGGATGACCTGGTTGACCGAGTGGTTAACGTTCCACCCTTATACCAACTGGCTGTCGGTGTGAATCCCGGCGTGGGTGTGGATATTTCTGAGTACCTTTAAGTCACAGATGAATTTCTTCGCTCGATGCGAGATCGCCATCCCAATTTTGGGACGGTGGCCCCAAATTATTGGATGCGCGAAGTGGCTGTTAAAAGTTCAGTGGATCAGGGTTTATCGGAATATGTAAAAATCAAATAAAAAATAAACATAAATTAATGGGTATCATAAAGTTATAGCAGAATTTCTCTTTAGGAAACTTTTTTTCCCTCAAAAAGAACCGACCAAAGAGGAAAAAGAGAATACCTGCAACTTGCTGATAATATTCCTGCCTCACAACCTTACTTGTTTCGGGGATTAAATCAAAATCAACTCCAATGGAGTGTAATTTATATTATCATTATTATTATAATCTGAGACCTCCAGGGAGTCAAGGATTCATCGAGGGAGCTGTAAGTTACCCAACCCAGCTAGATCAGTGTTTCTCAATCTGTGGTCCGCGACGATGGGACAGGTGGTCCACAGGCAGACTTAAATTAAATAAATAAATAAATATATATATTTATTTATCCAAACAAATTAAAATTGAATAAGTAAGTAAGCATTATTGAAATCAAACGGAGACTTTAAAAAAACAACAAATAGCGTCAGAACGTTTAAAGGCGGAAGCAATAAAACTGTACTGTTGTTCACTTCACCCACTCTTTTATTACTCGTCATTCTGGCACCACAATAATTGGTAGCAGCACAATGACGAATAATAACATGGGTGAAGTGAACAACAGTACAGTTTTATTGCTTCCACCTTCCCTTTGCTGTTTTTTCAGATTTGAAGTGCACATGTGTTGTTCACATGACCACATTTCAACCAATTGCTTGTTGTTTATTGATTTTTATTACTGAAGGTTTTCTCCTTCAATCAAGACTCAGTATACCTTCAGAAGTGCTAAATGATACTTGGACAAAGTGTCTCATGAGTTAACCCTAGTATTTATATATTTATATATTTTTTGGAAACCTTTTTTTAATAATGGAAAAGTGGTTTTGAAAAGAAGAGCAAATAGAACAGGTAATGCTAATCCTAATTGTGATACACGTGTTGTAACGGTGAGTAAATCTGATACTATTAAAGGAGAAGAAACAAGCAGTTCAAAGAAAAAAAACGGTAGGAAATATAACAGTTCATATTTGGAATTCGGGTTTACTTGGCTTGGTGATGAAAGTGAACAGAAACCTCAATGTGTTTTGAGTTATGAAGTGTTGTCGAACGAGTGAATGAAACGTGTGAAACTACGACATTTAGAAACTAAACATTGTGATGTAAAAAATCATGAAAAGAAAAAACAATTTCAGCGACTCTTAGTGCCATTACATCATGGGAAAGATGTAGTTTCGGCCATGGGTTCGATTAATACAAAGGCACTGGAAGCATCTATCTCTTAAGTTTGCACATAGTGAAAACAGGGAAACCTCATTCTATCAGGGAAAATTTATTACTTCCAACAATAAAAGACGTGGTAAAAACTATGTTTGGCAACAAGTTACTAAAGGATGTTGATTTGACTCCTCTTTGAATGACACTGTAGGTCGCAAATTAATGATATGGTACAATCTCAGTTAATCGAAAGAGTTAAGAAGAGCCCTTATTATACGTTACAAATAGACGAGACTGCTGATGTTACAGATGATGCCCAGTTAATATGCTACGTAAGATATGCGCATGAGAACAACATTCATTACGTTATTCTGTTTTGTAGAACTTTGTCATCCCGATTGATTGGAGAAGAAATATTTCACCCTCTCAATAATTACATAATACACAAAGGGATCCAGCAGTGGAAAAAATGCATGGGCTTTTGTGCGGATGGAGCTCGCAGCCCTTACAGGCGGGCTTAGTAAGGGGGGTGTTTCTATGGTCAAGGAAGTGGCTCCAGATATGAATTGGGTATATTGTTTCACACATATGGAAGTTGGCCTCCAAAGGAATGCCAGCAGAATTTAAAACTGTGCTACACACCGTTGTAAAGCTAGTTAATTTTATTAAAGCTCGACCGTTAAATAACAGATTATTTTCAGTATTCTACGAAGAAGACAGTGAATATACAACTTTTTTCTACGAGTATACAACTTTTGCGTCACTCTGAAATTCGCTGGATTTCCAGGGGCGAAGTACAAAATAAACAAGCTTATTTTCAATTAAGACATGAAGTTTTATTGTTTGTAAATGAACGTAATTCTAATTTTGCATCACCCCTTGTTGAAGCATGGTTATCCACACTATCCTATCTTTCAGAGATTTTTTTCGAAATTAATTGAACTAGATCTCTCCCTTCAGGGAAATTCTTTAACTGTTCTTGATGCCTAAGACAAAATAAACATTCAGGAAAAAAAAAACTGGTGTTGTGCATCAGTTATACAAAAGACAGACAGTTTCACCTTTTCCGACATTGGAATGCTTTTAAATGGAAAATGATCTTTTTGTTGATTTTGAATTTCTGGAAAGGGTTTGTGATTACCTCAAAACTCTGAAACAGAATTTTGAAACATATTTTCCGAATAACTTGTATAAGAAATTTCTGTGGGTTCGCGATCTATTTCAGGCTTATAGTCACGAGAACCACCTTTTGTTATCGAAAAAAGAGCAGTTAATTGGACTTTCAAGTGAGAGTGGGCTTGAAATGCAATTCTGTGATCTTGTTTTGGCTCGATTCTGGATCTCGCCTTCAGTGAGAAAATCTCCATGAAGTTTTCTACACCCTATCTTTCTGAGAAAGGATTTTCATCACTCCTTCAAATAAAAACAAAATACAGAAATCATCTTAGTGTGTGTGTGTGCCGATCTTCGACTGAAGTTGACCAATATTGAGTAAGATATCCATCAACTCTGCAAGGGCCGAAAAGCTGAACCATCGCATTAAAAGTAAGTAGTAACATAATTATATTGTATTATTTATTTGGACTACAGTTTCCGATTATTCTCGTTACTGGTTTTGGAATTAATCCATTTCAAAAATCGGACAAAATCGGGGATGAAACGACAGTTACGCAAAGTGACGTCAAGTTCAGGCTCAGCTCTGCTGGCGAGGAGGATAGCTGCCCGCGTCCCGTTTAGCAAAGTTCCGTATCTCGTACGTCGCTCGTGAGAATATGCGGCCGAACACACTGAATCAGTCGCACGTAGACAACATCCGTATGGTCATGGATTGTACAGAAACACACATCACAACGTAACGAATACAAGCAGCACACAGGACGGATATAAATAAAACCACCACACGATTAATGAATCTGCCAGATTTAAGAAGACCACAGTTGTGCATCTGAATAAACAGGACGGATGTAATTAAAACCACGATCACAACACGATTGGTACAAATGAAATGCCTACTATATATACAGCATACGGTCACTGGCGGGAAAATGCGCCCGACCACGTGTATGGCACTTTGCGATTGACATCGTGGGTTGAGCTTAATGAGTGCAGGTAGGTGAATTGGGTTAAGATATAAAATATAAAAGTTGCTGTGGGCACATGAATGGGGATTTCAGAGGACTGCGCTGACATACCTATTCATTTGCCCACAGCAAATCGGAAACTGATCACCTATAATTTGTTTAATAAAAATTAAAACTTTGTTCAGTGATGATACATTTAATCGTTTACTTCCAACTTAATTGTTTCCATATGTATTTGTAAATGTTTGTGTATATGTAAAATGTTGTATATGTAAATGTAATATGCAAATATTGTATGTAAATATAATATATATATGTTGGAAATCCCCACATACATGTTAAACAAAATTATATAACTTAGTGGTCCGTATGATTGTTTTTAGGCATTTTACTGGTCCTTGGACTTAGAAAGGTTGAGAAGTGCTGTGCTGGATGCACTCACTACCCCCTAAGGGCAAATTATTCCACTCACTCACTGCTCTCTGGGAGGAAAAACCTAGCTCTTACCCCTTTCTTGACTGGGAACAACGTTAACTTCCAAGGATGCGCAGTGTTCTCTCTCTGCCTTCCATATAACGAAAAATTTCATCATTTGAAATGCTATAACACCCATTCAAAGTCTATAGACCTGTATCGTATCTACCCCTCTTTCTCCTGTTAACCAGTCTGCAATCCACATACTCGCAATCTATCATCATTATCCCATAATCTGGATATAATCTTTGTAACTCTTCTTTGCACATTTCCACAGCTTCCTTATCCCCTCGGAACCCGGGAGACTAAATCAGCGCACAGTAATCCAGGTTTGGTCTTATCAAAGCCTTATAAAGAAACAAAATTACTTCCTTATCCTTACATGTCAAGGTTCGCTTCTACATAGCAATTATCCTCTGAGTTGTATTTGCAACTTTAGCTATGTGACCTTTGAACTTTAAATTCTTCTCCACCAATACAACAAGATCCCTTGCCTCTTCAGTTTCTTGTAGCATAACTCCGCTAATATAATACGCCGCTGGAACGTCAAAGCGCATAACTTTACACTTACTAACATTAAACTGATAGCCATTTTCGTTTGCCTCGATTTCCAGTCTTTTCAAATTATTTTGTACTTGCTGAATATCAGTAGCATCCCTGATTGCCCTGCCTATCTTCGCATCATCAGCAAACAATTGTAAATCTGACGGTAGGCCCTGCTTGATGCCATTAATATATAGATTGAACAATAATGGCCCAAGGACCGAACCCTGCAGTACACCACTGGTTACCTTAAATTTGCCAGATTCACACCCACTGTATACCACTTTTTGATATCTGCCTGTCGACCATTCCCTGAACCAAGAACATAGATTATGTTCCAATCCCATATTCTCCAGTTTACGCAACAGCCTATAGCGTGGCATCCTATCAAATGCCTTCGAAAAACCCAACATTATCATAGTGTATCTATTTCCTTTATCCAACTCGACGGTAACATTTTTTATAAAATATGAGCAAATTGCTAAAACATGACTTTCCTTTAGTAAACCCGTGCTGTTCCCTGCAGAGTATAGAATGATTGTCTACTCATTTCTGTATGCGAGTTCTTACCAACTTCTCTAAAATCTTCACTACCACACCAGAGATACTGATTAGACGGTAGTTAGATATCAGTTTTAGCACCACCCTTGTGCAATGGAACTATATTACATTCCTTCCATTGCCGTGGTATCATTCATGAGCTGAGACTCAAGTTATACAAATGTGTAAAAGGCCTAGTCAATTCAGCTGAACATTCCTTAAACAAACGGGCAGATATTCCATCTGTTCCTATTGACAAATTCTTATCCAGGTTATGCGAAAAGTAATAACAGAAAGTTGAAAAATGTTTGAACCTTTCCTCCATTGTCACGAGGTAAAATGTGCACACCATATTTTTCAGCACAAAAAAATAACGATATCGCGCCATCTTCTGTCTGTCGAAAAAGAGTTGCCTCTTGGCTTTAACTGCCTGAAAAACTAATTCAAAATAAATACAACTGCAACCACTATGGGGATTTTTTCTCATTTCGTCTGTTTTACTTGATTAAAAATCTCTCTTCAAGAAGAAGTAAAATATATATGTGAGCCTAACTCGATCGTAGTTGAAAAGGTCTACAAAAGTCTTATTTTTCTTTAAAAAATATTACGCTGAACTTTTCCACATGTAAAGTGAATACCACGTCCAAGTGCATCATAAAAATATAAAAAAGAAAGAAAGAAAACAGAAAAAAGTGAGATGATAAAAGTATTGGAACTCCTTGCTCTTGTATTAAATAAATTAAAATATTTTATTCTTTCCAGATGTACATTATACTTTAACACATTTAATGCTAATTTGTACACTTATAAAATAAATTATGAAATTCATTTTATTTTTTCTTGACAGGAGTTTCTGCTTCTTTAGATGATTAACAACGTCCTGGACCGCGTTTGTGTTGTCCTCTGAGTTGGACACAGCGTGGCCATTGATTCTCTCTGCTACACTGAAGCTTTCTGTCCCCAACTTAGGAAGGTTCAGAAGAACACTTGTGTTGTTTTGGACAGAAACCAAAGTTGATGAAGAAGCGCGAGCGAGGACATTGCTATGTTTGAGAATGCGCACGCTGCTGATTATTTTCTCCACGCATCGTCTGGATAGTGGTTTATTTCTTCCTTCGTGGGCGATTTCCTTAACTAACAACACATATTAAAACCGCATAAAGTTAATCATTAGCATTTGTCATTCCATTTTTCAATTAGGAAAACCAATCAAATGTCTGCTAACCCTTTCAATTGTTAGCATTCATCTGGAATGTTTCAAAAGCAGAAGCAGGCAAAATAGGCGTAAATATAATAGTTTCAAAAGCAGTTTGTCTCAGTTTGAATCGAGAACACGAAACGTTTATTGAAGGTCGTGTTTTAATTAAAAAAGGTTCCAAATCATAAAGGAATTATTTCTGAATAATGGAAAACTAAAATTTAAATTCTGCAGAAGTATGAAGTAAATGTTATAGATATTTGCTTTAGAGAGCTTTTTGCACTAGTATTTTTTGTTAAATATAAGCAAAAGCCTACTTACTTTATACTCCTGAAAATTCAGTTTTGATTACAATCAACTTCCATATGAATACGCAAAAATGTTGGCGTCAACACTAGTAAAAACAGTTACTTGCATCGATACTGTAAAAACGAGCGGTTTTCGCTTGTTGCTTGTTTCTTTTAAGATCGCTTTAAACGCGGCCTAAAGGATTGTTATTGCGAAGGCAAATGAAGGAATTAATGCTTTACTCTGAAATTGGCGTGTAAACGAATCATAATAGCTTTAATAATGAATGGCTACAGGGATAATGGGGCTAGAAGAACGCTGATCACATATTATTTAAATAATACTTTTCCTTAACATATTGAGTATAAAATTAACTAATTAGCAAAAGGAGGTGAAGGGGCAAGTTTATTTGGCCGCTTAACAAAATAAAAAAACACGTAGAACTAGGATGAAAATAAATTACTTTCTAACTAATTTAATTACTTATACTCCGATCTGACGCCAGCTTAAACCTTCATAATCACGTGTTCTTTAAGAAAACACTAAGCAAAAGACCGAGAATGAAGGGAGCTCGAGAAGAAGAAAGACAGTCACGTGTACGTAGGGCGACTTAACACTCTTCTAGGTGAGCATCTGTAATTACTAATGACGGTGGTGGTGGGGCGTAAAACGTTCGGACTTTGTGCGTGTGTCTGGGGATAAAACAAAGAAAGTTGCCAACCCACCAAGCAGCCTGCAGAAGGAATTGTACGAAAAAAAAAAGGGTAACTTATGTGTATCGACAAATGACAGAAGTATCAGAAACCACGGGATTGAGGTTGTGCTTTAGTGAATACATTGTGACCTGAAGACAGCAGCGAAAGCTAGCTGTCATACTCGGATGGAGTAACTGGATGGAGTATAAATGGTGTTTTCCTTCAGGGAGAATGGACAGGAGAGCAGGGCGTGATAAAATTGATACGGGAAATAACATCTGATAACATTATTAACAGTAAAAACATTCGTATTAATAATGTTGCAGATGATCAAGTCCATTTTGGGTAGAAATTCATGAAAACAATAATGATAATAATGTCCCATGTAATCTGAAGTTGTCATATTACCGAATATGCACCGAACGAGCAATCATTATGAGTGACATTAATTATTCAAACATCAACTGGGGGGTACTATAGAAAACTTATAAAAATGCGTGAGAATGATTGATCTGTTGCAAGACAATTCTCTAAATCAGCATGTGAAATACAAAAACTCAATAAGAAACAATGTTCGACTTGATCATAGCGTCAGAAGTGGTATTAGTGAGAATGACTGGTTTGCCACAGTGACATTATTCACACTGACCATGGCAGCAGCTAAGTGTGGATGCTCCAATTAGAATCGATTACATGCTGATCCACAAAGTTGAAATTATTCCAAGCTCAGAAGATAATATGTTCTGTCTCGGTAAGTTACTGAATAAGAGAGATAAGAGAAGTGTATGGGAAGCTTTGAAAAGATGATTAAATTATGCAGAATCCGAATACGCCCTTAGAGTTCAGAGAACACTAAGGTATGAATCAAATAAATGCAACGATACTGAGCCAAGAGATTAATAAGAAGATGTCGAAGGAATATCATGAGAATAACAGTGAAAGGAGTTATGAAACAAAGTGCAGACCAGAAAAGTAGCGAGTGTTGTGCGGAAAGCTAACCCAGAGTTTGTAAAGAAATTGGCTATGCAGGCTAAGGGCAACCGAAAATAATTTTATCGTTATGGTGAAAATAAAAGAAATAATGAATGTGGAAGAATAGATTTTTACTGATTGCGGATTATACACCTGTGTCAGAAGCAGGTGCAGTTGCTCGAGTAATGAGCGTTCAGTTTTCTATATGTAATAAAGCACATAGAGTGCATAGAGTAATATAGAGTTGCATGAGGAAGTTTTGCAGCTGTTGCATAACCTGGATAACAATTTGGCAATAGGGATGGACAGGATAATACCATCGTGTATACTAAATGAATGTTCCGAACTAGTTAGGACTATGACATACATTTTTATGTAATTTGAGTCCCAACTAACGAAAAATCCCACAGGGATGGAAAGAATGTATGTGAATCTCATTGCACAAAGATTGTCCAAAGCCCGAGGTGCAATATCAACGTATCACTATCTCTGGTGTGGTTATGATACTATTAGAGAAGATAGTAAGAATTCGCATACAGAAATGGGTTAACAGAAATACTATCCTTTGCAAGGAACAGCATGGGTTTAATAAAGGGAGATCGTGTTTGAGAAGTTTCTCATATTTTATAATAATTTTTGGCTGAGTCTACAGGGAATGGATAAACTATAATACTGTTGAACTTCGCTACGGCATTTGGATAGGAATCCCCACGAAAGGCTGTTGCGTAAACTAGAATATATGATATAGAAATATGAACCATAGTGACTTAGATAAATGGATGGCTAACAGGCGATTATCAGAAAGTGGTAAAATAATCAAAGTGATTTCAGGTGAGCAGTGATGTATTTTAGTGACCAATCCTTTTATCATTGTTTTTCAATATATGCATTTCTAATATTGGGAAAGACCTGTTCAATTGTTTGCTGATGATGCAAAAGTAGGCCAGGCAATCGGGGATGCTACTGATATACAGCAATTAGAGAATGATTTCAATAGGCTGGAAAGGTGAAAAAATGGTTGTCAACTCAACGTTCGAAAGTGTCAAGGTATACACTTCAGAATTATGCGATGTCCAGAGGTTTGTTATACCTATTGGTGGGATTATTCTTGGACAAATTGATTAGACCAGGAATCTTGAAGTTATGGTGGATAACAATTTGACCTTCAAGAGTCACATAGCAAGAAATGAAAGTGATATAAAAGTACTCCATTATTTTAAATGTGGTTATTACTTGTGATTCTGTAATCAAGCATAATTGCATTATCATTACATAAAAGTCTAGCTTACTCCTTTTTTATATAAGTATTTCCCTGATTGTACTTTTTTTATTGACTATGATATTGGATTTAAAAATAAATAAAAATGAAGTTAATATTGTTTAGAATATCACCGTCTTTCGTATACAGGCTAAGCGAAAAATCAAGTCAGGTTAAAACGAGTGTAACATTAGTTTCGAACAGTGAAGCATGCAAATAAATTATAAACAGGATAAGATTTCTATAACGGTGGATAACAAGAATAACTTAACGATTCCATTAGCTCATCAACAACTCAATTAAATTGCAGAGTTATTGCTGTTTGGTTTGATAGAGAAGACATTAGCTCAATGCAATCGCAGTTTTCTAGTAAAATGCAATGAATGCCTTTAACAAATAATAATAAAAAGAGCTAAGAAAAAATCTTCTAATGGAAATTTGAAGGTTGTTCTCATGGAATCATCAGTCGAAATGTAAACGTTGCAATACTAATTCGTTTTCTATTTAAGTTTCTACAATTTTCTTGTTTCTCGAATATATTTGAGTATTACACAGATAGTTACATCAGCAAAACAGTGTTCTGCGCAATGCTTATTCATAATATGTTATAACATTCAAAATACTATTGCTCTGGTGCTCACTTGTTGATCAGAAAACACTTCAAAATAATTCACAATAAATACTGGTACACAACGCTATTTACAGTGATACTGGCTAATGACAATATATTGCAGACGACATCTTGAGCTAGGGTGAACATCGCATTAACCACTGAGCTCATTACTGGATTCAATTCGTTCATAAAAAATAATCACAGATGATACGATTATTCTTGGATTAATTCATTCTTCGATAATCATTCATTCGACCAAGTATTATTTAAATACCTAAAAAAATGTGCGTACAATATGAATCCGTCATATCTATGAATCTTTTTAAAATGCACTCATACTTATTTAAGTGTAAAAATCACTAAAGAAATGGTATACCCCCCCCTACGGTTCATGAAGTCGAGGACATTTTAGACAACTATCCATGCTTTTTTGCTTCCATATTCAAAGGCAACTTTCTTTTTCGTTTTCCTGCATCTGCAGGTAGGAAGATGAACTGAGAAGCCTTTCCTGTTCATAACCATGGGGAGCACTTTTCTCGCCGGCGCTTCCGTTTTCTGCACTCCTGGAATTATATGTCAGTAACTTGCCATTGGAAAAGCAATGATCCATCTCTAGTACCACTTCTGTTTTGTGAATCACAGAATCGCACTGAAGTTTCGGATCTTCAAAATTGGTAAATTGAGCAGAAACTCTGGGAGATGTGAGCGAGCTGCGAGAGGCTGGCCCTGTTGTTGATCCACTTTCACGTTTGCACTCACTCCTGGGAATATTCGGAGAGGGACTGCTACTACAACATACATCTTTTTTATCTGGAACAGAAGAAAACAAATAGGACAATAACTATAATCCATATATTGATCTTTGAATTATGTAGACACACACATAATAAAATTTTCGCTTAATAATTCTTACTATGCAGTCTAATCATTTTCCATGTTCTCCAGTTTTCAGTGTCTCGAACATTTGTGATGTAAACGAGCTCTGCAATCAGATTACACCATTAGCAACATCTTGTCATCAAAATATTATTATCACTGTATTGCAAAAAAGTCAAAAATAATGTGCAATTAGAGGGAAAGAATGAAGATAAATTGAATGTGTCCAAAGAACGAATTATGAATGCTGATGCAACCACTCGAGGAAATGAATTTGAAATTGTTCTTTATCACTTCTTGTCCAGACCTTTCCCCAAACGCTTTTTAACTTTTTTTTCCTATTCGAAACAACTGCTCAGATGTGGTTTCCCATGACGTTGAAGTCCGAGAATCTGTGCACACATTCTTTGAGTGAAGATATTTTTTTAGTTGACATTATAAAACTTGTATATCGATATAACAAGTGATTCAGAAGCATAGCAACCATCTTGGAAATCAATTCTAAATGTGTACATTTTAATTGTCTAGATTTTATAATATTTTAATTATTCCCTCCAATGTTTATGTCTAAACAGGTTCATTACATTCTTTATGTATCAACGGCTTTTCAATATTTTCTAATTTGCTGATTGCAGGAACTAATCGACTAATTTCAATTTCTACTGAAACATATTTTAAAAGTTTTTCCAACCAAGAAACGTTGCTAACCTATAGTATCGGGGTTTTGTGCATATGCTAAGTCTTATTATTATTATTTTTTAATTTATTAATATTTATTTTCATATAAACCGGAAATTGTATTCAAATCCAAACAGGTAACTTGTATAAGACCCTTCAGGATGACCATAAGCGGAACGGTGGTCTTCCACTGGGCATTAAAAACAGTGGCGCACCCAGAGGGGGACCAAAAGGCCCTGGCCCCCTCCAAAGAAAAAGAAAAAAAAAACACTAGAAAAATTTCCAAAAATCTTTTCCTAATTAAATTTTTTTTATTTTTTTATTTATGATTGTCGTGTCTTCTATTTCTATACTACATATGAATTAGCGATCATTGCAGATGCTCAGTCATAGGTCGTAGGCGATGCATCGTGTGCATTCTGAAATCATCTACTGAACTCGGTCGCCCCCCCCAGCCCCCAAGATTAAATCCTGAGTGCGCTACTGATTGAAACCCATCTCCTCCTCAAAAACAGACACAGACATCCAAGTCCATTGCGTAATCAAAAGCCACAGATCACTGGTTGAAGCGTGAGTAGGTTATCCACACGTCCAACTATGTTCGCAATTTATTCAGCAGTAGTGTAAACTCCCTCCTGCAATTATTGCAGGAGGGAGATGGATAGGAGAGGCAGAAAACCGAGTGGTCTCGAAAATCATGGGGTTGACCTTTGGCCAGCAGTGGACAGAACCAAAAAGGTTGAAGAAGAGAAGAAGTGTCAACTCCTCTTTGGTACATAGTATGCTTTGATACCACTACAAGTTTATATTTTAAATGATTAATTCTTATTAATGGTATTGATGGATGTTAACATCATAATGATACGTACATACGGAAAACGATGTGCATTTTTTGATGCTGCGAAAAACAGTATCGAATCCACTAAAGCCGGTTTGAAACATTGATTCTCTGTCAGCTTAAGATGGTGATTTAGTCAGTCTCTCTCTTTCCCTTTTCATTGAAAAGAGTTTTCCTCCTTTTTAATCACACATGAGAAACTTGTCAGTGTGTTCTTGTTAACCTTGATGGTAATTCTCAACAACTCATTAATATTAAAGGTTGAAGTTTTCTATAATATAATATTTTCATAATATAAACTTCATAATATGAAGTTTTCATAATATAACAGAAATGAACTTTTAAAATATGTTTCAGTAGAAATTGAAATTAGTCGATTAGTTCCTGCAATCAGCAAATTAGAAAATATAGAAAAGCCGTTGATACATAAAGAATGTAATAAACCTGTTTAGACATAAACATTGGAGGGAATAATTAAAATATTATAAAATCTAGACAATTAAAATGTACACATTTAGAATTGATTTCCAAGATGGTTGCTATGCTTCTGAATCACTTGTTATATCGATATACAAGTTTTATAATGTCAACTAAAAAAATATTTTAATTACAATATGGAACTGAAGTAAATCATGTAATCGGTAGTAATAACCTATGGGACATGGCCGTTACCACCATGATTTTAGGAATAAATTGAGTCGTATGTTTTCAGTTATATACGTGAATTTTCTAATTTACCAATAGGTGGTGTCATATTAAACGGATTTCATTTGCATTGTTCAATCTGAAATTTCGCTCCTAATGCTCATTTTAAATACTCAGAGATTACAATGAAAATTAGATTTTAAAATAACTTGGTTGTCGAAGGCGAAGCTAAAATAATTAGCATAACATTAGAGAAAATGAGAAGCTTATTTCATGGAATATCTTATTACTACTATTATTTCATAAATGCAATATATTTTAGTGAAGTCAAATAAGATTCCCGATCATTAGGATGAAAGTTGTGAAAATGTGTTGAATACATTCACGATGCGGCGAAGGCACAACACAGTTATTCTGCAAGTGGACTGACGACCTTCAAATTATTAGACAGTATTGAAACTTTTCAAATGTGTGCTAATATTAATCAATAATGCATGGTATTTATTTTTTAATCAATGCCTAAAATGTCATTGCAATATTCAGAGCGATATTTTATAGCTAAGATTCGATACTTTTAAAATAGTTTTTATTGGGAATAAAACCTTATTTAGATTCGCTAAAACATTACCATATAAATTTCTTTATTCGAAAAATTTCCATTCCTTCTTCATCACAATGGAGAAAGAATTAAAGGAAGGGGACAAAAAAACCATGTTGCTAATTCTTTCTTTCAATGAATAGTATGTACACAAGAAGTCTGTGACGTCATTGAAGACAACGGTTTGATTTTTACGCTTTTCCGTCATGCGATAAGAAACATGTGGTTCACGCATATTTTACGTTTATTATTACGTTTTATGGAAGAGTGAAATGCCCAGACCGAGCAGGAATTTTCTTTGTGTGTGAATATGTTAGAGCTCATGAATATTTATTAGCAATCGTAAATGAAATGATTCTTACCAGAGGCCGAGTGAAGAGAGAGAACCGAGCTCCTTCCTTTACTCATATACGTCAAAGACTGAGTGAGAAACGAATTGTTAGATCGAATAGCTTGATCGGGTTTCGTATTCCACCTCTGGATTACCTTCCGGAGTTCGCTTTGAACCTGAAAGCCAACATTAACGATCGCTTTTTAATAATGGCACAATAAATTCGGATAATTTAAAATTCGCCTTGTTGGTAGAATCAAAAGATAATGATAATTTATGAATTCTAGCTTATATACATCAAGTTCGTTATGCAAACAGGATCGATTATATATTTTCCTAATTTCTTAGTGTATTTCCTTTGACATTATTAATTTCAAGATATGAGGAAAGCGCAAATACACTAAACTAGATTTTTTTTTTTTTTTCAAAAATGCAAACCTTTCCTCCTGATTAATTAACATTTCTTTAGTTTGCAAAAATGGTTTTCACGGATATTTTGATTTCCACAATAAAAAATGAAAATGGTTTCTCCTGCAAATTTATTTTATTTAGAAACAAATTTTATAGTGCAAACATTGCTGGCATCGCCTTGTAAAGTAAACCATTCATAGTGAAAAAGAACCGAAGACTTTTTACAATCCAACATTTTTAACTTACATTATTTGTGGTTCTGTAAGCATATTAGGAAGGGATTCCTTAGGAAGTGCGCGTGTGTGCCTGCCTTTTTTTCCCCTTTTCAGTTAGCCAAGGATACTACGAACCGTGGAGTAGTCATATTTGGTGTTTTCTGTGACTGAGCATTTATCGTTCTTCCAGATGTGTTTCTCAAGACTTCCGTTAAAATTACGAATGCTTTCTTATAACCACCATACCAAAATGCTCTATTGCACGCTTTTTTTTATTCTCTCTTGTAAACAGATTTTCGATTTTAAATCAGCGTAGAATTAAAAGGTATTCAAACTCTCTAGATTGGTAATGCAGGATCATCTTCATGACCAGCTTATAGTCTTAAGTTTATTAAGAGCAGTCCTAATTTTACCTGATTTGAAATCGAAAATCTCTTTAGGAGTTTTTTGTGTCGCAGTCATTGAAAATGAGAATAGCACATGTTTGGGATTGAAGTATTGGAAAACACATCTAGAAGAACGATAAATGCCCTTTCAGAGATAATACACGGTACACCTGCTTCGTAGTATTCGGTAAGAATTCTGTTTAACTTTGAGGAAAGGGGGGCCTCGGTAAAAGGCAGGAACCCACGGTGTACATGTTTTGTCAAGGAAAGGAATTTTCTTCGAAGAACTTAATTTTTCAGGTTAGAAACAGATGAATTCCATCGTAGTATACTCAGAAAACCACACATCAAACCCACGCTGGTTTCGAAATAGGATCTATAAAGACTATGTAATATAATTTAATTGCTGTAACTTGGTTTTATAAAGCATTCGTAAACAATTTTTTACACGTTATTAAACAAGTCACTTTCACTTACCTCGCCATTGAAGAAACAATAAAGAAGAGCCACGAAACACCCCTAAAAGAAAAAAAATATATAGTGAAACATAGTAATCGACTTGAGATTTTTTTCTATATAGTAAACTATTGCTGATTATAAATTTAAAGTTTTGTTAAATTCATGGTCTATTTTGTTAAAACTTTATTTTTCAGCTATCCGATGAAGGTCAACTAGCTCAAATGCAAATTATGACTAACTGAGAGAGCAGGTTATTAGGTTGGGAGCATGTTGAGTGTGGTTTTTGCTTGTTTTTTGACCGAAAACTCTCTACCACTTTTGTACACGACTTCAAATAATTGTTGGGAAAGTAATTCTACAGGGTACTAGTTTAATTCTGCTTCTAGTCAATGATGATGGGGGAGGGGGATTGAATGATAAATTCTGCTTATTATGATCATAAGTACTTCGTTCATAATTAAGACCAATCCTAAGGATCACATTTTGGTAATAGGAGATTTCAACGCAATCAATCATATAAACCAAACATAGGATTTATCGGAGAACTTAACTGTAATAGAAATGATAATAGATTAAGAGATTTTACTATAAACAATAACATTAAAATAATGAACACCTCTTCAAACATAAAGACATCCATCCACAAATACATCTGGGAAGCAAGAGACACAAGAAGCATTATTGATTACAAAATCAGTAATATCAAAATGTCAGATGTGATAATAGATACAAGAGTATACAGAGGATCTGAAATAGAACCAGATCATTACCTTTTAATCGGAAAAATAAAATGGGAACCAAGATGGAAAAAAACAAAAAAAGCACAAGGAAAATAGAAATTTTGAATCCTTCAGTTAGACTTTTGGACGACAGTAGTATTAAAGACTTGTACCAAAAAAGAATAAAAAACTGGATGACAAGTATAAAACAAAATCAGAACATAGAAGAAGAAGAATAATCAAACCTAAAACCATAATGACAAAAGCTGCAAAAGAAAGTTTAGGAACAAAGAAAAAGTGGAAAAGAAATTTTGCAATAGCAAAATTAGCAACAAAATAGCAAAAGCAGCATGTAGGAGAATAAACAGAAAGAGATGGAACAATTTTGTAACAAAATTAGAGAGAAAGACTGTACCCTCAAAAGACTTAATGCATATAAAATCCTCAAAGATTTAAGCAACGAAACTAGAGAAAAAGCAGATATTAATACCACTAAAATAGAAACATGGCAAAATTACTACCAAGATCTGTAAACATATCGTACAACTTAGAAAACATCACTCTAGAAGAATTTACAGAAGCATGAACCCAAAGTAAAACAGGAAAGGATCCAGAAAAAGGCAATATAAACTTGGAACTTATCAAATATGCAGGACTTGATTTTTTACTTAACTTAACATATAATATGATCTGGAAAGAAGGAAAATGCCCACAAGATTGGACCAAAGCAATAGTTATTCCCATCTACAAAAAAGGACACAAATCAGATTGTAACAATTATCGTGGAATCAGCTTACTTAGTACCTGTTATAAAGTATATGCAAAAATCTTAGCATATAAACTTAAACGTATAGTTGACCCAAAATTAATAGAAGAGCAAAATGGATTCAGAAAAGGCAGGTCATAGACTCTGCATTTACGTTAAAATTATTAATTGAAAAACACAGAGAAATGAACATTCAAAACACACATAGCTTTTATAGATTACACCAAAGCATTTGATAAAATTATCAGAGAAAAACTTTGGGAAATCCTAGAATAATATGAAATATTAAACCAACTCTTTAGAACCTTATATAACATAGATCAAGATAATAAAATATCTGTAAAGTACAATAATTCAACATCAAGCTGGAAACCAATAAATCGAAGAGTACGTCAGGGTTTCCATCTCTCACCAGTTTTATTTAGTATATGCATAGATAAAATTATAAAAGAATGGAAGATAACTAATGAAGGAGGATTCAAGATAAACCGTAACATCAGATTAGATACTCTTATTTTTGCTGATGACCAAAGAATCCTTGGAAACAACGAACAACAAAAATCATTATTCAGTCTAAATAATCCGATAAAAACATATGGTATGGAAATATCAACAGACAAAACAAAAGTCATGGCCATCAAAGGTGCTAAAATCCAATATGAAGCAAAAGAGTAATAAACAACAAAATAATAGGGCAAGTATTCAAATATTCAGGATGCACAATCTCATATGAAAATTAAGCTGATATAGAACCAAAGATATCAAACTTTTTAAATCTAACAGGCATTATGAATAAAATTTTTAAACCCAATTATGTACAAAAACACACACGAATAAGAATCTACAATACAGTAGATAAACCCACCTTACTTTATGGCAGTGAGATATGGACAATAAAAAAAGCAGATGAAAGAAGAATCGAATCATCGGAAATGAAATTACTGCTTACTGCGCAAACTGGAGTCACAATAATGGACAAAATGAAAAGCAGCGAAATCAGAAAAAAAAATTGGAATTACAACCACCCTAAATAAAGCATTTATTTGCTATTGAGGAAAAATGGAAAGAACACATGCTGAGAATGAATAGAAACAGAATACCTAAACAAATTCTAAATTACCACCCAAAAGGTACTCGATGCAGAGGAAGACCCTTAAAAAGATGGAATTGGGTCCGGAACAGGCCACTTGGCCTATAAGCCTGGAAAGGAAAAAGAAAAAGTACTTCGTTACTTCGAAAACTCGTTGGCTATGGAAGACCAGATTTTTCATAACACAAGATGAACGATTTTTTTGTCTTATGAGAAAAAAGCATCATACATAGTGAGATTCGGTTTTGTAGTAATAAAAATTAGACTACAAAATTAAATGAGGTCAATTCTTGTTTGGTATTTGCATTTTTACAAGCCACAGAATCAGTTATAGACTTCTCTATAACTGAAGGAAAAAAGTCTCTGATGAGGATGACATTCTGAGGACCACTCAGATAGTAGATGCATTTCATGGATCTGTGCGAGTCCACGACGGTGGAGGTGTGAAGTAGCATGAGCAGGTTAAGTTTTTCGTCCTGTACTCCAGTTTACGACTACTTTCAATCCACTCTTAGTAAGTAACAGGATATTTGAGGTTAATATCTGGAGAATATAATTTACATTAAGAAAACAATTATGAATTCAGTAATATTTGATATAAGACTTTTTATATATTTCTTAAGTGTACTAAATTTTTTGTAATGTGTGTGTTACAAAAATATTCGCCGCAGCGGAATTCGGCCTAGTTGCCAAACGATGAAATATCTGGGATGTCATTTAGGAAGTTCTATAATGGTTCAGTTGTCCAACAATCATACACTTTCGTATTCCACTAAATAGCGATAAAATAGAAATCATGCAATGGCTTGAGTTCATTAAGTATCAGTGGAGAGGGACGGGTGGGCGGTCCTCTAGTAATACCGTTAATCTTTACAAGACGGATATATTAATGCAATTAAAATAATGGTCATATTGTCATTATTAACAACACTTCTAGTTTGCATGGCGATAGTGATTTTACTGGGATTTCAACTTGTCAACTAATAATGATCAACTCACTCGACCAATTAAACACCTGCAACCATTCTTATAACAGAAGTACAATACAGAATATTAGTCTCACCTGAGAGGAGGAGAACAGCTGATCAATGTACAACCAAACAACTTCCACCATAGCATTAACTCCCGAAGCCAGGGACATCGCTAAAAGGACGGCATAGTGAACTCCAAACAAAGGAACCAGGATCAGAGTGGACTTGAACCACTTCCTGAAATGCAGTGGAAAGTTTGGCTATCAAACAACCTTCAAAACAAAGTAATAATTAGTAGTTAAAGTGTCCAAATTAACACATCAATGAGCAAGGGATCTTAATTTAATATTTAAAAAGTGTGCTCTTTTTCATATTTGGATAATAATCTAAAATATGTTAATAGATTAACCGAAATAGATGAAATCATAGCGATTTCTCCTTCTCACCTGTATCGATACCGCCTTGTCTGTAAAGTATTCGATGCAAACATCTTCAGGAACAACACTCGAGTGATGTTGACGAAGAAGATGAAGTTTACCTAAGCAAATTAAAAAAATAATTAGGAGACTTGTTACAAGATACTTCTGTGAGCTAAAGTCATTTCGCCTTTTTAATACCTGATGCGTATTATTATAATAGGAGTCACAACTTTTATAACAACACACCGTGCTGTTCTTGTAATTTGATACAAAAAAATAGACAAGGCGGATACGCCCTCGACAAAAATAAAATGAAATTGATAAATAACATTTCAAAAAATTATCTGCATTGGACATAGTTTATATAAACACCTTCAAAACAATTTTTTTATTTTTTATTTTTTACATATTAATGAACTGACTGATTATATAAATTTAAAACTCAAGAAATTCTGCAGTTGGAATATAATTTTGCTAAATGACAGCTCGAAATTCAGGTCGCACTTTTTTCACTTTTAAGCTTAATTTTTAAAGATGTACGTTATATGCTCTGCTTTCCACGAAAAGATTGGGGGGGGGATTATACTGGAAAATGCGCAAGCTCTTTGCTTATAAATGAATAACTAAATCTTGAACTCTCAAATATTTATCCGTAAACACGATTCACGGAGAAAAAAAAAAAAAAAAAGGTTTTTCCCTACTTTTTCGGTTAACTCAATAAAACTGATTTCGTAATTTTTCACTTACCAAAATGGACGCTGTGATTGGCCCACGGATGATCCAAAAATATCCTTGGTTCACATTGGTCGTCCAACATCTGTGGGAAAGTAAGAAATCGGTGTTGCGTTACACTCCTTGTTTTAAGAATATCAAAAAATAAATTTATGAAAATAAGAATGCGGAATATCTTTTTTATGGGGATTTTTATAGCAAATCGGTCTGCGACTTTGTGAGACTGCTTTACTGTGATGAGGTAGTGTCGAACCCACAGAAGAGAGAGAGAGAGAGAGAGAGAGAGAGAGAGAGAGAGAGAGAGAGAGAATGTCCACTTTTTTTGACAAATTTCAAGAAGCCGCTGCCTTTTATATTAGTTTTATTCTACACTGCTTCTGTGTATCCTAAGCACGACTGTACATTCAGGTGGGAGTTGCTTGGAAATAAAGGAAAAGTTCATTTACTTCCGTTATTAATACAATTTTGCTAAATTGCAATTTAAGAAACGATATCAAAAATTATATAATATCTAGACTTTGATTTTTATTGCATTTAAGATTCTGGAAAGTGTCCTGAGAACTACCTCACAATCTTTAATAATTCGCGGTGGGAAAAAAAAAATCGCCTTGTCGGTTAAGTTGTGAACGATCATAGCTTTTCCGATATATATATATACACACACACACACACACACACACACACACACGCTTTTCTTTGGAAATGAAAATTGCAATTTTAGATCGCTTAGCAAAAGGAGAGAGATCTACGGCGATTGGTAAACATTTTAATTTAGAAGAATCTACTATAAAAGCAATTAAAAAGAATGAAGTTGCAATAAGAAAATCTGTCATTTCTGGCACAAAACTAAGTGCCAAATTATCACCGTATACTCAAGAGATGCTTTATTAGAAAGACACGGAAATAAGCTCCCGTAATTTGGATTGAAGAATTAACTCAAAGGGGAATTCCTATAAGCGGTTATTTAATTAAACAAAAAACTCTTCTGTTTTATGAACAGATGAAGCAATTGGAGCCACCTACTTCCGCTTCCCAGGCTGATAAAGAATTTTCGGCTAGCAAAGGATGGTTAGCCGAGTTTTTAAAAAGGAATGCACTTCATAACATGAAGATTACAGGCGAGGTTGCAGCAGCAGATGAAGAAGCAGCCAAAACTTTTCAAGAGAAGTTAGCCAAAGTTATTGAAGATGGTGGATATTTTCCCGATGAAGTGTTTAACGCTGATGAAAAAGGATTGTTTTGGAAGAAAATGCCTAGTCGAACTTACATCGCAAAGTCTGAGAAAAAAGCAAGTGGGTTTAAAGCAAGCAAAGATCTATTAACGTTGTTACTTTGTAGCAATGCATCAGAAGATTTAATGTTGAAACCCCCTCCAAGTAAATCGATTTCTAAGACCACGTGCTCTAAAAGGCAAAGATCTAAAACAGCTGCCGGTACATTGGATGGCTAATACAAAGGCCTTGGTAACAACTGCTGTATTTACTGAATAGTTCAATAATTGCTTTGTACCAGAAGTGGAAACATACATGAAGCAAAAAGCTCTCGAATTTAAAGTTTTATTAATTGTCGACAATGCATCAAGTCATCCGCATTTAGAACATCCAAATGTGCAGGTAGTGTTTTTTCCACCTAATACAACAAGCATTATTCAGCAATTAAAAGTAGCAATTATGCCTTGATCTAAAATAATATTACGTTAAGAACACTTTTCAATTTATATTCGATAAACTAGAAAATGAATCATTAACAGTAACTGACGTTTGGAAAAAAAAAATCTATTTTGGACTGCATAAATCATGTTGCATCTGCTATCGCTGAAATAAAATCACAAACTTTAAATGCTTGCTGGAAAGCAGCTTGGCCTGTATGCATTGCAAACAGTGCAACCATCTACGTTATCAGCTGAAATCATTGCATTGGCACATGAAATTGGAGAAGGTTTTGATGCATTTAGCCAGAGCGATGTAGACGAATTGCTTGTGGATAATGCCTTAAGTGAGGATGATATTATTGGATATCGATTAACTTTAGATATCGTCGAAAATTCAGAAAACGATAGTGAAGCAGAAGAAAAACCTGTCCCCCTCATTGCAAGTATAATTCGAGAAGGTCTTGAACTGTGCAATAAATTGGAAAATCATTTTCTTGTTAATGACACAAATTCTGAACAGGCCTTTAAATTCCAAAGTGAGCTGAAGAACTGCATGTCTGGATATCGCGAGCTGTATAAAAATTAGTGAAATCATCATCGCAAAGTTTAATCACTGATGACATTATGAGAAGAAAAAAAATCAGCATAGAACGAGGGTGAAGCTAATTCTGTTTGTGAAGAACTATTGCCTTTAACATACAGATCTGCGCTGACTATCTCTTCTGGTGATGAAAGTGATTTTGAACCAGTTCGCAAACGTTGTCGAATATTGTCTAATTGCGACGATGATTCTGATGACAAAATGTAAAAAAAAAAAAAAAAAAAAGAATTGTTACTTTTCAATAAAATTAAATGAATAAATCTTTAAAACAAACTTAGGCATTCTTGTTTTCCTGAATTTTCATACTTTTTTTATGCGATTTTAGGTTTATTTTAATTGTAGGTTTATATCTATTTTAATTTTTAGGTTTATAAAAATTATAGTACCCCTTGTTCAACGCCGTTTCGATATAAGATGGCCTACAAAGCAGTACCCCTTTATCTTGTAATATATTTTTCAACGTGCGACTTAAAAATCAAATTTTCATCTTCGTTAAATTTGCGTCTGCCCGTATCGCGCATGTAGTCATAAATTAACGAATCTATATTAGGGGAAATACCCTTTGGCACATATGTACGCCGATTTTTTACCGCATAAAGTGTTTATTGTTGAAAGTTGCCATCGTTTTCTGCCAGGAAAGCATTAAAAATCATAAGTATTAATCTTATGCTGAACACTTTCTTTTTTGATGAGTTACATACATAATTAATATGTAATGCATTTTTTATGTAGAAAATTTATTTTTATTGTGATGGCCACTTAAGGGCTTTTGAGATATGGTTGAAAGCGAAATTAGTGAATTAACAGGTGACGTCGAACCACATGGCGGGGAAAGTTCTACCGAAGATTCTGATTGCAATGAATCCGTTAAAGAATTCAGTTTAAAGAAATTAGAAGGATTGAACTTGGCATATATGCAAAATATATGCATGTTACGGTTAAAGTGATAAATCCGGTAATTATTAATAATTACCGGTTAAAGTGAATAATTCCTAGATGAGTCTGGTAAATGTAATAAAAACATGTTTATAGGTTTTGTATATAAGTTTTCATTTTAATGCTATTTTATTTTAAATCTAAATGAGATATCCAAAGATTATGGTATGATAATATCAACGGAAAAAATCAAAAACTATGGCCTTTAAAGGACAAGATCCAGCAAGAACTAAAATAATAATAGATAACAAGATCTTAGAACAGGTGAATTCATTTAACTACCTAGGATGTATGATCACTTATGAAAATGAAAAAGATATAAACATAAAAATTGCAAAATATTTAAAAATAACAGGAGTAATTAACTCTATATTTAAACCAAACCTAGTTCAAAAACGAACCAGGCTAAAAGTATACAATACATTAGCCCTACCGGTCTTAATGTATGGAAGCGAAATCTGGACAATAAAACAAAAAGACAAACAAAGATTAACAACAGCAGAAATGAAGTTTATGAGAAAAACTGCAAAGTATACCCTATTTGATCACAAAAGAAACGAAGATATTATGAAAGAATTAAACCAAGAACCAGTAATTGAAAAAATTAAAAAATATAAACATAGATAGATGGAACACGTTCAAAGAATGAAAACAGAAAGATTACCAAAACAAGCCTTAAAGTACAAGGAAAAAGAAAACCAGGACGTCCTCTTAAACGATTCAACGATGACTTCTAAGGCCGGAACAGGCCATACTAGGCCTGAATCCTTGATACGTATGATGATGATGATGTATATAAGTTTTCATTCTCAATAGAAATTATAACAGCTTAGGTTAGGTTAGTTTATAATAAAAAAAGTAAAGAAAGTACTTGTTTTGCACTCAGTGAAATCAGAAATCATTATTTCTGATTTCATCCGACAAACATTCTAAGCTGAATATTCATGTCGAACCAGAGTGTAGTCGTAGTTTGTTGTGGGTAGATTAATGGGGATAAAAGATAAGCGTTGTTGTGGGCCGAGCTTAATGATTGCGGGCAGATAAATGGGGATAACAAATAAAAGTTGTTGTGGGCAGATGAATGGGAATAATTGATAAACGTCGTTGCTGTACCTCTTTCCTCATCAATGGAGAAAAACACTGATCAGTTCCTCTCTGATTTATCTTTCATCCCCATTAATCTGCCCACCACAAACTACGACTACACTCTGTTTCGACATGCAACATCCAGGTTAGTCTATAATGATTTCTGATTTCATTGAATGCAAAAGAAGTACTTTCCTTACTTTTTTAATTATAAACTAACCTAACCTAAGCTGTTATCATCTCTATTGAGAATGAAAACCTATATATAAAACCTATAAACATGTTTATATTACATTTACCAGACTCCTCTAGGAATTATTCACTTTAATCGGTAATTATTAATAATAATAAGATTTATCACTTTAACCGTAACATATATGTCGAACTGGTTGGCCGAGTGGTTAGCGTATCCACTCTCCAGCCAAGAGGCTGCAGGATCCAATCATGCATAGGCATGGATGTTTGTGATTGTCTTCCACCTTCATACATTCATTCACCCAAGTATAGATGCACTCTCCCAATATGGACGGGATCACCATGGGAGTAGTAGGCCTCAAAACCTCAAAATAGGAGAGGCCTTCACCCTGCAGTGGGTAGAAAAATAGACTGTTCATCACATATTAAAAAAAGATTCCCCTGGTTTGCCAGCATAGCAATTGCAAGATGAATCTAAGCAAAACGCAAAGATAAATTTAAATAATGAGTTTGTTTTCGACTATTTCTTAAATAATTAAAAACTAGCTCCCGTTTGTATAATTTAAGACTTACATAGTGACAACTGTTGCCTTCCTTAGACATTTTTTTTATACTTTTTACTATGAAGAGGTCGTGGATATTTTGGAACTTGTTCCCTTTGGAAAACTGTTTTAGATGAAAAATGTATCTTCACTTATTTATTTTGTCCATTCTTCCATCGAATTTCTTTAAAATATTTCCACTCAGTAGATGTGAATATATATGCTGAGTGGAAATATTTTAAAGAAATTTGATATTGGGAATATCTGGAGATGGGTAGAAGAATTCAAGACTTTTTTTTTTTTAATTTGTCCAAATCAGTGATGAAAAAAAACCTCATTAGCAGTAAGTAAAGCGATATCTTGTTCACTTGAAAATGTTCAGGGCTATTTCTCTGTAACAAACCATTAAATGCTATTCCACTTAACTAATTTAAAACAAAATGTGTTTTAGATGTATTGTTTACAATGTGAGAAATAAATTGAGTAAAATAATTATTTTACTCATTTGATCTCACATATAATCTGTCACAATACATTTAATATAAAGCAATTTCTCTTCTGCTTAAATGAATTAAAGATTGTGGTGTTTCGTGCATTAAACAGGGAAAAAAAGTGGTCAAACAGGCAAAAAGTAAAGTACAGACTTACAGGGTATCTTCCAACGTTGCTCTTACAGCAATCCATGGGACAATAAAAATTGTGGGGACTCCTGAAAAATAGAAATTAGAATGAGGTGGAAGCGTAATAATAACAAATGTTAAGAATAAAAATAATTCACTTATTAAGATCTCATGAATAATTCGTCTTTGAAACAGAAGGCGAATTAGCAGTTACTTACCCCACCCCAGTACAACGTACCGCAGTATTCTGCTGGTGTCCGTGAACATGGACAGGAAGACCAGATTGTGCAAGTACAGACCCTCCATTAAGATCCAGCAGTAATTGGCCAATAAGAAATAATGCCAGAAGCTTGTAAACACTTTGCACTCCACGTTCTAAAAAGAAACACCTAAGACATAAAACGCCGTTTCTAAGTGGTAGTTTTACAAGAAATATTGCAGCTATTAACAACTTTGGTCTGAAGTAAAAAATAATACGCGGAATTTATAAGTACCAAGCGTAGCCTCTGTGGCTCAATCGTTATAGTCCTGGATTCGATTCCCGTCTCGTACGGAAGTAGGTGGCTTTTTCACCCAGAAACTCGAGTTTTTCGTCCCTCAGAACAGACAAACCTTCCCTTGAACACACACACAGATCAACTGTCATAAAATACATACTTAATCCCTCACTCAACCAGTCCTAAGGGACAGTCGAGGAAATGCGGGGAACCCCATACGAATAAATAAATAAAAGTACGAAGCATTTTAACCAAGTGATTTAGTATGCTTATTTCACTCAGATAGCAGGTATATATTTATTAAGATCTCATGAATAATTTGAAACAGAAGGCGAATTAGCAGTTACTTATCCCAACCAAGTATCGCAGTATTCCGCTGGTATTCGTGAACATGGACAGGAAGACCAGATTGTGTCAAACAATTTATCAAAAGGTTACAATAGCGCATGTCTCTGTGAGTGAGTGAGTGAGAGAGAGTTTGTGTTTAAACTAGTAACATATTAAAAAAAAAATTTTGAAATATTATATTTCATGAAATAAATCAGATTATTTCATTGTTCGGAAGGTGATCGCAGTGGGATTCGAACCCACCTATAAACAGTTGGTTGAAGGGTGCCAGCGCTCTTCATTTACGTGTATGAGCTTGTCCACTTCGCAAACTCCTACGCTAGGAACGTAGAGATGTCATTTATGGAAGTCCTGTAGTACGTTGCTAATGTGGATGGACTAAGGAGTAGATAATCCAGATACATCCATTTATAGAGGACTTACATTAAACGATTTTAAGTCTCTACAAAGCAGGGTGTTCCACACAGGGAGACGACTTCCATCTTTCATTTAAAGATGTGTTTACATGAAGAACTAGAAGGCATTTTCTTGGGAGGAAAAGAAATGAAATATCGCAAACTATTCTCTGTTGAAGAGTGAAAGAAATGAAGAATCTTAAACTAAGCTGTATTTAAGAATGTTATTTTGAAAGATAATATCATACACGAGTGATAGTCGTTAATTGCTATAGAGTTGATTTATGTTGAATCAGAATCCAATCACTCACTTTTATATACAGCATTATACATGTGTATGGCACAACTAATTTATATAAGTATATTTAATAGCAAATATCAACAGATATAAGTATTTATCAATTTGAAATCATAGACTGCACTCAACCAAAATGCTACTTATAATTCACAAAGATCAATCTAAAATGAAAAACGTATTTTAGTAATTCTTTAATAAATAAAAATAAGGCCAAAAATCTTAAGAAAAATTACGAAATTTTTCTTCACATTTCAGATTATCAGATTTCAGGTATCTGGAAAAATTCCTCCGTGAAAAACCGAGGTTTTCACCGATATTTTAACTGCTGCGATATGAAAAGGAGAAACACCAAAACGGGTTGCACTTAGACAACTAGATTACACGAAGTCAAACTTCGTGGGCTCTAACTCATTCAGTTATCACACATGAATTACAGTTTCAGGACTTGTTCGCCTGCAGTTATGAATATCAGAAATTTTTTTCTTTCTCTGTCTCTTTCCAATTTCGGAGAAGAAATATTTTGAATTGATCCTCTATAAAATGTTCTGTCTTCTATGAAAAACAAACTTTCCATCATTCTTTCTCAGTTCGTGCATTTATAGGCAGTGACAACGGCGCTACAAGTTTAATAACATCCGAACGTACTTTATTACCCTTTAGTTACTTACTATTACAATTGCAGAAAGTGCAGTCACTGGCATTCCGTCGGTTGTCCTTACTTCCGTTTTGATTCCGACTCCGCCCACGAACAGAGCATCCTTCAAGAGAAACATCGTCGCCCTCATGATGAAGGACAGGAAAAGCTGCAAGTGCAGGTTATTTCTTGGACATCGCAGTTTCCTGCAGAACGATAAAATGCCATTTGTTTATGCATTAAAAGTAAGAATCACATTTAAACAGCAAGTATCAACATACCATTATAAAAAAACTCAATAAACAAATATGAATCTTCTGTTAAATTATATGACATATTTAAATATTCGGATAGAGAACAACTCTCATTTCCTTTTGACATTTTGAAATACGTTACTCAGAGTGTAAAATTTGTACAGGCAAATATTAACTTTGAATGCAATTTAAAACGGATATTTTGATGTTTTTATTAATCTTTAAAAGCTAGTGTAAGAAAGGACTCATTCTTACTGTAAACCTTAGGCAATTTTTAAGTTATTTTATTTCTTTGTAAAAGCAGGAGTAACTCACTTGAAGAAGGCTAAGATGAAAAAGGCGATTAACAGCGTGACTAATGAAGTGGTGTATCCAAACCTCGAAATTAACTTGATGTTTGGCAGATGAGGCTGAAAAAAAAATTAAGTCCTGCTTCGGAAAAAAATCAAAACATTCGTGCATAAACCGTGCGCATAGACACACATACACACAGACAGAGCAAAGTAATCACATACGAGGTTTTTATTACACATCGTTCTGCATAAATGAAATGCGCAACACATTGTTTTATGAAGGAATATAATACGAGTATTTTCAAAATATTCTTTCATAAAGCAAATAATCTGAGCATCAAAATGCATCTTCCAATAAGTAATGAGATAACCTAAACTAATAGGTTTAGAGAATGGTCATTATTTTAGACAGTTTAGATTAAATGGACATTCTCTGAACACTTTATGAGGCTCTTTAACATATAACTTTCTACATGGTAAGAAATCATGATTACTGTCTGATCCTGGTTTAAAGTACTTATAAAGAGGTTAGCATTATATCGAAATATGTAAGAATGCGTAAACGCAATGTTCGGTATTGAATTCATAATACATAAATGACGTCGACAATTTCTTTTCTGATAGTCTTACTACGAGGGTCATTTCACAAATTCTGCTAAATGTTCTCCCTATTGTTAAATCAAACAAAGTGCATTCTCAGACGTTTAATCTAATATCTATTCTATCTTAGTATTTCTTCTCAACGTCTTAATAAAGGTTTTGTATTTCGGTCAACATTTTTTTTTTCGATATGTTTGCAAAACTTGTCAGTACTAGTGGAGTAAGTTTTCCATGAAGGGATTGTTTTAACTTAGAAAATAGATCGAAGTCTGAAGTGTAGGGGAGTCAGTGAGAAGCAGTTGCCGGCCATACTGCACCCGAAACACGTGACCTATCTGCCATGCAAAATTGCTCGTTATCCAGCCTGGGTCACGTTCTTCCTCGATTGTCCTCGTCCTCACAGTTTGACTCACTCATGCTCACAACTGACATCAAAGTATAAATCATTATCCCATACTTTTTGAAGATTTTGAAGAAATCTTAAGTGATCGTGGTATAAATGTAAAGAAAATTCTGAATGCCGTACATGCAAACCTAATTAAAAAAAAAGCGAAGCTTTTTCATGTTTAGCTATCCGCATCGCGGTCGGTGGCATCGAATGCTGCGATTACACTTTTGTATCGCAGGTGAATTAAACTAAGAAAATATCAAATCCTTCTAAAATTTTTGTATCTATTAGTTAGTGCATAGTTTTTGGAATCCTTGTTAAGTTGGATCGTATCTCGTATACAAAATACACCACAGAATTTCAGCTAATTTAAAAATAAATCTAGTGCGTTGTCTATTATTATGTTACATTTTGCTGATTTTTATTAGGAACGTTCTAAGAATAACAAAGGAAAAGCGCGAGTATTTCGATCAGTCTTTCCTTAAAAGGAATTATCTCGCTAGATAAATGCATGGGTAAAATATGTTTGTTTTTTAATTCACTCTGGAATAATCACCGAAACAATGAAAAAAAGCAGCATCTGCTATGAATTATATAAATACCTTTAAGTTCTGCAAAAACATCTTGAACACCTTTCTTGGTAATACCGTGAAAATGGATATAAAGCAGTTTGGATAAGCATATTTTTAATGAAATATCCAAGCCGCATCGATTGAGCAAAGAAACCTGCATAATAACATTTGGACATAAAGTACGAAAGCTATGCAAAAAAAAAAAAAAAAAAAAAAAAATCCTTGAAATTTTATTAAAAAAATTAAAGGATTACTGGAATACAAGGCGAGAGTTTTCTAGCTGCTTCGTGTATTATTATAATGTTTACAGTAAAGTATGTTTAAAATATTAAAGGATTTCATAATCACATTTACTTCACATTTACTTTTCATCGGAATGTACTTTAAAATGAAGCTAAGAAATGTATAATACAGAAAAGAATAATCGTACTACACACCCAATTTCGTTTCTAATACTAATATTTGATAATGATTTTAGCACTCAGCATTCTGCAAAGCTTTATGCATTCTGCGAGAACAAAATGCGCATTTCAAAGCCATTTTCGTTGCTCAATTTAGATTTAAGTTAACACACTTATGATACGCTTTCATGCAAAAACATGTTTGCTACTGACGATCCGAAATTTTTGTGGCACGCTAAGAGGAGAAACAACAGTACTGATTAAAAAATATTCGCCACACATTTCCAACAATTTGAACTCCTACTTCTCAATTCTTGGATCATGTTTTACATGAGTTTTTTTTTTTTTTTTAATATAAGATAAGTTTGGTCTACTAAATTTGGACTACTAAAAGAAGATGAATTTTTGTTTCGCCAAAATCAAGCAAAACTTGATCTTCTATAACATCAGTTTCGGGATTGTCAAACATCTGGAAATAGATGTTAAAAACCGATTCATTTTCTTTACTTAAAAAAAAGAAAGAAAAAACGATGAACGTCAGGCATAAAGAAGTAAACTCAAAATGAATGATTCATTTTAATTGCATTTTTGGGGGGGGGGGTTAAGATGTATCAACTAAATAAAAGTTATTTCTAGCCACCAATCTGTATCATATTACAGCCAAAGTTATTAAATTATAAATTATAATAAGTTAATATAATTTACTAATTTTAAATATGAATAACTTGGCCAATTAGCAAGTATTAATTTCCATTTGATTTTCTCAATGAAAACATGTCTTAAAAAAGTCAGAAGTTCTGACATTGTTCTGCATATATATACACTATGTTGACAAAAGTATTTGGAAACAGTTAGGGTCACAAAATGCGTTTTAATTACATTTCTAGTACCGGATAGTATCACCTTTGGCCGGAATGACAGCAAACTACCTTTCATTATATTCAACCAATTTCCGATACGTCACAACAGGAATATTCTTCCATTCCTTGAGCAAAAGCTAACCCCATTGCCGATGACGGACCGCTGCGGTCTGGAGAGAGTTCGCGTTCTAATTTTTCCCAAGGATGTTCGATGTCTGCTTTACCAGCCCGCCCAAGATCTCGACTTTACTTTGTGAAACTAGTCTCGGACACTGAGTGAAGTCTGGCATGGAGCGTCGTCATCGTGCTGAAACATGCAAGGGTCATTGCCGAAGTACTTCCAGAGCGTCAGAAGCATGAAGTTGTCAGGAAGTCATGTCATCAAAACGTCATGATTTTGGGCACATTCACAAATGGGCCAAGCCCCATCCAACTGGAAGATCCCCATACCATTACCAAGCCCACACCAAACTTGACAGCTGGAATCATGCAGTCCTGCCAGAACCATTCCTCGGTTAATTTCGAGATCCAAACACGACCATCAAAGTGAAACATTTGGAAGCGTGATTCGTCGCTTGACTCCTTTTACAATCATCTACAGTTCAGGAACGATGTTGAAGGTACCACTCCAAACGTCGTTTGGAGTTGGGGGGGGGGTGAAGCTTGTTCGCAGCAGCTTTACCGTAGTAACCTGAGGCATGCAACTCTCTGTGGACAGGTCTAGTGCTAAGAGATGTCCATGCATCATTTTCCAAATAGACAGCGAGGTTTTCCACTGATGACATGCAGGGTTCTTACACATTCCGAGCTCGTCGAATGTCGGTGACCTCTCACGGCATTTTCCTGCTGTAGTAGCACCATCAACTTACCATCTACGAATGGCAAAACAAACAGTGGATTTCGGTATACTGAGACGGGTGGCAATGTCGAGGATAGAAAGACAACTGTTGTGACACCAACTATCCTTCCATTGAAAGTCCGTCAGTTCAGCTGAAAGTGGCATTTTGATATCGAGTACAGCGCAAAATATGCAGCACATCCCACGTTTTATTATCAGACTTACGCTGCCACTCTGAATATTTGCATGTGGCAGGATCCGAAATTTTCACAGTATGCAAGGCGTCCGAATACTTTTGTTAATATAGTATATATATTGCAAATTTTTAAAATGACACTTACCTCTAGAAAAGAACTGTTGTACATGTCAATGTCATCGAATAATTGAAAGTCTTGTTTAGAACACTCCGTGTAATTTGTCCACGTTGTATTTGTACTTTCATTTAACCACCAGGTGCCGGCGCTTGTGCATCGTCTAGAAGCAAAGGCTGTGAGAAATCGAACATTTCAATAATTATCTGTAATTTTATCATTTTAGACGTTAAAATCATGGTAATTTCCAAATTTGGTAAAACTCTTGCGTTGATTTAACATTAAAGTATAACACTGCATAAATCTTAATGATCGACGTATGTGGCCATGAAGGATATTCTGATTTACAAAGTGTTATTTCAAAAACAAGATTTAAGAATAATTCTAAGTTTTCTTTAAATATCGTTCATTCTTTTAAAATATTTCAAGAAATAAATCTCATGGAGATTCAAAACAAACACTTAGTTCTACAAAAAAATGATCCAACGATGTTAGATGTAAACATTCTTGTATTCTAAAAACATTCCACTTAGAAAATACGAAGGACTGGAAGAAAGTTGTCCTAGGGAATTACATCAAACAAACTGCATTAATATTTTAAATACGAAACTGCATTAGGGTACTCAGGATTTTATAAATGTTGTGTAGCACAAGAAGTTATATTTAGCGACTACAATCTTATCGAGAAACGCTGTTTGTCCAAAGAATGTTTTAAATTAGAAAAGTGGAAGAGAAAACACACATTAATTCTGTAAATGCAATACTTTCTTGTTGTTCAGGATTTATGAAAACAAAAAACATTTTCGTTAGATTCATCAATAAAAAAAGTAGCAATACTCAATAGAAAAACAGGCACAAAATGATACTAACAAAGTCTATAAATAATTGTAGAACGACTTACCTTTGGTGTTAAAGCCATGGATGTATGCTGGACAAGGTACTTGGAGCACAGACCCACTGGGGGCGTGAGGCCAACAGTAAGCACCATCCCACACAATTGGACAATAAAGACCTAAAGCAACATAACCAATAAATAAATATAATTTAAGATGTGATTGTTTTCTTTTCCATGCTGTCATCTACATTTAAACTCCATTTTAAAGATTAATTAACATGTTTTTTACATGCGAAATGCGAAAATTATTTTAAATAATTCAGATTTGTATTTTCGTGCAAAAACAATAATTGAGCAAAGATGAACATTGTTTAACGAAGCATGACGAGACTTTTTTAGGTTTCAAACAAATGTTTAAATTTCTGGTAGGAGTGTTCGGTTTGAAGCCACACCATGTCAGTTTTTGAACTGATATATACCTTATGCACCTTAGTATTTAATTAATGATTGGCTTTTGCCGTGGAACTCACTATGAGATATTGTCATCGTTAAATATTTTTTTTCTACTTCAATACAAAGGTTTTTCCAAAAATGGAGAGTTGAAATTCACTCTATATATAAAAAGATAAGCCGAAATTTGAAACTTTTTATGTCACGTTTTTTGTCTCTTCATTGTTTTGAGCAGGGTTAAGCCGATAAGCCGAAATTTGAAACGTTTCAGGTCCAACAATGTGTTTGTCTTCATGAGACAACAATTTGTTGAACGTTTCAAAACAATGAAGAACCGACTTACCGGCCCGGAAGTCGGGGGGGCTCCGTGGGCGTCAGAGCCCCCAGTATTATATTATATATGTATATATATTATTTATTGATATAGATAGGATGCGCCATCACATTTCCTTGACATAACATTCTTTTAGCATGTGGGCTACCACGAAGGTTTGGACTATTCTTATGGACGGATGAAATGGTACATCAGGATAATAAAATATTTTCAAGTGGCATGCGAGGTACTGCATCATTATTATCCAATAGTTTTGACTAATTCTCTCGTTATATTATTCACTGTCTAGAGAAATCATTATGTAGATCGATGACATGCACGCCAATTATTTGCTGTAGGCCCTGCTATCTCTCGTGTGTAGGAGAGTAAGTGTGTGCGTGTATGCCACCCACAGAAACATTTATGAAGATTTTGCAAGTATGGTGGGTATGTAGCTTAACACCGTGCACTTTCCTCCTGATCCTACCTAGGATACTATTTAAAAAGATATAGAAGTTGAATAAGAAAATAAAGCGCAATTAGATATCGCACGTTTTTGTTTCTAATAAGAGGAATCATAGACAGAACAGTATTGGATGAAAGTAGCAATAATTTTAATTCTCGTTTTAAATTTTGAAAATAGCAATAATTTCCAAAATTTTGAAGAACCGCTAGAACTATTCGAATGAAAGCTAGAACAGTAATAACAGCTAACATTAAATGTGTCTATCAAAACCAAACTTTCCTTAGATGGAACTACAATGGCAACTTACCCTCGGTAGGTGGCACTGCTGATGATATTTTTTCATTACATTCCTTTTCCTCTCTTTTAATGGCTTCAAGTTGTTCCATGAATTCACTGTTTAAGGGGGAACTGCCCGTTTCCGACTATAAAAGAAATATTTTAGTAAACACAGAAATTACCTTAACTGTATATATGAAGCAGTGTGTAATGCATCGATTATATAAATGCACTTTAAAGCTATTCGGAAATTTTCTAGTCAAAAGGAACTGATGATTAGAAGATCAATAATCTGAAATAAATGCATTTCTAGAACCTCAAAGAAGAAAACTGCGATTTTAGACAGAATGTACTGCTAGTGAAATCTAAATCACAAATAAAATCAGCTAAGGCTAGCCAGATGCTAAGCCAAGCTTGCAACTTCTTTTAGTGTATATATTAAATTAGAGAGCATGCGTCACCTCATTAGAGGCACCGTTAAGGGCGCGTGTTGTAAGCCTTGGCTTTTAAAATGCGGTTTCACTAATACTGTTCATAAGTTTTATATAAAATGCATTCACATACATTTCTCCCTTTATATTCTGATTTCGCACAGTCTTAAATATCGAGTGCAAACTTTGATCATTTAAGCCACAAGCTCCACAATCGAAGAAATGAGCACAATTAAATAGAACTTTTACGAGCGGAGCTGCCATTAGACAATACAAAGAGGACATTGCTACAGGAAATTTTCTTCTTTAATAGAGAGACATCCAAATGCCGGGATTATCTATTATACGTTAGTAACAAACAAACAAACAAAAATTCAGCTCCGTATGCTGAGCCATTAGAAAACGCGGGGATAACGTTGAGTTTCAGTGTAAGGTTCTGTGCCGGACTGGAACAGTAGAAGTAGTCTTTTGCTCTCTGGAGCGCCAACTAATGAAGAAGCCAATTTTACTGCAATTAGGAAGGTTGACGAAAAGTTCGCTTTTTCTTTTCGATATACGATGAAAAGGAAGCGAAGTATCAAGTGATAAGGACGGTCATGGACCTCCCATTTACTCGATTCTCTAGTTGATCTGCCAATACTTTAAAGAATGCTTTTTAGATGAGTAAAAGCTAGAGCAGATCATGAAATTTCTGTTTTGTGTGTCTTCCAGGAAAAGGATTTCTTAACAACAGAATACACGACAAATACGAGTTGACTGCGTTACAAAAACCACAGAAGTTTCTCGTCCACTGCGAGACCATTAGTTCGTTCACTGGAACCCAGAAGAGGCTTGAAAAAATTAGGATTTTCTTATCCAGATCGGTGCTTCTGAACTAGTAAAACACAAATATAATTAAAAAATGCTTAGCTTGCCACGGTACTAATATACTTAAAATACATTAATAACGTTTACAACCTCTCGTGATTTGGGAATTATATTTAAAAGAATCAATTTATTTTGAATTTCCTTATATATATATATATATATATATATATATATATATGTGTGTGTGTGTGTGTGTTTGTGTGTATGTGTGCGCATGCACACACACACACACACACACACACAAAATAGAAAAAATAACATTTTGGCATTTTATAAATTTTTACATAAACTCCATGACTTCTGAAAATTTTTTTCTTGTCAAAGTTTACATCTTGAAAAGACTTCAAGCATCCCAAACTCGGCCCATTCTCAATGAAACAAAGGCTACTATTCAATTTTGACTCAGATCCTCGTCAAAGCGCATTTTGCTGACTTATCCTCGACAGCTTTCATATCTTACAAGGGCGCCTTTCTATCTACTAATTTCAGCTTCATCAGCACTGTCGTCAATTTAAGAAAACTTCTATCGGACATAGCAGCCATAATATGACTGATGTAGAATGATAAGAAGCACATTATAATGAATTTTTCTCAGTCGTTCCCGAAGTTCCCCTTTCATGTAGTTAACAGTAGTTTCTCACTTTACTATGAAAGAGATAACGAGCAAAATACTCCGTACTAAGCCCAGTGCAGGAGCATAAAATCAATTAGAACGTGTATGGAGTAACTCCATTTGTGTATGGAGTAACTACGATTGTCTTAAGACCAGAGGCGAATTTTTCATGCTTGCTATGTAAGCTCATTAATTGAGAAAGAAATAATATTTATTTGTTAATAAATGAATGCATTTGTAAGCTTTCCATTTAGGCTTTTATTTTTGTAGACAGAAGATGTCTTAAGCTTGCGCGGCAATAATTGAGCTTTGCGTTGTGTATCGAAGGCCGATGCTTGCTCGTCTAGTCAAAGCTACCTTGGCTTGCTCGGTTGGAGGAGCTTCCAGGCCCTCGCTGCAGCACTGTGGTTTCATGCGAGCGCATAGCCATTTCACGTCGTCTCGCCCTGTTGCTTAAACACGGTCCATATGCAGTCAAAGTAGCTCTAGCCAGTGAGCTTCAGCCAGCCTTTACAAGTGTGCGTGTTGCTTGGGAAAATTAAGTTACAACCAACTTTTTATGACGATGTTATTGACCAGTTCATAAAGAAGAACCTCAGGGTAGAATTTGTATTCAAGTAGCTAAATTGAAAAAGATAGAATATCATTTGTAACATAAATGTTGTATCTGTATGATTAATGTACGTACATTTCTAAATATATAGTTTTAAATGGTCAGTAATTCACTATTCCGCTAATCAGGCTTCAATCACACCTCTCACTCCCTGAATGATGATAAGAGCAAGCGTGAATTTCAAGACCAGCATCCGCCCCTGGTTAAGACTAAATTAGTGGCGTCATTACAGCGATTTAGTGTTAATCCCATCACTACTGTTATCGTTGTTGTTTTTGTTATTACAGTATTATTATAACAGTGTAATTATTTATATTACACTAACTGCGAGCCACTAGAGACAACGCCAATGCATTAAGAAAGTGATTTACACTCAACACATTTTCAATAATTGTTTTTAATTTAATTCATAACGATTTCATTTTTAAAAGAAATTGTTCCAAGCTGACTCATCGGAAATGAACCCAAAATATATTTTGAAGTATTCAATAATGCGCCTGTTTAACTTTATTGATTAGTACACTTCAATATATAACCTAAATGTTCGATTTTAACCATCGAATAATTTTTAAGAGTAATTACTATTGTTTACTGAACTCTCCCGACAAATCTCTATGACTAATGGAGATTATTATTAATCCAAAATAATCTGCTCAAGGTGAAAGGTTGCGGATGAACCGGAGACTTGTGTGCATACTGAAAAACTCAGTTTGGTAGCAAAAAATCTCTCTGCCTACGAAACTGTTAACTTAGTTTTAGTTCAAATGATATTAATAATAAGATTTCTTTTCGTATTGCAAGAATCTACCCTAGGACTTTTCACCAAGTACACTGGATGCTTTTTTTTTTTTTTTCTCCACACACGTCCTGATATTTTTTGAAATTCTGTCACGCATTAGAAATAAAATGTACCCTCGAATATGAAGCTCGCAGTGGAAACGGAATTTTGAATTCATTTGGAACAAACGTTTAGAGATCATTTTTACGACGTCCTTAAGAGGATTTGAATGAGTTTCATTGGCAAACGCGTTTCGCTCCAGCCCTGGCTGAAAGCTCTCCTTGGCAGCAAATCAAATTTATTCTTCATGAGTGTTCGTGCCTCAGACAAAAAGTGATTTGTGCAAAAAGCATTTTTGCCTTTCTCTAAAAATTCCACGGAGCGAGTTTGAAATCCATTCGTCGCAGCGGATTTTCATCTACTATTTTCTGACTAAGTGTAAGAGCAGAAACCGATGAAGTCCTTTCAGAAACGGCGATCGGTGGAATCTGCAATAACTTGTCATCCGCTTCCTCTGTTTCATTTGTTTTCGAATATTACCTTCATAGCTCTCTCTCTCTACCAACGGGAATTTTGTTCCGCAGGTTAGTGTGTGGAGATTTGGTGGCCTGTCAAATATTTCGGTATGCGCTGTTAGCATTTTGTACTATTGAAGTATCGTAACGTGGCCCACTAAACCCACTCTTTCTTTCAATAATGAAAGGGAGGGGACGAGAGATTAGTAAAATTATTAGATAATGCAAACTATTATGTTTTTTCAGCCTTTGGAAACTAGTAAGTTAAAAAAAACTGCAACTATAAAACCGATAAATAACGTCTGCAGTAAAGCATAAACGACAGGAGATTCTACTACTTTTTAACAGTTCTTTCCAACTAGTGAATGAAAAAATATTTTGAAATCGTAAATGATGGTAAAACCTACGGAAATACAAGTTTGCGGTATTTGATCAGTATATTAAACCAGGCTGGCTTTGAAGATGAGTGTTTGCAAAGCGTATTACAACAGTTGTCGAAACTTCTCCAACATCAGAAAGAATATTCACGGCTTATTCTAAGTAAATGGATTGCTTATTAAGTTTTACGAGCTCAAACACGAAGCTAGAAACATCTAAAAACCATTGGAAATATTTCATAACATCGGTAAGACTGAAAAAATTATCAAGTAGAAAATGAATTAACCAAAGTTGTTTCGATAAAAAAATGAAAGTTAATTATTCAATCAAAATGTTCTTTACTGCTATGAACAATCATCTAACTAAAGAAATGAGATTTAGAAACATCACGGGCAGTGTATTTTAAATGTAATTTAATTAAATGTAAAAATGTAAATTAAGAAAAGTAAAACGACGCAAGAACTATCAGTTTACTTCGTGTTTTCTGTAGTCATGAAATAAAAACTGAATAACTGAAAAGAAAACGCCTTCAGTAAATGGGAAAAAAAACACGAAATTCAAAAAAATTGATACTTTTTTTTAACTCTAGTAACTTGGCAGCATCTTCAGCCGTGTATACCCGTTTTTTAATGTTTGACATTTCTTTCGTTGCCCATGAATGTGGGTGGACAGCAAGTCGTACTAAAACAGAGAAGTGGACTCTTTGTGAGGCTTCCAAGGAGAATGCTCTCTCAATAGAATTATTTGAAAATAAAAAAAAAAACATATCTACAACCTGAATTTCATTTCCACATTTCTAATAGTAGCAGAATGCAATAATGATTCGCCCTCATCAATCTCGTGAACCAATAAATGAAATTTGATTTCTTTACTAAAATGATTTACTTAAAGAGGGCACAAATCTGCTGTGTAATCACTACATTGCTACCATTATATAAAAAAAATGGAGTTACAAATTATTGCCTTTTTTAGTTTAAAATAAAAACATGCGAATTAAGCAGAACTCGAACCAAAAAAGCTGGAAAATAACAGCACGTATTTATGCACCTTTGGCGAAACACGTGGGACTACTTCTGCTACCATGGAAACAAGGAAGTATTCAGTTGCGCTTGTTTTGGTTCGTGTATTATTTGATTTTCGTATAACATTTACAAACCAGCTATAGATATTTCCAGTTGAAGCATATTTCCCTTTCACTCTGGCTACAGTAGGCACCACAGAAACGACAGGCGAATCACAAAACTGTTTATTGTACCATTTCTGAGTGAATCACATCAGAAAGTTTTCTACGTTGTTTATTATTCGCGACACCAGGATAAGGACAAATCTTCGTAGAGAAAACTACGACAAAATTATGTCAAACAATATCTACATTAGTCACCTGACCGATTTCTAGTTCACAGGACGATTCTCCTCTCTTTCTCTCAAGACAACGTAACTAAATAGAACGGTTAGTACGGCTGTGGTAGTTAGCAAGGATTTTTTTTAATCAGCAAATACTATTGTGCTCAACCAATAGTTTTCTGGCCGAGAAATATCACGCAAAAAACAGCAAGTACATTCATGGAGTAGTGATTATAATGGTAATTCTAACTGATTCGTATTGCAAAGAAAGTTTTGGTGGGCTATTATTCGGATGATAAAATGGAAAGAATAATTATTTACAAGAATTAGCAGCAGCTAATTCTCGTGGAGTTAAAGAAACTTCCTTCACTTTGGAACGCCCGTTTTTGTTTTTGTTTTTTTAAACCGAACGTGGGTTATCGTGAAAGTCCTTATTTATTAAATTATACAGCGAATGCGCTCATGAACGATGCTAGGCTATTTTTAACTAGAATTATTCATACGCATGCCTTGATAATATCCTGTGGGCATTCTTGATGAAAAGAAAAAAAAAAAACCGACACACCTTATTCTTTTCTTTTAGGCTTGCACGGTGATCCGAATGCATTTTTGGAAATTATGGAGAAAACTACCGTGGTTGAATAAAAACTTTAGTTTACTATTACTAAAATTTTACAATTCGACGTTTCGACTTTTATGTCAAGGTCATCTTCTGGAGCGTATAAATATACACAAGAAACAAGCTATACTACAATCATACTGGTTCGTTAAAGACACTGACTAATCGCTACCACAACTGTTGGCCTGACCTCTGGTGAAAAAAAAAAAATTATACATCAACGCTAGAGTCCTATTATTTGTGTTGTCTATTATATACATATATTAACATCATTCCGGCCAGTTTGAGTGGAATGGTTTCTAATACTAGCGGATTGGCTAAAGTCCTGACTTATGCTGAATCTTTCATATTAGGTTGGCTGAATGTGTGCCATCCAGATCCTTGGAATTTTCATACCATCTTTATTGTTGATATTTGGGTGGTTTATCAGGATTTCGCAGGATTCTTTAAATTTTCTTTCGTACCATGTTTTTGTGCGGTGTAAGGAGCAGGTGCTTTTCCAGTTGATTTGGTGTAAGGTGTTAAGTGCATGGTCTGAGAGGCCTGTTTCACCATAATGGTTATATTTAATGTGTTCTTTCTTGAGTATAGGGATTGTCCGTCCTGTTTCACCAATGTATGGTAAGTTACAGGTGCAGCGGATGCAATAGACTCCAGGATGTGCTAATGGGAGGAGAGGATCCTTAGAGGAGTTGAATATGCTTTTAAGTTTAGTGAGTGGTTTAAAGGTGGCATTGAGGTTATAATGTTGTAGGATTCTGTTGATTTTTTCTGATAACCCTTTAATGTATGGGTTATCAACAGTGCCACTGTTGTCCTTGACAGGTCAACATACATACTACAAATGAACCAACTAGTAGCCGATAACAACACATATAAAATGGTAAATTATAACCCAACAAAGAGGATAAAGGACAAAACAGAAAAACTACTAAAGTCCATCACTTCTTGGCCACCAGACACAGTTAAAAAACTCAAACCCCACTACGCCCGCCCCCCCCAGAATATATGGTGTTCCGAAAATACACAAACAAAATGTGCCCCTTCGACCAATAGTGGAAGTAATAGACAGTCCCAATTACCACCTAGCCAAGAAATTAGCGGCAACACTCAAGGAGTTGGTAGGTCATTCCCCCTCCTACATAAAAAACACACAACACTTTATAAACATAATCAAAAACATAACACTCGACAAAGACGACTCATTAGTCAGTTTTGACGTTTCTGCCCTTTTCACTAATGCCCCCGTCAATGACACAATTCTCCTACTACAGAACAAATTTCCGCCCGACATTACTGCCCTCTTTGCCCACGTACTAAAATCGGGTTACTTCGTGTGGCAAAACAAATTCTAGCTACAAAAGGAAGGTAGAGCCATGGACTCACCATTATCCCCCCCCCCACAATCGTGAACTTCTACATGGAAACCTTTGAGCAAAAGGCTCTTGATTCCGCCACGCTTCGACCGACAATCTGGTTCAGATACGTTGACGACGTGTTCGCGATCTGGCCGCACGGGCGACAAACGCTAAACACATTCCTCAGCCACCTAAACAAACAACACGAACGCATACAATTTACCATCGAAATCGAAAACCAAAATTCGCTCCCGTTCCTAGACACACTAGTTACACGTCTTCCTTCAGGCAATCTATCCTTCACGGTCTACCGAAAACCGACACACACGGCCAATACATACATGCGAATTCATATCACCACCCAGCACAAAAATATGGAGTCATAAACACCCTTAAAAACAGAGCCACAACTATTTGCTCTAACCAGAAAGCCCTGAAACAAGAACTAAAAATCATTAGTGACACATTCATAAACAATGGCTATAACAGAAATACTGTCAATAAAATACTCTAAAAACCACAACAAAAACGAATCTAGATTACAGTAAAACCATAGCCATCCCATACATTAAAGGGTTATCAGAAAAAATCAACAGAATCCTACAACATTATAACCTCAATGCCACCTTTAAACTACCCACTAAACTTAAAAGCATATTCAACTCCTCTAAGGATCCTCTCCTCCCATTAGCACATCCTGGAGTCTATTGCATCCGCTGCACCTGTAACTTACCATACATTGGTGAAACAGGACGGACAATCCCTATACGCAAGAAAGAACACATTAAATATAACCATTATGGTGAAACAGGCCTCTCAGACCATGCACTTAACACCTTACACCAAATCAACTGGAAAAGCACCTGCTCCTTACACCGCACAAAAACATGGTACGATAGAAAATTTAAAGAATCCTGCGAAATCCTGATAAACCACCCAAATATCAACAATAAAGATGGTATGAAAATTCCAAGGATCTGGATGGCACACATTCAGCCAACCTAATATGAAAGATTCAGCATAAGTCAGGACTTTAGCCAATCCGCTAGTATTAGAAACCATTCCACTCAAACTGGCTGGAATGATGTTACTATATGTATATAATAGACAACACAAATAATAGGACTCTAGCGTTGATGTATAATTTTTTTTTTTCACCAGAGGTCAGGCCAACAGTTGTGGTAGCGATTAGTCAGTGTCTTTAACGAACCACTATGATTGTAGTATAGCTTGTTTCTTGTGTATATTTATACGCTCCAGAAGATGACCTTGACATAAAAGTCGAAACGTCGAATTGTAAAATTTTAGTAATAGTAAACTAAAGTTTTTATTCAAACACGGTAGTTGTCTCCATAATTTCCAAAAATTCACACACCTTATTCTGTTTGCAATTAAGCTCCAGCTAAAAGGTACAAATCAGTGAATACAAGAATTGACCTCAGTAATTGCCTGGGCGTGTTTTTTAATAGTAAATCAGCACTGAAATTTTTTTAATGTGCAATTAAAAATAAGAGTAATAATAACCTTTTTTATGGCTTTTGGCATAACTGATAACGTGTGGTTCGTTGGAGGACCTGAACTGCTATCTAGGAGAATGATCAAATTATTCGACATCCTCGTGATGTTGTAAAACACATAACGATGTTGTATGATTGTAGGATCATAATCTATTTCTAAGACCTAATCAATTGCAATGCATAAATACCGTTCGAATAATCTCAAAAATGTTGATATTTCATGTGGTGGTTAGACGAATTAAAGCCCCTCCTGCCATCTTCATTTTAATTTATTTTATTTAGACGATCAAACAGTGTAATCATCGCTGTGATGTACAGTATGAACGCGAAAGAAGCACTTGGAAGTGAAAGGGAAAATGTAGAACTAAGGAAGCGGTTTGAAATTAGGAGTCGAGGACATCGTTTCTTTGCGAGACAAAGCACGATCTTTGGAATCGTCGATAAGACATCAGTTTCTTCTCCTTCTGTCTTTTTTTTTTCAGAAGTATCAAATTTTCCTTTAAAGTGGTGATCATGTGTAATAAACATTGGCATAACTGGATTGATCCAATATTACTGGGTAAAAAAAAAAAAGAATCAAATTTCCATAACTATAAAATTAATTTTTATTTCAAGTGAAATGTGCAAGCATCTCGGGCCATTATGTAGAAGCAGTAACGCACCATTGTAAGAGGCCTATAGCAGGGAGGGGGGTGGTGGAATGTAAAGTACCGGTTTTAAAGAATTTTGCCATCTTAAACGCCATTCCACCCTCAAAAAAAAGTACATTAAATGATCCATATCGTTCTGTGGGAGGACTCTTCTGCACCTTTCGGATATTCTTAATATTCAGTCCACTAATCGTATATCCGGTAATCCCATTTTTATCTTCCACTCTTCAACCTGCTTAAGTTTTGTTACTGTACACAAAATGACGTCAACTAAAAACGAGCTTGAGGAAATTTGTTTTATAGAAGGCATATATTCTCGGCAGGCGGATTTTTTCCTCCCCATCTGACTGTTATACTAAAAATCCCCCCCCCCTCCAAAAAAACTTTTTTTTTTCATATCAGAGTGTACTTTTGTTCTTGATAATTGAATGGGCGTCCAATTAAAGTTAGATTAAACTGTGTACTGAAAGCGAGAGGAGTAAAATTCATAATTCCTCATTTATCCAATAAGAATAAAAGAAAAAAAAAACGTGACAATTTTTTCTTAAAACTGTTTTAACTTATTTAATCCAGAAACATTTAATGATTTCCCACAATCTGATTACTTTCCACTTGCTATTAAAACAACTATTCACTGACTTGTATGTTTATTTTAATATTTTAATGCAAAGAACACTCGGAACAGCTCACTGTTAATTGACAGCTACGTGATTAGACTTGTAGTTTTTACATCTTCCGCTTATATTCCCTACGTTGGGCTAAATAAAATATGCTTAAGAATTATTCACGTTTGAATTTCAAACTGAACGCGTAGGTGCACATTAAAACACAAGCTTATACTTGCTGCAATTTAATTCGACGCTGTCTTGTAAAATCTCGAAATATACGCAGGCTGATAGTGAGTAAATCGGAGTTCTCTATGAGAGTGAATAAAGCCTTCCCCTTATGATAATCACAATGTGAGGTTACCTTGATGTACAAACTCCTAAAACCTTATGCAACTTTATTTTTATAATACACTAAGGACTTCTGTATGTTAATTAATTAATACACTTTACTTAAAAATAGACTACAGAGTTGCACGTTCGCTTACCCAGCTGAAGCAAATGACGTAGAACTTTGGTTGAAAATTTCGAAACTTGCGTTGAGTAAACCGGCATGCATTCCGACTTGGACATCCCCGATGAAAGAGAGGAAAAACACTGAGAGAAAACTCATAACTGAAGAAATCTGTCTACTGTAAAACAACTAATCCGTGCTAATAGTAGTACGCTAATTGCCATCAAATCTGAAGTATCGCAAAATCTGAAAGATTTTTCTAAACGTAATTTCGCTTTAATAATTCCGGAGTCGATATCTGAAAAGATAGCACTCGCATCAACGCAAGGATGGCTTAGCATAGCGAACCCTGCTCAGCAGGGTTGTCGACCGAGAAGTGTGTTGTCAGCTGTTGAAAATAAGAAACAAAAATAAGGCATTGAGGTCGAGAGTATTTATTTTTCTGTGCGTGATAAATCAGCTGTTTGTGTGTTCAGTTGCCAGCAAGCGTGTTTCAACGCCGTCTGCAAGAAGGTGGGTGTGGATGATTTTGAGACTTGAAAACATGACCAGAAACCAACTAGGAGATGCTGCAGGACGGTGTGACACAGTAATACACCGTCAGATAAACATGTTACGTTCAACTGATTCAGAGCTAAAGTTGCTTAGAGAAGACGCATACATTTTGCAAAATAAAACACTGAAGATGTTTTCACTAATGAGGCCTACGTGATAAATTTTAAATAAATACGCATAATAATTGCTGGCAGGGTGAAATCACATCTAAGTAAGAAATGGAGTTCGAAACCCGTCCTCAGAGAGAAGCATTAATGCAAAAGTAAAGAAATATACTGACTCCCAATTTAATAACAATGAATACAAGACATCCGACAATAAAATAAATAGTTTGAAACTCAAGAACAGTCGACAAGAGTACGAAATCCTTTGAGCTCGTGTTCCAAACGAGAGGCCAGTTCGTACGGAGCTGGACATTCTGCCTTCCCCTATGAGTGGGAATCGCTTATTAGGTATGTAAAACACTAAGGATTAATGATCTAGGTCGAGTATGACATCTTGAAACATCATAATGCCTCCCTCCCTTTGGTGTTGCAGCTTCTAACATCAGAGGACTCCGTTAACCATTTAAACAAGAGGAGGTGTGGGAATTAATGCTGGCCTTTGACATCTAGCTCGTCTTTCTGCAGAAAACCTTTCTATCACTACAAGGACTTGCAGGAACTGAGCGAAACGTACCCCATTACATCATTCTCGAGTTTCAGCACAAGAAACAGAGCTGAAATTGGGGTACTTATGCAATGTCCCCCCCCCTTCCTGGGGGTCTTCCATAATATCCAGAAGGAACAATTCTCGCCATTGACTTGAAGTACCGGGTTGCACTACCAAGTTCATCAACATCTACGCCCAGGTAGAATCAACATCAAGAATTAGATTCTTCAAGTTACTCGACATCTACCATTATGATGCTCATCATGTCATATTGATCGGAGATTTCAATTGTGTGGCAGACCCACCCGACTATAGACAAAATGGGCGGAAATCCGAGATCCGGTACAGCTGACTACAGACATCTGGAGGGCTAACAACCTCTACTGTTGGGATTAACGTGTACATGCCAAGGAATCACAACAAGGCTCGACAGCTTCTATATTTCACCATCCCTTGTACCCAGAGTCGAGACTGTCATGCACGTTAGCGTCAACGCAAACATCTCGGACCACAAACTAATTGTACGCAATATTCACTGTCTAGAAAACGTTGAAGTTGGCCCAGAATCCTGGAAGATACCAAATTTCTGTTCTCTGTTCTCAGCCAAGTTTCACCAATTTTGCTACAACTGGAGCAATGTTGGCTGTGACTGTGTCAGGTGGCACAACTAAAAACTACCATCAAAAAAAACATGATTACATGGGAACATGAATGTGCCTTTCTTCGCAGATTTCGACTCCGTGATCTCTACAAGGAAAGAAACTGATTTGTTGCAATACCAAGGCTTTCCATAGGAAAACATCATCAGTGACATCATTCTCGACATTAACATGGAGAAACAGAAACAAGTAAAGGAATTTTAATATAAGGCTCCATCTGCGCTTGAAACATAGGCCATCGGCCACATTCTACAACAGACGCTACGTCAATTTCCTACAGGAACAAACCATGAGAAACATCCATTAAAATGTGGGTGCGTAAACATTCGACATCTTGAAAGCCTTCTGGGAATGTTACTTTCAACTCAAGCAAGACAACAGTACATCTAGGATTACTCCTGCTGGAACATTGACTCATTCCCTACGAACATCCAGGGAGGGTTAGACAGACCAATAACAGCGAACGAAGTAACACCAACCTTCAAACAATGTCGAACCAATAAAGCCCCTTGACTTAGCTATGGACAGAACTTTATCGTAAAGTCTGGAATTTCATCTATCCTATTCTCTTGGCACTCAAATATCTTCTTTGACACCGGAAATGTACTGCAAGACTTCGGGGAATGCCATACTTCATTCATTAGCAAAGCAAATATAGATCTTGTCTACATCAAAAATTGGACACCAATCAATCTGTCGAACACCTAATATAAGATCCTCGCCGGGTTCTGAACAACAGACTGAAAGTGGGAATAACGTATGTCATCAACAGTACCCAAGTGTATGGTGTTTACGGTAGATCGATAGAGTTTAATTTTATCCTACTAAGAGACCATTAAGTGCTTCGTGATGTTGACCAGAGCTATGTCAGGTCAACATCAGGAAGTGCTTAACAGCATTGCTGTCCATCGATCTGAACCGAGCTTTCGACAGCGTCTGTCATTCCTTTCTGTTCAACATCCTACAGAAAGTTGGGTTAGCAGTGGACTTCTTTCCATCATTGAAGGAGGCTATAGCAGTCTCACCAGCTTCCTTAACAATGGGTGAAACAAGGATTCTCTCGGTTCGCTGCTTTCTGCACTAATACTTGAACCATTCCTACAGGCAATTAACAACTCTCGTGCTGTCAGAGGAATTCCATTAACTATCGCCACGGATGAATCCAAAATAATAGCATATGCGAATGATGTGGTGTATCCTCAAGACCAATGACTCCATCAGACAAAACCAAAATTAAAACGTGTGGAGCCTGGCAACCAAACAACATCCCATTGGGTCTCGTCTCTACAGAAGGCCCTTTACCATCTTGGGGGTTCCATTAGCAGCACAGCCTGTATTCGACGTCGAAAACCATAAAGTCAGAAGAGTCGAAAGTCTCGAGGACTGGTTAAACGGACAACTGTCGTTCCCCCACTGTTACAGTGTCAAGCCTAGTAATGCGTCGTCAACGTTACCACCATAAGCGAGGATCAAGAAAACTTGCTATATAGGAAACTCTTGAAGTTTATCTGGGGCAAACTACGTAAGGAGGTTGTCATTAAGATCCTTCAACTTCTGGAGAAGCTTGGGAACTTCAGCTTCCCTGTTTTGGATATCAGATACCTGAGTAATATCGTATTCCATTTTAACAGGACACTGTAAACCAACCATCTCTTCAGTTATCCTGTTCGGTATTTCTTGGGGGTTCAAGCTCACCCTTTTTCGAATCACAGATCACCAAGGAGGAAATTGTCCCTTGCCAGCTAATAGAACATCTCCGCTCATTGGGTATCAACATTGCCAAAATCTGGCACAGCAAACATCTGGCACCAACACTTCGTAAACATACTTTGTAGAGAAGTTCCGGATTTATGGACCAATATCTTATTTGATCACCTCATCAAACATCAAGGCTATCTGTCAAGAAAGGAGCTGGCCTGGAGAGTAGCCTATGGCAACCTTTCAGTTAAGATGAATATGTGGAGGTTCCACAACACTAGGAACCATTTTGGTGACTTCTGTCAGATTTTGGACACCACGAAGCACGCTTTCTACGAGTGTCCGATATCCAACATCATATGGAGTAAGTTGAGCGGCGTTCTCCGCAACCCCCCCCCCTCCTCCGACAGGAACAATATCAGGACTTTTGAATGCTGGCTGTGGAGACCACTCTACATGAAGGAATGTGGACTGCAGAATTTGGTGGACAGGAAGGAAGAAAAGAGGTGATATAATAGATACGTTTTGTTTAGTGAGGGGATTTTATCAGATTAATTCAGAGAGGATTATAAAACGAGTAGTAGCCGAGAGGGAAAGGTGTAATCCCTAACTATCAATTTCCCTCTGAGTATCGAACAATCGCTTCTTGCAAGTGCAAAATTAATAGCTTTCAGTGTCGTAAAAGAGTGACAATATTTAAATTAAATTTATACTAATTTTCAATGAGAAAAAAAATAGTCGTCTATTATTATAAAAGTAAAAATCGTCTTCATTTTTCTCCTGAGTTGCTGTTTATTTACAAATTTCCTAACATTCAAAACAACTTCAGAGACCAATTCTGTAAAATGTTTCACCTTTCACTGAGTCAGGCGATCGTTCTTTGTCTTGTAAACGAAACTTGTTCCAAAGAGGGAACAGGCGGGTGTCAAAAAGTCAACTGAAAGATGTTATCAGTCCAGTAATCTATCTTCGTGTTATAGCAATCGTTTAAAAACAACGATAAAGCAGTTTTCTTTCATAGTTTTATCTCATTGCTAACCTTTCTTTAGTCATTTATCAACACGGACTCAACTAACCGGCGAATTTATATTCACCAGATAGTTGAGAGATATGAAAAAGAAATATTGCTTTGTCTAAAACAGGATGAGATTACGTGCATCTGCTCATCACTAATAATGCAGTACGGCTCTAAAACTGCCTTGCATCGCAAATTAATATTTCAAAGCAGCCCTGTAATCACAAAATAATCAACTGACAGCAAAGCACGTTGAGTAAATTATTGAAAATAATGACCATCATCCGTAAACAATGCAACCAATTGTTTTGAACATTTTGCTCAACACTTCGCTATCCACTGGTAATGGATATTGATCTATCCATTATCGGTGTGCAGAAAAGCAAATAATGAAAAAAAACAATGCGTCTGTTGAAAGTAAAACGCAGCTTTCTTTCCTAATGATAATAATTTCAGATACAAAACTTGAATATTTGTATTTAAATAGTACAGATTTCGACAGAGAAGAAACATCTGGAACACATAATAAAGCTAACCGAAATGTCACTTAATAAACAATTGCACAGTTTCTTGTTTATTAAAATATTTGCGCAGATTCCTTTATTCCATCGTTAAATGGCAGAAAAACGCACTTACCATTAAAATTACCATCAAATCTAATTGCAATAAATAAGCAACCAGTCTCTTAGGAGGACTGTAATGTACGTGTGTCATCCCTTGGTTTCCATGTTTATATAAACACACGCGAAAAATCCCTTACAGAGATATGTGTCGTGACAGTGGATGGAATACGTCACTGTCAGAACTTGTTGATTCAACTTGAAAATACAACTTATGTTCGACGTGATGTGACGACATTTCTAACATGAGCTTACTTCTCCAAAAGGTGGCGCTACCACTTTGGCAAAAAGAAATGAGAATCATTTAAGCAATCGGTTACATGCAAATGATGAGCACGAAAGATTTAAAATATTTAATGGCATTTAAGCATCGCCGAGAGGACAATGGTTACTCTGTGTTACTCTTTCCGTCATTAAATTAAATTTGTGTTCATATATAGCTACGCCGAAAAACTGACCCCTTCTCATTACTGCTACACACAGCTGAAACGAAGGGAATAAACTGAAAACAGAATCGGAGAATTCAAAGCTACGCCTCTACGAAAACAAAAAAGAGATTTCACCTGCCAGAGACCATTGTTAGAAGATTCTCTGAGAGAATCTTCCAACAACACCACTCAAATTTACGGTGCTGCACCTACAAAGTTGATTTTTTTAAGATTCAGCGAAAGAATCTGATTCTTTGAAAATAATTAGCTAGACAGAGTAATGTCGCGTTTAGTTTCGGAGCCTGCAACTCGAGATGCAAGAAACCAGGGGCCAAGTGACAAAATGTTTATTCCTGACTTGCATATTTATAATTTTAGGACACAAAATGCATTTATTGTTGCTTTTTTCATAGACTAAATTCATAAAAATTGTTTCAAACTGCTATGGAGTCTCTTTATATATATAAAACTAGGATTCATATTAAGGACTGAAGTAATTTAAGAAAATTTTATTCTTCCTTAAAAAGTGATAACTTTAAAAAAAAAAAAAGAAAAAATAGGATAGAAAAAAGAGAAAAATCTCAACACGTCTTGCGAAGAGGAAATGAAAATAAACGATTTCACGAGTAAAGAGAGGAAGGGTGAGTCGCCTTCCGTGTTTAAAAATACTTCTGTCACCGAAGCTCTTTATATTGGAGGTGAGTTTACAAGTACCTGAAGCGAGAACTCAGAACACCCCAAAAAGAAATCATACTCCTGAAGATATTTTATGATTTAAATTTTATACAGTTTTATAACATATTTTTATAACAGTTAAGATTTAATAATTAATTGATTGTAAAAATTAAAGCGGTTCCAAATCATGCCAATGGAATGTCGCATCATCAGCCAAGTTATTCGCTGGTATTGCGCTGTTGAGAGTCTGCTCCCTCCCCTGGCAGATGCGAGCAACACTACCGTGGAAAAATCGTTTTATCAAAAAACTCTGAATTACATTTAGAGATGTACGAATAGAAAACGTATCTGAGTAACTTTGTAATAAGTATGTTCACTACGAAGAAGCGAAAAATCTGTGGAAATTAATGGAATATTCTTAAGAGTATTCGTAGATATATTTTCGAAACTAATGCAAGGCAAAACTATGAAAGATAAAAGTAACACAAACGCAGAGGAAAACCTCTCAGATATTATTTGATGAGATTATTAAATGAAATAATACATCATTTCATTTATTATCAAAAGAATAGATATCTATATTTTCTTGAAGTAATGACAACAACGAAATAGTGATATTTTGTTTTAAGGTTTAAAAATTGTGTAAGAAATACCAGGATGTATAAAATGAGAAGCATCTCAGTTCATATATTACAGAATGAATAAACATATGCAGTGAACAAAAAACAGAATTCCTATTTTATTTTATTATTATTATTATTTTTTTTTTTTTTAAACAAGCGACCACATCCAAGTACCTGGGATCTCCATAAACAATCGCTGACAAATCGAATATCTTCGCTAAATTTACTTTAAATCAAAGTTTCTAAAAGTCCACCTTTTGTTGAATATTTGCAAAGGAGCCTATGTTTACACTTGTAGCGCTGATTTAGTACTTAGGTCAAAGTATGACTATTAAAGACACGGCTGGAATTTGTTAACAGTTTGCTCGTTCTGAAGCTGTATCCAAATTGCGCTAACATGTCGAATGACCGGGAATTCGCTTTAACGAATGCCATTTTATATGTGGAGGCAAATTCCATCTTGAACCCTCTTTATAGAACACACAGGCAGCCATGCTTTCGTACCGATTTCTCCAAAATACGTTCCACCTAAAACATGTGTTGAAGAATTTCAATAAGAAAATCGATTATTAATAAGCAGCACTGTCAAGCTACGGGGAAAGCGAGTGGTTTAGAATTTAAATTTACAACAATCTACTATCAGTGAAATTTAGAGCATCCGCTTGACTTGGAGAGGCGTCTCAGTCTATAATAATGACATCCTTCCATGTTTAAGCCCAGTGAGCAGCCGGGATAGAAAGATGGGCCCCTTCAATTCACTGGCACAAAATTCAAGGCATAAGTTAAAAAAAAAAGAATAAATAAATAAAATAATAATAAAAAAATAAGTTACCATTTTTCTAGGCTAACTGCAGCATTTTGAATTGTTTCAAGTAATTCTGTACAGTGCAAAGAAAATTAAAAGCAAGAATGGGAATGATTGCAGAAATAATAATAAACATGAACATTTAGAATATTTAAAAAAATCTAATATCTTTCTCGAATAGCGACGTAATTTTTTTAAGAATCGTATTAAAGAATCGTTTTTGGCGTTTTGCTCATTCCACCCACCATTCTTCAATGCAGGCACTGCCCCCCCTCCCCCCATAAATTGATTATTTTATATTTCCGATTTATTTTCTTGCTAATTCAACTATCCTTTTTTGAATCCAATTCTATTAATGGACATTCTATTCCAATCTTCTCTATCTATTCGCCGTGCGTTGCAATCGACATATTTTGTAATTTTTTATTCCATTAAAATGTATTAATTATATTTCGCGGCGTTTTCTTTCAATTCATACAACGCGAACATCTTATATTCCGAGTATTTGATGACTTCCTCCAGTATTTTTCCGTTTAGTTCCCGTTTACATCTTATAAGTTCTTTTGCAAATGACCTTTGCTTCTGATTTCTTTGTTGATATTTTGCAGGTATCAAAATGCAAGTTTCATATCTGTTGGAACTGAAATAAGATTTGGAGGATATCTTCATTTTCTTCAAATAACACGATACCATCTGCATATTCAACCAGGTGTGAATCTTCTTTTTATTCCATTTAATTTGGTCCTTAATTGCTATTGTTTTATCCCTTGTCTGACTCCCTTTGGAGGGATTTGCTGTTTATTTCTATTAATATATTTTATTACACAACAGTCTTGTTTTGTGCACACATCTTGGATTGTTTCGATAATCGCAGACGTACATTTACGGATCCTGGTTGATACATCTCCGAGACATCCTGTAATTTGATTCCGTCTAAAGCCTTTTACCTAAGACCGGGGTCGGCAACCTTTTGAGTCGGAAGAGTCAAAAATTATAATTTACAAAATTTCAAAGTTTTTAAAGAGCCACAAGATCTTATTGTCTTCAAGGCATTTTTGCACAGCATTCGCTATATCTTCCCCTCTAGTTTGTCCCGAGAGCGGTAGCAATCCTAGAAGTTCTTCTTTTGGACCTTGGGAAGACATATACCTGACAAAAAGGGCAACTTGTGCCGTGTCTTTTATGTCGCAAGACTCATCTATAGCAAGTGATAAGGCAGAAGAAGGTTGAATATCTTCCACCTGCAAATATGTTACATTTGAAGACATTTTAGCTATTCTATCTTGTACTGTTTTAGCGGATACGAGAAGCTGGGCATAATGAAATATAATTTATCAAAAAACATTTTACAACGATATTTCCCAATTAAAAATACCTACCTAAATAAAATAAATAATTCTCTAATAATTTAATTATTAAAATAAATAATTTAGACACGAAACACTGTTTGTCTCACTCTCTCACGTACTGATTGACTATAAGTACATAGTTTCGTCGCATCTGTGGTCGCCTCCCGTGTGCGGTGATCGCCGACTGGCACGAACGGACTTGTCAGAACGTGTTTATCACGGCGCAGTCTGCACATTTTAGTTTTTTTTTTTAATTTTGGCAAATATTAGATACTTAGTTTACGAGTAAAGGTGTTATGCCCAGCTATGCCGAAATCAATGAAAATTGCCAAACATATAAACTTCCGAGAGCTTCCGACGGACTGACGACAGTGACGATGCGTGTCAAGGGGGAGGGGTGCGGTGAAAAGCGAGTACAAGTGGCTGAGAGATAGAATCGGTGCCTAATCCTCGTTAATCGATTCAGAACGATTTTTTAATTTTTTTTGATAAAATAAATAATATTTGCGTATGGAACTAAAGAGCCGCAGCTTCATATCCAAAGAGCCGCAGGTTGCCGACCCCTGACCTAAGACAATGATAGATATAAATATTGGTTTATTATATTCTATTTTTATTATTTGCTTTCATCAATTCAGAATCGGTACATGCTTTTCGCTTACGGAATCATCGTTGTTCATTATAATTTAGCCTTCATTCTATCCATATTTGATAATTATTTTAAATATATTTTAAAGTTGTGCACAATATGATCATTACTCCATAGTTTTAGAATTTTTCTGTTTTTAAAAACTGGTGTCGTAACATTCATCCTCCATTCGTCGGGATCTCTCTTTTCTTAAATATTTGTTTAATAATTTCTCACGTTTTCGGCTATTTCTTTACCTTCATATTTTTTTTATAAATTCCAACTGATTTTATCTTTTTCAATTTTAAGATGACGGATTCTATTAATTTATTTATTTCACCGTTTTCTAACTTAAACCCGTATTCTTCAATTATTTCATCTTCGAAAAATTTGGTAAAATAGTTTTCTCTGATTAGTATGTTTAAGTATTCAGAAATTCTTATATCGTTATTTCTTATTCATTTAATCTCTTCGTTCTTCGCTATATTAGGCTTATCCCAAATTTTTGGCCTATCAATGTTATGAGTTTCTTATACTTATTTCTTCCATTAAAATAGTTAATATGAAATTATTTGACTAATTTTACTATCGATCCTAAATCCAAGTTTCATCAAGAGACAGTAAGGAACTTGTATTTTTGATTAGTTTTGTCAATAAACGTGCATTTAACTAAAACATATTTTTCATCGATCAGTCCTGAACTTAGGAATGCTTTCACAACAGAAATTACGGCAACGTATCCCCTGATCATAATAATAACCAACTCTTAGTTTGCCACATCATTCCGTTAATTGGAAGTTTTGGTGATCAATATTTACACTGTTCCTGCGACAACTGTCATGAAGTACTCGAGATAGTTACTCTTCAAATAATTCTATCGAGTGCTCAGTTTTCGGTAAATATTCGATTAATGTGTCAAAAGTCAGGACGTGTTTTATTAAGCTTCATCCGTTGTTGACTTATATAATCTACAATCTTGTTTTGCCCACGTTGTCTACCACAGATGGCCCGATTAAAACGGAATTTTTGCAACAATTCCAAATTTAAATAAACTCCTTCCAGGGAGGGTAACTTCCCTGGACGGAGTCTAAGGACTATCAGACAATGAATCTTAGATAGGCTTAACGTTCCGCGAATGCAACTAAAAACGGATTTGAAAGTTTATTTTTCACTTGGTTAGAGTATAATAAATTTAGTTTAATCTTTTATCCAAGTGTGAGCAAACAAAGTTTGCGCCTGAAAGTATCTTCAGGACTAGGGCAAGGTGATACAACACCAGGGCAACTCGTTGCAAAGGTGTATCAAGCTACCAACACTCCTGTCTCAGTATCTCCTTTAATGCAAAACACATCTCCTTGCGGATATGTCTCATCTTATGCATTAAGGGAAGGGCCACTACCCAGACTAGTTTCGACCTTTATTGAGGTCTCTTCAGTGGGAGCCAGGCCCAAGCTGAGATACTTTTTTGTGGTTTTTTTTTAGGCCTATACACGGCATTCTGCTACTTTATAGGAAAGGAATAGACTATCCTTGGAAAGTCTTCTTCCTTTCTTTGTTTAAGTAATGTCTTCGGTTTTGCCGAGGGTAAGAACCCTCGGGTTCGAAATTGATGCTAATATTGAGAAGCGGACGTTTGCGACGACTATAATTAACTATGTTGGGGCCGACAACATTTCTGGCTTTACCCCTTACGGGGGGGGAAGGTTTCAAGTTGTATGTACTAACGTTGCAACTAGAGAAAAATTACTGACAGGAGTCGAGTGCCAGGGAAAATTTTTTCATCCTTTTGTGGTAGGAAGTCTTTCCAAAAGTGTAAGAATAGATCGCTTCCCACTAGAATATCTCGAAGAAGACACTGACATCATAACTAAAGTCTTCTCGAAATGGGGAGCCGTGCGTGATATAAAAATTGGCACGGACGCTGACTTCCCTCAGTGGAAGTCAGGTGAAGTCACCTTTTCCATCATGATGAAGGCAGAAATTCCGAATTTCGTCAAGATAGGATCGGCCAGGGTAATGGTCAGCTACCCTGGCGTAAAGCGACAGTGTTTTAAGTGCGGTGCCCTCACGCATCTCGGGGCTCAGTGCCCGAAAATGAAATGCAGGAACTGCCTGACAGCGGGCCATACATTGCAGAATTGCCAGTCGGCCTGCTTAAAATGTGGTAACACAGACCATAAAGTGGACACCTGTCCAAGTAGAAACCATGCAGAAAGAGTGGGAGGTACTATTACGCCCAACACTGCAACACCGGAAAACAATATCAGTGGCATGGAGCAGAACGACTTCCCAACCCTGGAGGCTGCACATGAAAGGGCAGCAACAAAGAATCACACCGCCACATCGCAAAAGGAAGTAACAGAGAAACCGACAGACAAAATTGTAGAAGCAGCCAGGAAAGACACAAAGCATGAGGAGCCAGCCAACGACCAAACCACCACCACAGAAAATAAACAGAAACACCAGCAGGAAGGTCCTATCATGGTAGTTGAAGAAATAACAGAAGAAGAAACAGTAGAAATGGAAATTCATAGCGAAGAAACCACACAAAAAAGGCCAGGCAGCCCTGAAGAAGGGAATGTAAAAAAACCAAAACCAGGGAGTCCGGGCATAGCTGAACCTGGAAAGGTAATAGCAGAACCCACAAAGTACCCTTATGCAAAAGCCAATGCGACAATACTACATCAACTAAAAGACTTCCCCGAGGAAGAGAAGGCTTTACGAAATGGTATAGAAGCATTCGGGGATATCCTACTTATCCTCACAGGGAAAAACGGGCCTAAAGTGGTAAGCGCAGAGTGGAACGATATGTTTGTTGAAGACATAGACGAAATCACTCCAGAACAAATCGAAGAATTTATTGATGCAAAGGATGACGCAGGAGCAGCATTGTACAGAGGCCTAGGAATGTTAAACTACTCCCGCGGAGAAAAGTTAGCAGATCACATCCTCAAAACCCACAACAACAGAAAGCAGGAGGATGTAAGCCTTGCTTAACAGGCAGACAAGTCAGTAGATTCGTCGTACTGAGCGACCAGACTCGGGGAAAAAAAAAAAAAAAAAAAATCCCCTTTTTCTCTTTCCATTTCACATTAGAATTTTTGTTATGAAAAGGTATTTGTCTATTCCACAGGAGGGGGTACCCTGAGAACCTGGGCTGCGAAGGCCTACATCGAGGCGGTGCAGCTCCTTGTGAGCTGCATCACTCAGGCCAGGCTCTTCCCCCGCTCTTCTGGTCATTCAGTTTGAAATTCCGAAATTCACCTAGTTTCTTATTTCTTTGGTTCTGTCTTACAAATTGTTATATGTACGTTTTAATGTTATTTACCAGTTTCCTTTTTCATGTGTTGCTTCTTTCATTTGTTTTTCCCCCGCTTTCCTCGGGCGGTCATCTGAAGAGGTGACCGACCGAGGAAAGCTGAAAAGAACGGATGGAGGGAGATAATGTCGGAGATCTGCTTGGTGCTGACATTTAAGTCAGGCCAAGTAGATCGACTGAGGCCTCCTTTAACTATCTACTACTATCCACTCTACCTTTCTCCTCCTCTCTCACTATCAAGCTGACTCTCAGCACAACTTTTTTAAATCTAAAGAGGCCAGTGATGAAAGGCATGAACTCCCATTCGACCTCAATAATGGTCGAAACTAGTCTGGGTAGTGGCCCTTCCCTTAATGCATAACATGAGACATATCCGCAAGGAGATGTGTTTTGCATTAAAGGAGATACTGAGACAGGAGTGTTGGTAGCTTGATACACCTTTGCAACGAGTTGCTCTGGTGTTGTATCACCTTGCCCTAGTCCTGAAGATACTTTCAGGCGCAAACTTTGTTTGCTCACACTTGGATAAAGGATTAAACTAAATTTATTATAAAAACGGATTTGTTCCATTTCTGCTTGTACTATCTTTCAACATTGTGACGTCATAACACGCGGCATTCAGATGAAGTACTTGTGGTATTTTTCAGTCAAATTCTAGAGTAGATTATAGTTGGAGTAAAAATGGGTTTAATATACACATTCATATTTACTGCATAAAAAACACGCTTTTCATTTGCAGTGCTGAATAATTCCATGCTCATTTGCATATGTGATTCCGATGTAGCAATTTTAAGAATACTTTGCTGTGTCTTATCCGTTGCCTACCATTTACACACCATTAAAGAAATAAATTTAAACACCGTGGAGATGTCATTTGTGCAAAAGGCTCCATTACTGAATACAGATGAATTCACAAACTGGTATAATTGCTTAATCCATTCAGGATTACGGATATTACAGATTCTTAGTAGGAGTCTTCTTTAAGTTTTTCAACAGAGGGTCACATTATTATATGCTGTTCTTTCTTTATTAAATGCTGAAGAAGAAAAGAGAAAGTACTTGGAATGATGCAATTTAAAAAATAAACAGAGGAGAAAAAAATGCCTTTTCAGAAAAAAATACACACTAAACAAGCAAAACGTAGCTAAATTGGTCTGCATCATTCACAGTTGCCGTACGTCGGTAGATTTCAAACATATTTCTACTTCATCTTGTTTGATAATTACACGTATTCTAACACCGGTTTGTTTTTTTAGACAGGGGAACAACCCTGGTTCTCCTTCCCAGCTCAACTCAATAAAAGTGAGTCGTTTCAGTTAAACGACCTGATGAATGTTTCTGAATTTGTAAAGAGGGATTCAAACCCAGTCCTTTCTCACCACGTTCTTCCTAACTAACATTAGGTAAAGATGGGGAATAAAAAGATCCAATATTACTGAGGAAAGCAATGTACGATTCATATGCTAAGACGTCCAGGAAATGTTCCCACATTTCGATGTGAAAATTACCATCTTAATTAGGACAATTTTAATGCCTACTTAAGTTAGTAAATATTTCAAGTTGATCGGCGTTTCTCCAACATCCATACTATTATCATCCCGCCAATATTAGTACATCGAGCTTTTTTACTTGATGTATAAAAGATCATAAGGTAAATTTCATATTGGAGTAACAGTGAACGTCTGCCAGTGAGACATCAGTTAGTTGTTCCGAGCTATATACAGTATTTCGAAACAATATTCTTGTGATTTGATTTGATGAAAGAAACTGTATTTGGAATGGATGGTGACAAACTACTAGCGCGAGGTATCGCAGATTATCTAACTGGTTGCTTCTGGAGGAGTTGAATTTCCTTTCTTATAGCAAAAGAATACCAAAATATAATATCGATGTTTACACTGCCGTTTTGATATATAAGAAATCTTGCACGGAGAGCGATTTTTCTGAATACTTTCATTCATGCAATCCTGAACTTTCATGCGATTTGAAATCATTCTGCAAATATCAAAAATGGGTTCAAATCCACTGGAGCATGGATGTTCTTGTGATCGGTGATTTTCGTATTCCAGTGGGACGGCATCAGCATGCTTTAGAACATGAAAATGACCTGGTTTGTTCTTCAGAACTGTGTGAATTATTGCTCTCTCTCTCTCTCTCTAAGTTTGTACTCTTTCTCGGAGTGAAACGAAAGTTGAAATAGCTCAACAGATATCATCAAGGATCTCCAATAGCGAACTGCTGTAAAATTCATCTAATAGCCGCAGTGTATTTTGCAAAACACTTAAAAAATTAAAACACCTCAATAGAGCATCTTGTTCTAAAGAGGAAACATTTAAATCCCCAAAATAGCGATGTATTTGTAAGTATTCTACTAGCTGATAATACGACAACATACTGTCTTGTTATTACTTTGGCCAAATTATTTATTTCATTGTGTGTGTGTGTGTGTGTGTGTGTGTGCGTGCGTGCTCTATTTTAGTCTACAAAGAGAATTCCCAAGGAAGAATGTCGGGTTGAGTTGAATCAGTTGAGTTTTCTTATTCTATAATTTTACGGAAAACTTTAGAGATTGCCTTTGGTCATCCCCGTGTGTTTGTACAGGTGCTGGTTACCGCTGAAGATGCCAGTTTAAGTGGAGTGCAAATATTGAACTTTCGAACAAAGCTGCTTTAACCAAATGTCACGATGTAACTTCGCTTTTTTAAACAGCGGGAACCCGAGTAGATTTCTTGAAGGTTTCTTGAAATACAGACAGTGAAGTTTTCCCTTTTTTTTTTTTTTATAACATAACCCGAACTACTTAGTGTTATCACAGCAGGTTCCACAGTACATAATCTTTCTAAAAGCTAATTCAGAATTGAATCCATTCAGCAGAACAGTATTTTAAGTAGATTTATAGAAATATTTTTGATTCTCCGTTCTGCTGCTAATATAATAAACAATGGTGTATCTCACCACGCTTAACTTACGTCATCATATTACAAAGAAATTTGCGTTTAAGTATTATAATAAATGCGTCAAAATTTGATCATTTCCAAAGGTTATTAGTAAATTAATTTTATATTACGTTAAGCAGATTCTTTTTAATTAACTAATTCTGTTACGGTGGAATAAGCTACAAAATTCACGTATTCAATGAGAGAAATGAAAATAAACGGATATAAGGAAGAGAGAATTAAGGGGTAGACTATTGGCCAAAAAGTCGTTACCTTCATGAGAAAACGAACATTTGTATTTCTACGTGTGAATAAATCTTGTCAATCTCGCTAATACAATGTGTATTTTTGCACTATGGAATTTTATTCAGCTAATTTTATATTAAACTATAATGTGAAATTTCTTAAATATATGACTATTGTGTAATATTTACTTGCAAAATTTTGAATGTTAAATAGCAGGCATCAGTAGGTAGATGTTATCCCGTTTATCGAGATGAATTTAATTTTTATTTGAGTTTGATCAATTCCTAATCACTCGCTAAAACTTGTAAGTTCCTCATTGTTGAATAAACTGATGACTTTTTAATGCAGGTTGGTATTTATGATCTTGGATATAATGTATCCAGTTATTTCATGTTTTGATCTTAAACGGACTGTTTGTAGTTTGCATAAGAAAATATGCAAGCACTGCACTTCTCATAATGAACACCGAACTACACTAGCCAACTCTTAAATGTTTACTTAAATTAAGGGGATATTAAATCCCACATTGTTTTAAAACCGAATAAGAAACTCAAAGATTGGAATCAGAGAGTTTCTTGCGGAATCTTTGAGTTTCTTATTCGGTTTTAAAACTATGTGGGATTTAATATCCCCTTAATTTAAGTAATATTTTCATTGCCGAAATGAAGCTTATTAGCTCTTTATACTTAAGTATCTTAAATGTTTATTTTTATTACTGCTTTTGAGTGTTTTTCCTACTCTTTAAATTACTTTTAATTAAAATTAATTAAAAGTAAGTTTAATTAAATTACTTTTAATTGTAAAAGTAATTTCAATTGTAAATGCATGGTGGGAATTGGAAATGTGAATGACTTATTTGGAATTAAACTTTGGCAGCAACCTAAGTTGCTGTCAACTGGAAACCATATCTTAGAGAAGCCTGCAACAGAGTATGATTTTTGCTATCCCGAGTTTTTCCTTTGATAAAGAATCTAACTGCGACAACGCCAAGAACATTATATTTCGCCTGGATACAGACGAATACTAAGCTGGAGAGGAACATATCACACCACACCGACACCATTAATCTCATTTTAACCGACATTAAATACAGAGACACTACCGTTAACACCAAACATACCCTATTAAACGTTTTACCCTTAGACAGTTATATATCTACAGGATACTACTCTTCCTAAAGACCGATACTCAGTGAGTAAGCATTAGAAGAGATACTTACTGCTGCATAAAAAGCGGGCTTAAAATATTTTAACGCTAAAGCGCAAAAATAAATAATGCAGAAACACTGTTTGGCTCCAACACTTTTTAATGACTCACCTGTCTTAATATGAAATCTCAGACGTACTTCAATTTCTATAAGAATATTGAAAGTTAGTTTAGAATAAAATGAAAAATTAACCAATGCGAAATATTCAATCAATTAATGACCTGCATTTTTCTTATTCTGTATTGATACCTTTCGTTCCCTTTATATTGTTCTTGACTGTCAATATTTTATATACTGTGCTATTATGTTCTGTACATTAAGTTGTATAATCGTTAAACCTTTCGTAAGCCGGATGAGCGTGTGCTCTTGGATTATACATATCTCTGCCTTATAATTTTATAAAAATATCAAATGAATGATATGTAACGAATTTTATTTATACTGATTTGTAGATATACTGTAATTTATAATTTATATGTAGAAAGAGAAATATGAAAGAAATAGTTTAAAAATTACAATAATACAAGTAACAAAATTCAGACCGAGAATCGTTGAGATTTTATCGCTTTAATTCATTATTCCATGCAGCGTTTGTTTGTCGTTGCTAAAAGTACGGAAATGAGGTACTATTTGAAGCTTTAAGTTTAAAAAAAAAACGAAATCCAAATAGATGAGAAAATAATGAAAATGAATAAGGCAATAAATACAAAAACAACTTTTGCAACTGTTCGTTCCGATTTCCACAATAATTGACATCCCATGTCAATTATTGTGGCCATCAGTAATGTCGGTCTGCGTACTAAATACGGAATTAGGGAAAGGGATCATGAAATAGTCTTATTTTGCACTACTAGCAGCGTTTCTGAAACACATAGCCCGAAATGTTGAACAAATATGGCGGTGATTTATCCACCAGTCTTGAAATCCTACTGCATTATTGTTGTTGGAATGATCAGTCGCGGGTTAGGCCAATCGATAATGCAGCAACGTTGTTGTTCATTTGTTGCGGTCAGTAATAAAAGGTTTCAGACGAAACCTCAGAAAAAAAAAAATGTTGTGTTTAAAAAAAAAAAAACGAAGTCAGAAGAATTGAAGAAATAAGCCAGTTAAGTAAACATAGGGGATTTGGGGAGAGAAAACACTGCTAAAACACAAGTATCGCAAAATGTCATTTCAGTTGGCAGCATTGAAAGACCGATAGTGGCAATGATAGTGACAGGAAAGAGAGAAAAATTACCTAATACTAGAATTAAACGCAGATTGAAAACAGACTTCAAAATACTATCAATTAATTTATCAAAATTAAAAATATAAAGAAATTTGAGATGAATTCTTGAAAAAACTAAGGCAAAATAAACGTTGGAAATCAGGGATAGGCGGTCTAAACAGATTGGGACAAATGATTTGTGTGTGTGTGTGTGTGTGTGTGTGTGTGTGTATACGTGCTATAAAATGTCACATTCATGAAAAACTAGATCGACAGTAAATAATTAACTTTTTTCCTGGAAGCTTTCCATCTAAAAAAATGTCGTTAGAAAAACAGATGAGACGTCACGACGATGAGAGGTTCAATTCCAATGGAATTACGAAACACCTGTAATAAAACGCAAGCCTTACAATTATCAGACAGAACACTCTCGAGAGCCTCGATTGCCTCAATCAATCTGAAAACCATCACCACAGATTGATATACAAGAATAAAAATCATTGAAAAAAAAAGTTCCTTTTATTTGAAGTGAATAAAAATTCTTACGAATCGTTCAGTTTTACTTATTAAGAGAATCAAAATCAAAAGAGACAATATAAAAAAAAGCAATTTGACATTTTCACTTGCTTCGGTTTTTCGTACCTATTAGGATTTATGTTCGTACAACATAAAATAAAAGTCAATACGAATTATGACTACTGACATTAAACGTCATCAATGACGTCATTTACGTTCCGAGTCCGATATAAATTAGGTAACTAAGTTAAGTTTCTGAAATATTTTATGCAGAAGCCATCAAAATATGCGGTCAGTCTTTGTGCGCGCGTTTAAAAAGACCTTTCATTTAATATTTGCTGTACATCGGCATGTTATAAAGAGCGCCTAATCAGAAAGAAAAGAAAATTTCAGCTTCATTATTCGAAGAAGTTGAAAACAGCCGCGACTTTTAAAGTATACGGTTTATTATTTTATTTTATTTTTTATCAAGGAAAAAATCTTGAAATAAATTCGCAAAACGAAAAGTGTTTTCGTATTTCGTTTCCGGAGAAAACTGTCATCATTATAAGTAATTGCACTCGTTTAAATGCGATTTTCTTTTATTTTTATTATTATTTTTTTTTTTGTGAGCAGGTTTAAGATTATTACATGACAAGAAGATACATTTTAAGATAACAATGAGGTCTTTTAATCATTCGCCAAAACTAATGCAGAAAGATCAGATAGTTTCGTATTATTCACAAAAAACAATTAAGATTGATATCGAGGGCAATTTGAATGACCTCACTTTATTCGGAGCCAACGCACAATTCACTTTCTGCTAGCACATGCCAACAAGTTTCACATTTATAATAAACTTTGAAAGAGATTTAAGAATTAACGTGCTTATATAAATATTATATCTGTATTGTATATTGCACACACTTTTAAAAAAATGTAAAATATATATTTAGTTTAATCCTTTATCCAAGTGTAAGCAAACAAAGTTTGCAACTGAGGCAATTCGTGGTAAAGGTAGGCCAAGCTCTCATCACTCCTTGTCTTAGTATCTCCCATAATGCAAAGCACATCTCCTTGTGAACATGTATAATGCTATGCATTAAGGGAAGAGCCACTACCCAGACTGGTTTCGACCTTTATTGAGGTCTCGTCAGTGAGAGCCAGACCCAGAGGTGGCGACACCAAGGTGGAAGCAATGGAGAAGTCATCTTTACCTATACGAATTGCCAAACGGTGTCTCACCTTATTATTAAATTTCTCTGGATTTAGAGAAAGATGCTATAAGTTTTTTCCACTTGGTTAGACTTACTAAATTTAGTTTAATTCTTTATCCAAGTGTAAGCAAACAAAGTTTGTGGCTGAAGTATCTTCAGGACTGAGGCAACTCGTGGTAAAGGTGGACCAAAAACTTCCAACATCTTTCTCTAAATCCAGAACTCGTATAGGTAAAGATCAGTTCTCCATTGCTTCCATCTTAGTATCACCAACTCTGGGTCTGGCTCCCACTGAAGAGACCTCAATAAAGGTCGAAACCAGTCTGGGTAGTGGCTCTTCCCTTAATGCATAGCATTATACATGCTCGCAAGGAGATATGCTTTGCATATCTCCTTGGGAGATACTAAGAAAAGGAGTGATGAGAGCTTGGTCCACCTTTACCACGAGTTATATCAGTCCTGAAGATATACTTCAGGCGCAAATTTATTTTCTTATACTTGGATAAAGGATTAAACTAAATTTATTATAGTCTAACGAAGTGGAAAAAACTTCCAACATATAAAATATAATATGAGGAGATAAGTGATAATTACATTAAAATAATTTTCCTTATCGATCGAAAATATAAGCTTCTAACAGTAAGTTAAAAAGTAAGTCTTAAAACGTCGAACGAATTGAGCCGCTCATTCCAATTATCTTAAATTTCTAAACGAACTTAAACATTCTTACTTTACTTTCTCTCAAAATAAAAAAAAAGTCTAGAGCGAGAATATTAAACTTTTCGAAGGGCCATTTGAAGATACATTCTGTTCCTCTGAAACAAACACAGTCCACGTTGCACCGTCCATAATCGCAAATGGAAATTGCAACCTGCAGCACCGTTTTGCATCAAGGTTAAAACATTCGCAGTTACAGCGAATGCTTTAAACTTGATATCTGTTTTGTGTTAAAAGTAAAAATGTCAATTATAAGATGACTGCCGTTGGCCTTTCTAATTTCAATTTATCACTTTTCTAGAGAATTGTAAAGTGACTTACTTTGCTTTTAAGCGTATCAGAGGCTGAAATATCTTGCAGAGAATGAAAATTACCATCAGAATTACTTGCTGTCTCTCAGTAAGCATCAACAGCCATCAATCCAAGTGGGCTAATTTAACTCTCATAAAATGAATGGTTAAATTTAGTTTCTAGTGAGGTATTAAATAATTATCTAACAGGGAATTGAATAATGCCTGCTATAAAAAGCTTTTTAATAGTTATTATACTCGGTCTTGCTTTTCATGCAACTTAACTTTCCTATTTTATAATTTTAATTTTTCTTTTGCCGTTTTTGTCTTTTATATGTGCTATATGTTTTATCAGTGAAAGCTCACGAAATGCAACACGATAAAAATATTTTTTCGATCCAAAATTAACGGTCTTATGGATCATCCTACACAAATTTAACGAACTCTGAATTTTTTTCCCCTACTTTTCGGACTAAATAATGAACGCAAACAATTATAATTGGCACAAGGTATAATAATTAGCCTCTAAACCAGTGGTTTTGAAGTCAAAAACTGTCGCCTATCATTGAGATATTCCGACAGTCAATGATTTAATTTTTCCGAAGCTCCTTTCGTACTTCCATGCATATTACGGAATAAACTTAAACTCCGCGTTGTCAAACGATACTTGCAATGCTGTGTGCGATGTCTGACTAATACAATCGATAGCGACGCACTCCCGACTATCGGATGTTTGAGCGAAAACATCCTCCTTCACCAGAGCGATCCTTAAACTATTAAAGGCTTGGGAAGTCAAAGAAATCGGTCTTCGCATCAAGAAACAGAAATCTCTCACCTGAATCCACACTTCAGTCCTTAAGTAATTTCGTAGACACAATACGCCTCTGTGTCCGAAGCACGTGCAACCACAAAGTGACGCATATGTCTACCGCGCGCCAAACTGTGGCGAGCAGAGAAAGCGTGCGGTATCCACCAATTACATTGCTCGTCGGTCGGATTTTACATTTCCTTTCGCCATTTGCTTGTGACATAGTTACGGCCTCCAACAACGCCAAACAAGTGGAAGTAGACGGTGAAGAACAGCTACGAGGAATGAACGGAGCACCAGGTTAGATGGAGAAATGCTCCGATGGCAACGTTTATTGCCATCGGAGCATAAACATTGCCAACGAAATGATGTTATCGATTTAAACAGGTCAGAAACGAGACAAAGTAAAAGATCTGTTACATAATTGCAACATGGCAGACGTATTTAAATAAACCACCTTCAAAGTAACAAAATCATGATTACTTCATTAAAAATAATTAATTAAAATTTCTTAGTTCTCCGTCAAAATGAACATCGCGAAAGAATACTAGATGACCAAATCACTGACTGAATTGCATTTCGTTTTATATTTTCACGCTTATGCAAACTACCACAACAATTCGAAGTCGGTGCGTAGTGTAGTGTGAGAAAATACCGTTGGAAAATTAAGCTGATGTCCGCCTAAAACTACTCGATAGCGCTCAAGTAAATTATATCTGGATTTTTTTTATGCACGTTTCATCTTCAATATAAAACAGTATAAAATTAATTAAGAAAAATAAATTACTTTTCCTGTTTAGTGTTCCATAATTGCCGCAATCACGATCATTTCGTGTCATTAGAGTTAAATAAAGCAGTGTTTCTCAACCTGTGGTCTGCGGACCACTGAAGGTCCCGACGATGCGGCAGGTAGTCCGCAGGCAGACTTAAATTAAATAAATATCTTTTTGAATTATCCGAACAAAACAAATTAAAATTGAATAAGTAAGTAAAAATTATTGAAATAAAATGGATACTGAAAAAACCAACCAATCGCCGCAGAATGCCGAGTAATAAAAGAGGGGAGCGATATGGTTTTATTGCTTCCGCCTTCCCTTGCTGTTTTGTCTGAAGTGAACATGTGTTATCCACTTTTCAACCAACTGCTTGTTGTTTACTGATTTTTATTACTGAAGGGTCTCCTCATTCGACCAAGGCCCAGAATATCTTTAGAAGTGCTAAAAGATTCTTGGACAAAGTGTGTCTTGAGTTAACCCCAGTATTATATATTTTTCGGAAACGTTTTTTAATAATGGAAAGTGCCTTAGAACTAAGACTTGAAAAAGAAAACAAAATAAAAAGTTGATGCTAATCCTAATTGTGATACACATGTTGTAATGGCGAGTAAATCTGATACTATTAAAGTAGAAGAAACAGGCAGTTCGAAGAAAGAATACAGTAGGAAATATAACAGTTCATATTCGGAATTCGGGTTTACTTGGCTTGGCGATGAAAGTGAACAGAAACCTCGGTGTGTTTTGAGTTATGAAGTGTTGTCGAACGGGTGCATGAAACCCGTGAAACTCAGGCGACATCTAGAAACTAAACATTGTGATGTGAAAAATAAGCCAATTGAGATTTTTCAGGACATTAAATGATGGAAAGATAATGTTTCGGCTATGGGTTCGGTTAATAGCAAGGCACCGGAATATGTTGTAATGGCGAGTAAATCTGATACTATTAAAGTAGAAGAAACAGGCAGTTCGAAGAAAGAATACAGTAGGAAATATAACAGTTCATATTCGGAATTCGGGTTTACTTGGCTTGGCGATGAAAGTGAACAGAAACCTCGGTGTGTTTTGAGTTATGAAGTGTTGTCGAACGGGTGCATGAAACCCGTGAAACTCAGGCGACATCTAGAAACTAAACATTGTGATGTGAAAAATAAGCCAATTGAGATTTTTCAGGACATTAAATGATGGAAAGATAATGTTTCGGCTATGGGTTCGGTTAATAGCAAGGCACCGGAATCATGTTTTCCCTCTTAAGTTTGACATAGCAAAAACAGAGAAACTTCATTCTATCGGGGAAAATTTACTACTTCCAGCTATAAAAGATGTGGTAAAAACTATGTTTGGCAACAAGCTACTAAAAGATGTTGGTTTGATTCTTCTTTCAAATGACACTGTCGGTCGCAGAATTAATGATAATGGCAGTGACGTAGAATCTTAGTTGATCGAAAGAATTAAGAAGAGCCCTTATTATGCGTTACAAATAGAAGAGACTACTGATGTTACAAATGATGCGCAGTTAATATGCTAACTAAGGTTACGCATTATAACAACATTCTTGACGATATTCTGTTTTGTAGAACTTTGTCATCCCGAACAACTGGAGAAGAAATATTTCACACTCTCAATAATGAATTTCTTGACAAAATGATAATGAATTTATTGACATTTATTGACAATACACAAAAGGATCCAATGGAAAAAAAATGTACATGGGCTTCTGTTTGGATGGCGCTCGCGCCATCCGAACAGAAGCCCATTGACCATAGAAACAATATGGGTTGTTTCTATGGTCGATGAAGGAGCTCCGTATATGAATTGGGTATACGGTTTCATACAGAGGGAAGCGTTAGCCTCCAAAGGAATGCCATCAGAATTTAAAACTACTATACAACGACTGTAAAGCTAGTTAATTTTATTTATCGGCCGATGTGGATGAAATAGTGACGCCAAATTGCACTTCTTATCCATGTTATTCAATGGGTGTTAGAGCTTCGTATTCAGATTTAGCTGAACGTCTATAGATGTCGTGGCCGGTTGGGGGTGGGGGGTTAAGGTTCGAAAGTTAAATAATAGATTATTTTTAGTATTCTACGATTAAATGGGCAGTGAATATATCCAACTTTTGCTTGATTGTGAAATTCGCAAGGTTATTTCAATTGAAGCACAATGTTTGATTGTTTATAAATGAACGTAATTCTGATTTTGCATCACTCCTCGTTGAGGAAGCATTGTTCTTCTTCTTCTTCGTCTACGATCTCTTATGCTTTTACGCGTCGAGATTTTGCCAAAGAGATTTCCATGCCGTCCTGTCCAAGGTTTGTTGTTATTTCTTTCCAGTTAATTCCTTTTCTTTTCCAATTTTTCTTTAATTTCCTTTTGCTAACCTTTCCTGGGTCTGCCTATGTTTCTTTTCCCTATTTTCTGGCTTTCGTATACAGTTTTAGCTATTCTTCCTTCTTCCATTCGATTAAGATGTCCAAACCAACTCATTTGGGCTTGTGTTATGAATTGATTCAGAGGTGCAACTTGAAGACTGTCTCTTATGTTTGATTTCTTATTCGGTCTTGTTTTTTGTGCCACTTTCCTGAGATATTTCATTTCAATTTTTTGTAGTTTATTTGTGTTTCCTGTTGTTAATGTTGGTAGAAACACTGAACGTACACTGCCAGTTTGGTATTCTGAGTGACTTTTCTTATCTAGGAGTGAGCCTTTCATTGCATAGAATAGCTTCGTTCCCCCTCTTATCCTGTTGTTAATGTCTGTGTCTAGTCTACGATCTTCTTGTATATATGATCCCAAGTATTTAAAGGAGTGGACTTGTTCCAGTTGATGATTCTCTATTTTTATTGTGTTTTGGTTGGTTTCTAGATATGATCATTGTTTTAGTTTTATTTATATTTACGGTCATATTCCTTTTCTTTGTTTCTTCATACCAAATGTTGATATTGTACTGCAGATTTTCAGCTGTATTTGCTAGAATCACTACATCATCTGGAAAAACAATGTGTGAAATCCTGGGTTTCTTTCAGTTTCCTGTATCCTAGGCGGAATTTTGTTTGACATGCCTTTAAAATTTCATCCATTACTATGATGAAGAGAAGAGGGCTGAGGATACAGCCTTGCCTTACTCCTACATTTGTTTCAAATTCCTTTGACCTATTATTACAGGTTCTTACATAGTTTCTGTTACTTTTTAGAGGCTTTGTATGTCTGCTATTAAGTTATCTTGTATCTTGTTTTTCTTTAATGTTTGTCATATTAAGTGTCTGGGAACTCGGTCAAAGGCCTTCTCAAAATCTATAAAACATGAATGTAGTTCTTTTCCATATTCCAATGTTTTCTCTGATATTTGTCTAAGACTGAAGATAAGATCCTGCGTGCTTCTATTTTTCAAAAGCCATATTGCATTTCATCCAGTATATCCTCTATTTGATTACTAAACCTCGCTTCTAAAATAGGGGCATATAATTTTCCTTAAAAGCGAAATTCCTCTATGGTTTTCACATTTGCAATTGTCTCCTTTCTTAAATATTGGGATTATTATAGCTACTTCCCAGTCTTTGGGAATAATTTTCTTTTTCCATACAACATTGAATAGGTGTAAAAGAAATTTTATTGCTTTTGTTCCTAAATTCTTTACCATTTCTGGTGTTATTTGGTCATGGCCTGCTGATTTGTCCAGTTTATTTTATTTATTTATTGCTGCTAACAGTTCATTTGCATGAATTTCTTCACTCTGATCTTCTATTTTGTTTGTGTGTCTTGCTCTTAGGGTTCTATTTTTTCCATGTCCTGCATCTTCCAATAATTCTTGAAAGTACTGTTTTCATCTTTCTATGATGTCTTCGGAATTTGTGAGTAACTTTCCATCCTTATTTTTGATAAACTTTATGGGGCATTCTTTCTCTGACTCATTCTTCTTAAAACATTATAGAAGAGTTTTTGGTTTCCTTTAAAATTTTGTTCTAAAGTATGTCTGAAGTCTTCCCAGCATTTTATTGTCTCTTCTTTCACTAAGATTTTAAAAAGGCTTTATTTCTTTGGTTGTTGTATAGCTCTCTATCAACCTGCAGCTCTGATGTTATATATCTCTTCCACAATTGCTTTTTCTTTTTAATTTCTACTTTTAGTTCTTCAGTTCACCAGGGTGTTTTATGTTTCTTCTGTTTATTATTTAAGGATACATCACAAATTTCTTTGCTTGTTTCTAGAAGTGTTTTGAACCTGTACCATAGCTGTTCTACATCTTGGTCTTCATATATATCTTTTTTCTACTTCTTTCATCTTCTCTTCTATTTTACTTTTATACTCAATGGCTGTTTCTTCTTTCTTTAGTTCGTAGTTCTTTATCTTAACATTTATTTCCTTGCTACTTTTTCTACATTTTTCAACTTTTACTTTATAAATTGTTTCCAATACTAATAAGTAGTGGTCACTGCCTATTTCAGGACCTCTGTAGACTCTTCCATTTTTTGTATACTTCCAGTACGATCTGCTTTTGATGGCATAGTCGATTATAGATTTTTCGTTTCTACTGGGCTCTTCCCTGGCAAACCTATGGATTTCTTTATGCTTGAACATAGTATTCGCTATTAGTAAATTATTTCTAAGGCAAAGATTTATTATTGTTTCTCCATTATTATTCCGAGTTATTTCTCCTTGTGATCCCAACACGTGTTTTGTTTCTTCATCTACTTGATTCCCTACCCGGCCATTAAGGTCTCCTAGTAGTATGATATGCCCTTGAACTTCTGCAATTGTTTTTTGTAGGAGTTCGAAGAATTCATCTTTAATTTCTTTATTAGCATTATCGTTTGGGCCATATGCAACAATTACAGTGAATACTTGGTTGTCTGATTTAAAATCTATAGTGATTGTCAACAACCTTTCGTTTATTAGTTGCCGTTTAGTAATATATTCTTTGAGATCTGGTTTGATTATGCAAGCTACCCCTTATTTCCCCCATTCTCTTGGGTTTACCCCTGAATAGAAAAGTATATACCCATCTTTCATTTTCTGGCAACCTTGACCTTTCTTTTTTGTTTCTGTGACTGCGTGCAGATCCAATCTTGATTTTTTAAATTCATCTCATAATTCGATTTCTTTTCCATGTAGACTTTTAACGTTCCATGTTCCGTATCTCATGTGCCTTTTCCCTCACTTTGTTGTTAACCATTTAGGCAGTTCGGCTATCTCTTTGTTATTTCTTTCGATAGGTGAAATTTTAAGGTGTGCAGGGGATTAGCCTTCAGCACCCAGGTCTTGTGGTGGTGGGGCTGCCACCTTCGAGGTCCCCAGACCGGCCTATGAGGGAAGTGCTATCCTGTTGGTCCGCGGGAGGTATTTTATTTCCCTCCTACCCTTCATAGTAAACTATGACGAGCATTCCCCGATCCGCGCCAGTGGACGCGCCCGATGGGGTAAAGGTGTCCCCACACGGGGGAAGCATTGTTATCAGCACTTTTATCTTTCAGACATTTTTTTCGAAATTAAATGAAATAAATCTCTCCTTTCAGAGAAATTCTTTACTGTTCTTGATGCCTACTACAAAATGAAGGCATTCGAGAAAAAGCTGCTGCTATGAATTAGATATGTAAAAGACAGATAATTTGCACCTTTTCCAACATTCGAATCCTTTTAGTGGAAAATGATATTTTTGTTGATTCTGAGTTTCTGGAAAGGGTTTGTGACCACTTCAAAACTCTGACACAGAATTTGGAAACATATTTTCCGAATAAGTTTTATAAGAAATTTCTGTGGGTTCGCGATCCTTTTCCGGCTTATGGTCACGAAAACGACTTTCGTTATCGAAAAAAGAACAGTTAATTGAGCTTTCAAGTGTTAGTGGGCTTAAAATGCAATTCTATAATCTTGGTTTGGCTCGATTCTGGATCTCACCTTCAGTGAAAAGTGAATTTCCCGAATTATCTGAAGAAGAATTGAAAATCCTTTCTCACAAGGCTATCTTTGTGAGAAAGGATTTTCATCGCTCCTTCAAATAAAAACAAAATACAGAAATCGTCTTAGTGTGTGTGCCAATCTTCGACTGAAGTTGACCAATATTGAGGCAGATATCCAGCAACTCTGCAAGAAGGCCAAGAAGCTCAACCATCTCATTAAAAGTAAGTAGTAACATAATTATATCATTATTTATTTGTTTAATAAAAATTAAAATTTTGTTAAATGATACACTTTTAATCGTTTACTTCCATATAAATTAATTAGGTTTCCATATGTATTCTAAACATGCTTTTAGATTTATTATGTTATAAATGGCACAGTTTTTCCCAAATGTTGGTGATCCCCACATACGTTTTATAAGTGGGTCTTTAAAATTGTTTTAGGCATTTTACTGGTCCTTTGGCTTAGAAAGGTTGAGAAAATCTGAAATAAAAAATACAGAAGCACTAAACTGCTCTCTGAACTTAAAATATTTGCTGTGCACAAAATTCATGAAACGTTGCGGCTTCGCCATGCACATGATTAGTTTCATGTAGAATTTATTGCTCAACTTTAATGAATACATTAAGTATCTTATATGGTGATCTATGCCATTTAATTGCTGCTTCGAATCCTTTAATTTTTTAAATTACTATTCTATTAGAAATCATAAAGCGAATGCTTTTCTTAAGAAATAATGATAAAAATTATTAGATATATGAAGAGCCAAAGGCTTCAATTCGGCGACATATGACTTGTTTAAGTTAAGGGATATTACATCCCATATCGTTTCTTAGCCGAATAAGAAACTCAAGGAGTTTCATGCCGAATATAGTAGAAACTATATAAAGTTCGGCGATTCCAAGCGTAAGCAAATACCTGGATACTGCAGCAACTGACCCTAAAGGTAGTGCAAGCTGAGGCAACTCATGTCTAAGGTGGAGCAAGTTCCGATCACTATTCTTGATATTTACTGATGAGACCTCGATAAAGGTTGAAACCGGTCTGGGTAGTGACCTTCTCTCATAATGTAGAACAGAAATACAGCTCCTAGGAGCTAAGTTCACATTATGGGTAAATATCAAGAATTGCAAGAAAGCGTAAGCAAACACCTGGGTATTTGCTTACGCTTGGAATCGCCGAATTTTATATAGTTTCTACTATATTCGGCATGAAACTCCTTGAGTTTCTTATTCGGCTAAGAAACGATATGGGATGTAATATCCCTTAACTTAAACAAATGATAAAAATAAATGTTTGAGAAATAAATTTATAAACTTGGAAAAAACCAAACACTTCTTGATGACAGCGTTGCGTTAATTTTTCATCTGGCTAGATTTCAAAGAATCGAGGGAATGCAAACGACACAAAAGAGACAGGAAGCCGCTCGTGTTCAAGTTTGACAACGAGAGAATGTATTAGTACTGTGGACGGGATAATAATCTTTATATATTTGTGTTTTTATTATGTTTGCACGGTCCGGAGACCTTGCTCTAAGCAAATTCACGCCTCCTTTAATCAGGACGATTAACTGAGGCGGTCCTAAAGACAATCGGCGGTTGGCGAGCGGATGAGTAATCAACAAAATAGAATTGATATTTTGTTGATTTTTGTTGAATCACCAGACCGACGACTGATTTTAAATCTGTAAAAAAAATAGCACCCGAATTTGTTGGCTTTAATTCTGCTTTTTTTCCTTTTCGAGATTTCTGTGCTCGTTATTCATTTTAATACTGAAATGAATAGCTAATTAAGCTTTAATAATTAAAAATAAAATTATGTATGCAATTTACAAAAGCAACCCTAAAAGAAAGTTTTTCTATCGCAATGAAGAATACCAAAAGTGTTACATAAAATCTCCAAAATGAAACAGCCTTATACTGAGGTAATGTTCACATGCAGTAATTACATTTCAATTCAATTGTTAACTTCAGGATATCTGAAATTCTGAAGGAAAATAAAGTAATTTTATTATTGGTACATTTTTATAGGGACACGGTGAACTGGGCAAAGGACAACTGGGCGACGGAATGAAAGATCAATATGCAATTCTATTTTGTTGATCTATTACCAGGTGAAAATGAGTTAAAAGAAACGTAAAAACATAAAATTTGAAAAATCTCGCTTATAATTAAGTTTATTTTTATTGTGTAGAATTACGAATTGTATGGAAGTTATATTGAAATTTCCCATACAAAAAATGAGTCAGCTAGTTAATAAATATTTATATTATATATTTTCGTTTATATCAGTTATCAAAATTTGTAGGATCATTTAAGAAAGGTATGGTTAAAAAGAATGGTCCGAAAATGATTTTAAAATGAAAAGGTTTAATTGCACAGTATTAAAATAAAGAAAATTTAATTTTTTTTCATTCATTTATTAATATTATTTTGTAAAGAAGTATTTCTTAGCTTTCTTTGGCAGTTCATCATTTGTGCGTTTTGTGTGCGGTTATTTAGTTCAATACGCATTCGAAGATATTTTGACTTCTATTAAACAGTAAGACCAGTTGTTTGTTTATTACATCGTTTCCAATATTTGTATCACGGTTACAATTACAACGGGCAAAGAACAACTTTAAGTAAATAAAAGGTATATATTCAAAATTTATAATCTTAATCGTATACTAAATTGTATATGTAACATCTAAATTAATTTAAATAAATTTCAAACTCTTGATTATCTCTCAGATGAAACAAATTGCTAAGTACAATTATTAAGATGAATCTTTTATTTGTGTCCCAACAAGTGAAAAATAGTACTGAAAAAATTCTTAATTATATCAATAGTGAAAACTTTTTTTAATTTTATTTTTATATTTCTTGTTTCTATTCTTCAGAAATGGATAATTGAAGAATATCAAGTCAAAGAAACAAGGAAAAATATGCTTGGAATGGGTATCTTAATGTTAAAGACAAGATTGACAAGAAAGGTTCAAATCAATTTTTGGCGAATGTGAAAATAAAAACAAAGGATGCAAAGGTAGAATCTGGACACGTGTCAGTGATGGATCACTCATTTCTGAAAAACAGGTACACACATGTAGCAGTTCTGGAAATGCGGCCAGAATAATAACGCAAGAAGTTAGTACAACAGCCAAAAAATTAGCGGATATGACAATGAGCAACCCATCACAAATCAGAAATCAAGTTCTAAAAATGCTTCTTCCGCGGTAGAAGGAATGCTTCCCAATCATAGCAGTCTGTGCAGAAGTATTCAAAGAAGGAGATTAAAAAAATTAACAGCCACAATTAATCCTGATTCTAGGGAAACCAATTATTTCTGAAGAATACTTAAATTATGAATTCAGTCCATCACAATTTGAAGGCTAATTCTGGATCAGAACAGATCTACTCAATGAGAATATTAATTTTTGGTCGTGAAAGCCATTCAGTGTGGAGCCAAAGCATGAATGAATTATTTATAGATGGCACATTTTTACTTTCTCCCCTCTAAAATTATGTAAAGCAATTATTAACAGAGTAAGCAAATTCTAGTTTAATTTCTTTTAAAACAGATCTTTGGGGTGAGACTCGCGCTAAAATGTTGCTCGTCTTATTCTTAAAAGAGCTCTCTGCATATTCGAAGCACAAGTTAGAACGACTTGGCAACCCTACAGTAATTACCATGGAAAATAAGAAAGCACTAGTATCGAAACTCGTCTTAGTCAAACGTGTCGAGTTTCGATACTACTGCTTTCATATTTCCATGGTAATTCTTAGTCAAACGTGTCTTTCTTTTTAACCCTTAAATAAAAAGGCATATTTGCGACTGATTTTCAACTCCTAACTGGTATTAGTTAATGGCCATCTGTTAATAGTTATTAGGAATAAAGTAATAATTCCTTCTTGCTCAAAGTTTTGTTACTTTGGCTAGTTACTCCTGTTTTCCCTGTTTTGTATTGTTTACTACATAATAAGACTCTTGAAACATACAAAAAATCATTTTATATGATACATGAAATGTGGCCATTACTAGATCCAGAAAATATAAATGTGATTTTGAAATTGCCATTTATCCAGCTTTACGTATAGTATTTCCGCAAGTTAACATAAATGGTTGCTTTTTTCACCTCGTACGAAATCTTCGTAAGCATTTAGCTTAATGCAATCTTTTAACCAGATACATTTCAGATACATTTCCGATGCGCAATTCGTTTTAAATTCAAAAATGATCACTTCGATTGCTTTAGTTCCAGAACAAGATATAATTTACGCTATTTCTGAACTTGAGAATCATTTATCCAATGGATTTGAACCAACTTTAGAATGATTTACGAACACATACACAGGTCGTCTAAGGCAGTGTTTCTCAACCTTTCTAAGCCCAAGGACCAGTAAAATGCCTAAAACTATTCTAAGGACCCACTAAGTTACCTCATTTTTTTGAAAACCTAGTGGGATTTACCAACATTAGGGAAAAACTGTGTCATTTATAACATAATAAATCTAAACGCATGTTGTGAATACATATGGAAACCTAATTAATTTAACTGGAAGTAAACGATTAAAAGTGTGTTATCATTGAACAAAGTTTTAATTTTTATTAAACAAATAAATAATATGATATAATTATGTTACTACTTACTTTTAATGAGATGGTTGAGCTTCTTGGCCTTCTTGCAGAGTTGCTGGATATCTGCCTCAATATTGGTCAACTTCAGTCGAAGATCGCCACGCACACAAAGACGATTCTATATTTTAGTTTTATTTGAAGGAGCGATGAAAATCCTTTCTCGCAAAGATAGCTTTGTAAAAAACTGCATAACGATTTTCGATGCTTCTTCAGCTAATTCGGGAAATTCACTTCTCGCTGAAGGCGAGATCCAAAAAAGAGCCAAACCAAGATCACAGAATTGCATTTTTAGTCCACTGTCATTTGAAAACTCAATTAACTGTTCTTTCTTTCTTCGATAACTAAAGGTCGTTCTCGTGACAAAAGGTCTCAAATGGATCGCGAACCCACAGAAATTTCTTATCAAAGTTATCCAGAAAATATATTTCCTTTTTAGATGGCCAGAAATTCTTTCAAGAAACTTAAAAAAAAAAAAAAAAAAAAAAAAAGCATTTTCCACTAAGAAGGATTCCAAATGGTGGAAAAGGTGCGAATTGTCTGTCTTTTATATCTAATCCATAACACAAGTTTTTCTCTCGAATGCCTTATTTTGGCGTAGGCATCAAGAACAGCTAAAGAATTTCCCTGAAGAGAGAGATTTAGTTCATTTAATTTCCAAAAAAAAAAAAAAATCTGAAAGATAGGATAATGTTGATAACCTTCATCAACAGGGAGTGACACAAAATCAGAATTACGTTCATTTACAAATAAGACTTTGTACCTTAACTGAAATAACCTTGTTACTACTTTGCCTCGGGAAAGCAAGCAAATTTCAGAATGAAGCAAAAGTTGTGTATGTTCATTGCCCATTTAATCGCGGAGTACTGAAAATAACCTGTCATTTAACTTTTGAGCATTAGTGAAATTAACTAGCTTCACTGTGTTGTATAGCACAGTTTTAAATTCTGGTGGCATTCCTTTGGAGGCTTCACTATGTATGAAACAATATACCCAATTCATATCCGGAGCTACTTCATTGAACTTAGAAACAGCCCCACTATGCCTGCCTACAAGGGCGCAAGCTCCATCCGAACAGCCCATACATTTTTTCCACTGGATCCCTTTGTGTATTATGTAATTATTGAGAGTGTGAAATATTTCTTCTCCAGTTGTTCGGGATGACAAAGTTCTACAAAACAGAATATCGTCATGGATGTTTTTATAATGCGTAGATCTTAGTTAGCATAGTAACTGCGCATCATTTGTAACATCAGTAGTGTCGACTATTTGTTACGCATAATAAGGGCTCTTCATAACTCTTTCGATTAACTGAGATTCTCTGTAAACTACCATATCATTAATTCTGCGACCGACGGTGTCATTTAAAAGAGGAATCAAACCAACATCTTTTAGTAACTTGTTGCCAAACATTAGCGTACTTTTCACATAACAATGTTGTTTCTAAATGTCCTCAGAGTTTCGCGGGTTTAATGCGCTCATTCGACAATACTTCATAACACAAAGCACATTAAGGTTTCTGTTCACTTTCATCTCCACATCAAGTAAACCCGAATTCTTAATGTGAACTGTTATATTTGTTACTGTATTTTTTCTTTGAACTGCTTGTTTCATCTTTAATAATATAGGATTTACTCGCCGTTACCACACTTGTATCACAATTAGGGTTAACATCACCTTTCATTTGCTTTGCTTTTCATAGTCCTAGTTCTAAGGCACTTTCCCATTATTAAAAAACGTTTCCGAAAAATATATAATACTGGAGTGAACTCACGACACACTTTGTTCAAGTATCATTTAGCACTTCTAAAGATATTCTGAGCATTGGTTGAATGAGGAGAACCTTCAATAATAAAAATCAGTAAACAACAAGCAGTTGGTTGTAATGTGGATAACACATATTCACTTCAAATCTGACAAAATAGCAAAGGGAAGGCGGAAGCAACAAAACCATATTGCTGTTCACTTCACCTCTCTTTTATTACGCGTCATTCTGCCGCGATTTGTTAGTTTTTTTAAGTATCCATTTTATTTCAATAATTTTTATTTACTTATTCAATTTTAATTTGTTTTGTTCGGATAATTAAAAAATATATATTTATTTAATTTAAGTCTGCCTGCGAAACACCTGTCCCATCGTCGCGAACCTTGCGTGGTCTGCGGACCACAGGTTGAGAAACACTTGTCTAAGGAATAATAAAACCAGGGCTGCACCGATTTTTCCCTCAAACGTTTGGTTCTGTGTACCAAAGAACAATAAATGGAAGCGATAGGACAAATAATTTTGCGGAAGCCTGTCATCGAAAACTGCAATTGAGCTTTGGCAGCAGCACAAGTCATTCAAATTTATGGATTTTTATAAATGGACTACAAAAATTAAAAAACATATGATGTTGATTATGAAAGAGCAGTAGCAGGTTTTCAACATCAGCACAAACGTAGACTTTAAGATGAAGCTGTCCAAAGAATTTTGAAAAAAGTTAATTACGATAGGGAAAATATAATAGAATATTTACAAGGTATTGCATATAACTATAATATGAATTAATAAGTTAAAAAGGTTGTTTTGAATTTCATATACTTTTTTGTTTTAATGTATATATGTAACACGTGTAAATATGTTTGTTAGTTACAAAATAATATTAATAAATGAATTTCAAAACTGTATTTTTACTTTATATTAATGTTGTGCAATTATATCTTTTCATTTTTAAATCATTTTCTGACCATTCTTTTTAACCATATCTTTCTTAAATGATCCTACAAATTTTGATATATGATATAAACGAAAATATATAATATAAATATTTATTAACTAGCTGACTCATTTTTTGTATGGGAAATTTCAATATAATTTCTATACAATTCGTAATTCTACACAATAAAAATAATCTTAATTATAAGTGAGGTTTTTCAAATTTTATGTTTTTGCCTTTCTTTTAACTCATTTCTCAAAAACGTATTATTTAAATTTACCCGTAATAGATCAACAGAATAGAATTGCATATTTGATCTTTTATTCCTTCACCCAGTCGTCGTGTACCCCATTTATAGCACACTACGTAGATTACTTTAATTACAAGGAAGCAGGTCTTACAGTCTAACAACAGATTTCGTTTTTGAAAGCAAATATCAGTTTTATTTTAATAATAGAACTTGCTAATAATTAACAGTTGGATAAAAATATTTCCATTTATTAAAACTTACTTCACCATCGTAAATTCCACATAAGCGGTAGAAGGTTCTCTAAACATTAAGAAAAAACATTACTTAATTATTCTTGCAGAAAATTTTAATTATTTAAATCAGAGGGGCAAAGAACCCTGTTCGCATGAAATAAAAATCCAAATTTCATTTATTAAATCTCATTTATTTATTTATCATTATTTTCAGTAACAATGAGTCTTAACGATAAATACTCAAAACGTAACTTAATTTTAGTGGTTTCGTTATAACAGTTAGTCCACAGCGACCGTCTCGGTAGATGAAATATTTCATGAAGAATGAAATCATAAGAGCACAACAGCTTTAGCACAAATATTTTGTTAAGCTTTTACCATTTTATTACGAATGCTGATCTTACCGTAAAGAGCAAATCGTGTACTGTAAAGCAGTGCTTCCCAAACTTCTGGATGTCAGGGCCCCCTTTGCAAAAATTAAAATATTTCACGGCCCCCTTCGAAAAAAAAATCGTAATAGAGAGATATATTATTATAATATTTATTGTATTTATATTCAATACAAAACATACACAGCGAATATTGCAAAAATCAAATGCATATATTACATTTTTTGCCTCTTACCATTTGGTTCTGAAGACGATGCGGGCTGTTCTGGTAAAATATAAAATACTATCCTTTTTTTTTTTTTGAGTCTGTTTCTGCTTCTTCTGATTGTTCGCGGGATTTTTTTTATTTTTTTATCAGCCACTTATCCATCTCAGGGTTAAAATTTTTAACGTAGAATAGATCAAATAATATCACCACTTACCGATACTGGCACACCACAGACTGATAACATGAAATTAGTGAATATTACCTGAATAAGGGAATTCCCGGACCAGGAACATTTTTTCTTTTGTGACTTTTCTCCCTTTACGGCAATTAAGCCTAACGCGAAACACAGCAAAGGCAGGTTATTAAAACGTGCATATGATTGGTGCGGTATTAACAAAAGATCGCGCAACCGAAAGATAAAAGCATAGTTGACAATTGAGTTGAAATGCTAACTCTCTTCAACTGAATTCCATATGTGAAACTGCCATAACATTCATTATATATATATATAACTTAGTTTTAATACTTTTAGGAATTTTAACAAGTTCGGTTGAATATTATTGCTGCCTTGGGAAATCGAACTTGCACACATCTAATTAATAACAACAGTTTTTAGTTAGATACTGTGTTTGCCCACGCAACATATGGTATTGTTTCCGTCTATACAGCATAGTTTCTGCATGAGGGGACATGTGATTCATTAATTAGTGTGTTTTTATCCCAGTTGTCTCTAATTGCACTATTTGTTGAGAAATATATTACACAGACTGCTCATACCTTATTCACTGGCATAATAAAAGTACTTATTTTTATTGCCTCTGCAGTATAGTGGCTGTTAGGGTGGGTGTGTTGTTTACCACTGCAAGAAGTTACTATCCCCCACATGAACTTGTTTAAGCTTTTTTTCATGTGTGAAGTATATGCGAAACTTTTATTGGTAACAGAAAACTAGCTCGGATGACAGTGATAATATAAAACGAGTTTTGATATGTATATAAAGCCAATATCAACAGTCCGTTATTAGGAATGTGTGATGAAAGGGACAGGAAGATTTGGAGCTTCCCTGGGGAGCATTCCAAGTAAATACAATTAACCACTGCTTTGAAATGAAACATATGAATAAGCAATATTTACTAATGTTCATTAAGCGCCGAAATACGCAGGAAGCAAATTTTGTGAACCGACACCAATGTGTGAATTTTTCCATTAAAATATAAAAAACAACAAAAAAGAAATAAGAAATAATCAAAGTTAGATACGTTTCTTTTAAAATAAAAAAATCTACTCAGTCTTAAAGCATTTTAAATTCGTTTTCATTATTTCACGGACCCTCCTCAACAAAACCTACGGCCCCCAAGGGGGCCGCGGCCCATAGCTTTGGATGCGCTGCTGTAAAGGAACACTGAACTGAAAGCATTGGCGCATTTTTCTAGGCTGCATAAGTGCTCTTTTCGTGATATTGAATTGAATACACGGTGTGGAAAGATATCTAATGAATTAGTTGCAGTGTAAGATTTCTAAAACTATTTTAGTAATACTTTGTCGTAATTTTCGATTCATTCGTTTTACACAAGTTAAAGTCCAAGACATTATTACAAAGAGGCTTCAGGTTAAAGTTTGAGCTCGCCTTATGTTCCACTCAACGTGCCACTGACGGGGAAACTGCGTATTAAACCCCGACTTTTAAATCGTGCAATGCGGGCAAGCTGTAAACGGCAATATTGAAATCAGCATCTGTGCAGATTGTTGCAGGTCTTGGAATGTTACTGTGAAGAGAGGAAAGACTGAAGGTCTTGGGCTCCAAAAACTAGCTCAGAGGATAAGTGGAGATATGACAGAAGTTATTAAAGGGTTTTTATAGGATTGATGTTGATGACTTTTTCTGAACAGTGCAAGGAGGCAGAAAACGAGGGTTTGTCCCTGGAAACTGTAAAAGTGTGGTTAACAAGGGTGTTGGGATTAGATTTTTGCTTGGAGGGTGGTAAATGTGTGGAATGCGTTGCCAGAGATGGTTGCGAGTTATTTCTTTGAATGAGTTTGAAGAAGTATGGTGATAGGTCTTGTGTGAAGAATGGTTTATGTGTCAACGTTGTGTCCCGGCGATGAGTCTTCTGACCTCATGGAAACAACGTTATAATATTAATAATAACATAATTGTAAACTTGGGCATAAACTATTAAATATGCTCTGCAAATAGAAATTCAAAAAGCTAAAAGCTAGGCCTCATAACTACCAAAAGGTCACGAAAAACAATCCGAATCAACGCAGAGACGAGAATATGAAAATGCTCTTTTCTCGGTTGTTGTGTGTGCGTATTTATGTGATTTTAATTCAATTTAATTTCCTACTGCAGTCAGTCTTTTCCAAACCTGCAGCTGCTGCTCAATACCCCTTCACAGTGCGCTTGAAACCCATAGATCAAGGTTCTTTTCCTCCTTCATCCCTGCAACTGCTGTACTATGGATCAGTCTCCCTCCTGTTGTGTTCCCCAAGGAATACAATATTCATTTAATTCAAATGTAAACAAGTTTCTCCTTTCCCAACCCACCACCCACATACGGTTCTAATGTACTAGTGGTTGATCAACCAACCTCTCATGTATGGACTCAACATAAAAAAAAAAAAAAATTCATTTCTCTTCGTTTTTTTCCCTTTATCCATTTTGTGGTGGCATCTATCCTCTACTTCCAAAAAAATATCCATTACATTTTTTTTTACTTTCCTCTCAACGTATTCGAAAATGAAAAAAAAAAAAAAAGAAAAAAGAAATATAATCCTTAGAACAGCAAACACCAAGTTTGAAGATTCTCAAGCATCGTCCCTCAGTAAAAGATTAAAGTCACTTGTAACAACGCACTTAATATTTTATACCTATTTTTTTATTGTTCGATAAAAATCCATTTTTTTTCTGGGGGATAAAATGCTAAAACGAAAAAATAATTCCGATTCATCCTTCTAATATACAATTAAAGGTGGACGATTAGTCTGTACATGGAGTTCGTTAGGCAGCAGTTTCAGATTTCATAAACAGCTGCCAGAAGATAAATACTAAGATAAGCAGAACCTTTTTGAACTTTTTTTTAGTTATAAACGAAAGTTGGAGAAAAGCCATCAGAACAAACGATTAAATATTCCGTTACCAATATCAGCAGAATATGCTGAAGAATCTTAATATTTCAGGCTATGAGTTGCTTTTGCGTTTTATGTTAATTGCGTATGTTCTAGCAGGCGGGCGGTTGCCTGATTTGCGGGATGAAACACTCGAGTTGCCGGAAGGGGAAATCCTGCCACTCCGTAGTGACCGGATAATTCGCTTTCAGTTGAAAGGCCCTACATAAAAGGTCCTTCGTTTTGTAGACGGGATTCGAATCCGGGTCTTTCCTACGAAAGGGCGTCGCTGAAACCGACTGAGCCAAGAAGGCTCAAACTAAAAGATATGGAATCCCAAAATTCATTTCTGCTAATGAGAAGAGTTCGCCTTTCCACCATGAGGCTGCATCATAACTGATGATGATTCCATTTCTTTCCATTTCAATTCCATTTCTTCACAGTTTAACAATTGTGAAGAAATGGAATGAAATTAACAAAAATATAATTAAGAATTAAAAAATAATAATAATAAAGGTTAGGCTATATATATTAAAAATACAAGCTACACTTACTGTTTTTTCCATTGTATTCTGTAAGGATTGAAAGTACTGTTCGGTTGCAGCATATTAAGGAAGGAACGTGCATTTCAGGAATGTATTTGAAGGCTACCTCAATAACCCTTTGTTGGAGACAAGCATTCGTCCAGATCTGATCTGTAAGGAAAGAAATGTTGCAATGAAACAACTGGAAGAAGACTTGCATTGATCAAAATGCATGCAGTGGTTGGTTGATTGGATATTACAGGGAAATTGCTTCCTATTTATTTTATTACAGGGACATTACTTTGGGAAAGATTCACAGTTTCTCCGTATAGGTTCGTAAAACAGATGGCTCGAACGTATTCTTGGAATATCAAGCTGATTATTTACTGTAATATGCTTAACTAATCGCATTGCTCCAAAGCATACTACAGGAGTGTTTCTATTTTTTTTTTTTTTTAATAGGCCCCACACCGTTAAACTCGGTCATGGTTAAAACAACATACTTCTGTAGCCCGTAAATCGCAGCTATCAATTGGATGCGTGTTTCAAGTCATAAAACGTCTTTTTTGCATGTTGTAACGTTAAATCTTAAATATCATTCAAGTAGTAAAATACGCGAGAGGATGAAACTCACTACAAGCACCTAACGACGTACCCTCGATACACCGAGGTTAAAGTTGTGTATAACAAGGATAAGTCAAACGATATGCTTTTGTTACTCAATTTAAAATACCACTTTTCTATATAACTTTATTTTTTGTTTGAATATTTGGATGAAAGGTCTGACACTGTTTAAAATGATCACAATTTTACACATAATCGTGCATTTTATTTGTTTATTCAAGGAACGATGTTTCGTTGCTTTTTTCTTCTTCTCTAAACCTTGCTTCGTCAAAATACCTTTCAACTTGTAATACAGAATTTTACAAACTCAGAACACCTACCTTAAACTTTAAATTTGGACGGTAAAATGCGGGTGCATTTGTACCGTAGGATGCCTCCACTTTCTCATCACATAAGACTATCTTTTTCGACGAGTTCCCAACTCTGAGCGTATCTGAAAATAGCTTCCTGGCCTCCCAGTTAGTTTTGATTGTCCGAACGTTTCGAAAATGATTTGTGTTAGAATTTCGCTGAAATGTTACACAACAAATTTATATCCTGATTTTCATAAACACTTCGACAATTTCTACATTGAAAATATCCTACTTTCCAAAGGTGGAAAAATACCATCGCGTGGAAGACCAAAGAAAATCAAAGTTACATATGGGGTTACCGATAAGTCTTTTTGCTTGTTTTTATCCTACTTGGGGAGTGTTTCGTTCTTCTGAGAAGTAATTTTTGTTTCTCCCGAAGATGTGGAAATTAGGTCATATCTAATGTGAATGTTCAGGAATTATTTTTCTGTGTTGGATGACATACGGATCAAAGTGGGACTAACCCACATATCGAATTGTGTAGTTTTGTATTAGAGAACTGGGTTCGGACTCTGATAGTTGCTATAAACGAAGTAAATTGAAATAAGAATCCCATCAGCGATATCGGCAGTATTTTTTATAACATTTCTCCTCCGCGATTCTAGTTAAAAGAAAAGTCTGCCTTTGCAACAGTCAGATGCTCATATTAATCTGATATTAACCAAAGCTCTTGGGTTTGAGTTACTTAAGATGCCTTTCCCAACGGATAATATCTGAATTTTGACTAACGCAGAAATAAAAAAATTAAAAAGAAATACAAAGGACAAAATAATTCAGTTCAACATTTTTTATTTAATCCCTTTTCAGGCTAAAAATGGAAACAGAATTCAATCCAGTATTGATCCCACTTATAAATCTTATCGATTCTGGTATTCCCGGTTTAAGTTTTACATTTTGCCTTTCCTCAATAACTATTTAGTTTTTCCTGGGTCCATTTCTGGTCGCCGAACAAAGGACGTTTTCGAAGCCTCTTTCAGTAAGTTCTCGAATTATTTGATTGTCGTTTGCACAGATAGGCACGTCCTTCGGTTTTAACCCATCATCGCAGACAAATCAACCAGAGGATTCACTGTCAACAGCCAAGCCTTCAGCCAATAGTGATGGAAGGATGCAGATAGTCCTCCATTTAAAAAACAATTACGACTCAAAGACTGCTCTGCCTACTTCTTTTTTGTTTGCTTAAAAAAAGATAGATGACGATATAATACAGAAAAAGTTCATACTTGGGCAGTCGTACTAATTTGAGTATGATGTATGAAATGTTAACTTCTGAATTAATATCTGCTTTGGGGGTCAGTTTCAGTGATCTGAGGCGTACTAAATTTCAGAATTCGCAACTGTTCCGCTATATGTTTACACCATGACCGAGCGAAACACTACCTTCAGTGACAGACGAGAACCCGAGTTCTCGTCTATCACTAAATGGGCTTAACCCAAAGAACTGTTTTCTTCATAATACTGCAAATGGACTTGGCTCACACAGAATGATTTCAGTTTGATATATTTGAAATAAGATCCTTAAAGACAAGATTAAGATTAAAAGAAGAGCAGAGATTTCCATACTGCATTCTCAATAAAACACGATTCTAAACAGGTCGTCTTTGCTATGAGATTAAAAAACAGTGAAAAGCATTGGAATTAATTATGGTTAAAGGGTAAAAATTAAAACTAAAAGGAAGCCAAGTAAAGTAAGTGGCATATCTGATATGTTCCTACAACGAATAAAATAGTCTTCAGAATGAGATCGTAATGATGTATTAATATTCCTGTTATTGAACTCCATTAGGATGTGCGCAAACGTGATGCGACTTTACTGGAGAATGATGTTATAACCAACTAAACATTGCTGTTCTGTACCTAACAAATGTACTTGCATAAAAATCCATAAATTCCTATTTTACATACCGTAAAGACCGAAACAGATCTAGACAGACACCTCCAACACAATCAGGCGAGTATCCAAGGGAACGAGAAATCGATAGTGGGAGGTATTTACTTTATGATGGACACAAAAGCATTGACACATTTGGAGCAATACGTAACGAATATTTCGCTAAGCTTAAATCCTTTTCAAAGAAAACAACTCATGCTCGTAGGTCACAGCGTTGCATGGACGTAGTGATCAGAGAATCTATTATCAGCATGTGGTAATGTTATTGATCATTCCATCGGCCACACAGATATACATACACGCACGCTCAGGCCGTAAGTAGCCTACTACCTATTACCACCACCATCAGCATGGATATTACAGAGAAAGAAGACAAATTTTGAAGCGGTGTTCGCGATGATGCGGAGTCATATGAATGAAATTACGAAGTGCTGTATTTCATAATATGAAATTTTTGAGTTAAGACAAAAAAATCATAAATTAGTGTTTACTTCATGCGAAGTTTCATATCCTGAGTTAGAATTTTTCTTAATTCTGTTTTTGTTCAATATTCTGTAATTTACTTTATAACGTAGGATAGCTGGAGAAAAAAAATTGGGGCAATATTCATGTGAGATTAAATCCGTTTGCAAACTTATTCGCCCGATGGCAGCACTACAAAGTTATACTTATGATTTTGGCAAAAACTGAAATCTTTGAGAAGTGTTAAAGAAATTGTGAATACAAGATGTCTCAGAATTAATGAACACTTAGCTTTATAATCCATTCAAGTTGTTTGTTTAATCTGTAAAATAAGCTTATTTCTCAAGGAAGCATGCCTTATTTGTTCAACAGTACAGATCTCACTCCACATTGCATTTTTTTGTCATCTCGTTTGCATGTTGTTATGAACACTCAATTTTCCGCTGTCTACCCGCCTGCGATAAAAAGCAAAAGAAAATGTATCAGAGAAGCAATAATGAAGAGAGAAATACTAACGCAACAAAATATGAAAACGACAATGAATGGCCATTCATGTAAAGTGGCCACCATAATGTACCTCTTCCCTAAGTTCATTAATCTTTAAACCATGACGTTCTCAACATATAAAGAAGAAAGTCTCCTTCCAAATTCAGTGGACACTTTAAGATGGAAGAACTTAAAGACAATTTTGTTCGCATTGTATTTAAGGTCCGACTGGAAAAACTTCAATACTAACTGTACTGGAAAAATTTCCCAACTGATTTCTCATTGCTGGAACTGAAAGTATCTCGTAAAATATTTTAACGGCACTGGAATGCAGGATGGAAAGCTTATGGCATAATATGATGTCCAGAGACAGAAGAGAAAGCTTCCATGCGAAACAAGTTGCGTCTTATTTCAGCACACTTTACACTCCGATGCACATTACGGACATCGTAAAAAGTTTTATTTCTTCGTTTTCTTATTATGCAATTTCCATAAACGTTTTGATAGCAAGGAAGATTTGGAAGCTTTTCTAGTTTTAAATTGGGCAATTGTGAACTCAAATGGTCTATTAACAATGCGGAAATGGGCACAGCGCCAGAGTTAATAATTCGACAGATCGGAAATTGAATTAGATTAAAATATCCTGGGAGGTGAGCATCACCGTCGGTAATGTGTTGAACTACGTCATTAACATGGAATGAAATTAAGTCATGCACCTCTTAACATTTCTCTCTCTCTTTCTCTTTCTCTCTACGCCTTGTTGGATTTTGATTATGTAGAGATTAGAGTAATTATTATTTGCTTCAGAATCCAACATGATCTTCCATCACAAAGGCTAGACTTGTAAATATTATTTAATGTATAACTTATTTTAAAATTTAATATTCATATAACTACCTTAATTTTGTCTAATATTTAATTATTTAATCAAAGATATATGTATGAATAATGAAAAGACTGTATTAAATATTAATAAGTTATTTTATTTATTGTTATGTCAATATTCTAAGAACTTATATTTGTAACTTAACTACGCATTTATTGAAAAGCAAATATTCTAATTATTCCTGTTTTGTGAAAGCTTAATGTTATGTAATAACTCAATGTAGTTGTTTAGCCTAATGTAACATTCGCGAGAATGTTTAAGTTTATCGGTTGTCATGGAGACGCGTGAAATAAAGAAGCGAGTGGAACAGAGCGTGGACTAAAGAAAAGAGGAGAAAATGTATACGGAGTTTTGGAAGTAAAAGGTAGCAAGGGGATAAACTAGAGAAGTAGAAGTAAATAAAAGGTTCTTAAGGGTAGGAGTTAAGAGGATAATTTTTATAAGTGAGCAAGGACGAAACGAATTTTATAGTTAGCTGAAAGTGAAATCGGCAGTAATAATAGAAAGGAAATTAATGCTACAATCGGATAAAGTAGAAAGCTGGGCGTTAAGGAAGAATTCTGAATAAACCCAGCTGGTCTAGAATTGTGGCTTATTTCCGATTTGCCTTAAAAGGAACCTCACAGTGTTTTAATTAGTTTATGAGTGGTAACGACGATAGTTGAAGTACCCTGTAATTGAAGTCTAGAATTCTGAAGTGCGTTTGATAGTGCTTTAAGTATAACTGTGGATAAGTCTTGTTGATGATGTGTTTTTCTTTCAGTAAGATAAACAAATTCCAAAAGTTTGCTCACAACATAAATGATGTACTAGGAACTAATTCCGGTAAGGTTTATCATAGTGTATTATTTCAATGCTTGAAGAATTGTGTGTTAATTACGCTATGCTTAACGCTACTTTAACTGTGGAAACTCTTCGTGAATGAGAGTTGGAGATAAGAATTGTTTGAAAGATATTTTCAACTAGTTGTGCCTGTGATATTTTGAACTTATAGCATGACTGAAGATTGTGTGAAAACTGACTAGATTGGATGTTCTGTTTATTTAATTAAGTGTAGAAACTTTGTAACCCAGAAGCTGAGAAAGTACATGTGAAGACTTGGAAGATTGTGCTATTGTGATTATCTTGACTTAATGTTTGACTTGTTTCTAGTATAAAGAATTTAGAAGTAATATTTATGTATGTGTTATATGACCTGTATTAAATGTTTCATTTGTTAATCTAACTATTGTATTTGCCTGAATTTCTTTTTACTGCACCGTTCACAAAAATTCGAATCTAGCGGGAATCCCAGAAGGAAAATATATACTTCGGCCTGATTGAATGAAAGACTGCTAACTAACTTTGAATTGATCGTACTATTTCATATAGACTTATCTAAGGATAGAGTGGCGCAGTTTAATAGAAATTTCTCTACCCTTGGATTGGTGATCAATTTACAATTAGTTGTGTTTTATTTTATGAAAGTGACTAGTAACAAGTTGGCGGATTCGAACACAACATGAAGAGAGAACGTCACGACAGCCTATTGATCATGAGGACCAGAAACACAACAATAAAAACTTTGAGTTCATTTATTAAGTTAAGTAAAATGTAAAGATTTCTTATATGAGACGGCATTTGTTTAAGTCACTCACGAAATTACGAACCACAATGAATTAAGTATTGTGTTTTCAATGGTATGATTTTCAACTAAAATTTAATTATTCAGTTTATAGTCGAGTGATTTAGGGTAAAACGCAAGTAAGGCCACGGATCCTTCGTTCATTCAAATCTTGTAACGGCTTTTATGCAGATAATATAAACCCTGTTTTTCTGGCAATAAATACTCCCAACCGTACATAAAAGGATTCCTTACCAACGCTTACAACTTCTTTGACGAAAGTTAAATCGAAGTCGTTCGCCTTCGTGACCCCGGGGGAGCCACTTGAGTCACCAGTTTTCGAAATATTTCTGAATTTTGTTTATTCATATAATTTTAACAAAATTCCTAACTATCCAATATAATTGAATCTTTGGCGACTTCTTTATACACATGCCCTTTAATTCTTCTCTGAGCAACGATGAGATTAACAGTTCTGCTTCATCTGAAGTAGCAGAAGAAATTTTTTAAATCATTATGCAATCATAATTTCTAACAACATTGCTTAAGTCACTCAAAGAAATGTTTATGCAGATCTCCTTCAAGCTTGACTTACTTTTATTAGATCCGCTCATCAAGTAGAGCTTTTCAATGATATTCCTTTTTGGTAACTTACATAATCTGGCATGTAACCATGGTGTTGTTTTTGTGTGTGAATAATTAAAACAGTCAGAGAGGTAAGCGAAACAGAAACTGTGTAGATTTTGCGTGCTTTAGGGTAATAAGAACAATTACAACGATTTGACACAGTTTCTAGAACGAGGTGTTTTATGAATTTCATTCACGAAAGGAAATAAACCTGTAAGCATTAATACCTTGGCTAAAGATTATTTATATTTTTTGTAGTTTTATTCATGTTTACCAATTTCAGAAACCCTGCTGTAAACATCAAACTTTTTTCGAGCTACTTCACGCCTCCAGTAAGCAGAATGGTTATCTCACTCATCGATGAAACTCTTTGCCCAAATAAAGACAATCACCCGTGCCAACGAAGGCATTCGAACCATCAACCCGTTGGCTAGAGAACGAATATCGTGGCTCGATCTGATACCACACCATAACCGGTAATGATGAAGTGCACATAATCTAGCATGATATGTGCACTTCAGGAATAATAATAATGCGCATATTATCTCGAATGACCAAGAATACGCATGATGCGTGCGTAATCCGGTTAGATCAGGTAATGTATGCATTTTTGTCATGACAAGGGGCGATGAGACTTGATTTCTCTTGTTATACCTAACGCTGTCTGACCTGCGCCGTGAAATGTATTTGCTAATCTGAAACAGCAGCACAAAATCAAGTGAATGAGTTTTAGAAACCCGAATTTGTTAATCGGGCAAACTATTGCAAAAAAGAACTTAAATTAATCCATTCACGTGAGGTGTGGGTTAGCTGTATTCAAGCTACGACACTTTCGACAATATTTTTACTGATAATTCGACGCTAGTTTCTCGGAAATCCAAACTCCTAACGTCTGCTCTATGTTCTTATTCCAGCACGCCTCCTCGCCGATGTTCCATTAGTTCGTCTCGAGGGATTAATGAGTGCTTAGAAGCGAAGAGCAGAAAAGAGAGGAGTCACCACGTGTGGGTGTTAACACAACGAAGTCATTTGTTACTTTTAATGAACACCTTTAAGTAGAAAGAGACGAAAATTGGTGATCAAAAGAGCAGGAGACCAACTCCGTATTGTACTGTGGTTCTGATGCAACTGACTTGCCGCTTTCTGTGTGTGTGTTCCACTTTATAAACATCTCAAAACATCCGCGCATTCAAATTCCATTTTTCTATTTTATTGTCACCTCACGCGTTCATGGAAGGAAATTGAATTGGAATATGGCAGAGTGAACCGAGGATAAGTTGCCTTTCTTACATTTTAGTGAGAGCAATTTGGGAAAACAATGTAACGTAAAGGTCAGGGTAAAGTGATTAATCTTTTTTTTTTTTTTTTTGCCATTTCATATACGTGTTCGACCGAAATGTTTAACTGCAGTGACCCTTCCTTCCAGCTGTGGTTTACTAAAGAAACTTCAACTAGCGATTGAAGTCAGTTATTCAGAAAATAATTCGCTTATCCCAAAGGTTCGATGACGTTTTCTATGCAAACGCTCAGGCGTGAAAGGTGAAACGGAAGGTAGAACGAACTATGATATTTGTTCTGAAAAATATAAAAAAAGTCAATTAAATGTGTTAAAATTAATAAGGTAATGTGCTGCCAACTTATAATGTCAATAAGTATTAACTTTGAGCTAAATATTTATCATGTGAAAAGCATATTTTTAATAAATTTAGAATGTTTTAATTCAACGTACGGTCATGCGTTTTGCGGATATGTTCAAAGAGCACTTTGTTTCTGTCTTAACCTTTTTATTGAAGTCTCGTGCTTTGTTTTATATCTAATATTTCGTTTGTAGCCACAGAGTTATTTGTGTATGAATAAATATCAGAAATATAAAAGCAAAAGGAAATGTGTGGGTTTTGCTCTCCGTTGGTCGAGAGCAATAAGAGCAATTAAGTCGAAGTAACACATTTTCTAGGAGTTTTTCTTGTCTCTGTTGTGGTTCTATCAGATATTGCAGTGAGTAAGGTGCGGATGGAGTAATTCGGGGAAATTTGTGAACGATCTGCCAGAAACACACGATGACAGCATGTTGCAGTATTGAAGGGAAGAACATGACGCAACCAATGGTGATAATGTGTTGCACACTGCGCAGTCTGGATCGCAGTTTGATATACCAGAGAAAAAAGTTACAACTTTTATTCTCTTCAGTTTCTACAAGTGAAGAGTCTCCGCTTTGTTAACGTCTATTATCATGCCTAAGCTTCCATTCGGATCGTTTGAAATGAAAATTAATTACTAATCAGATACTGTGCATGCAATCCTTTTTCTCTTTTGCAGTTTTTCTTGTACGGATGGGTGTGGAAAGTTCTGATAAACACTAAGAACAAAGACATTAAAGCAACTGATATAACCACAAGAAAGAACACACGAGGATATAAGAACATAAGTTATCCTCATAACTCTGCTACTCGTATGCTCTTTCTTGTGGTCATATCAGTTTCTTTAATATCGTTTGTGTCTCGGAGTTTGCCAGAACTTTCCAGTCCTCCCCCTCCTCTTACTGACCTTTTTAGTGTTTAAGATTGGAGTGATGTTCTAGCATCACAATGGTCGAGCGTGCGCTTTCCCACTCTCTCTCTCTCTCTCTCTGTCATTTCCTTTTCTAAGGTTATCGATATCACTTTCGAAGCATTATCGTGACACATCAGCAATCTCCAGGGATTTGACGTTAAGTTGTTTGATTTGTTCAATAATTAATACATCCGAATCAGAAGCTGAATTCTTCTTTCCTTCAGTCTATATATGTGTGTATGTTGCACTCGAATTTCGGCATTCTTAGAATACAGCAAGAAGACTGCACACTTTCCAAAACACTTATAGATCAGCCAGTCCCTACATTTTGCATATGCAAAGTGTATCGAAACATGCGCAACTGATGTTAATGCATAAACAGTAAACCCCTCGGAATATGGAGTTGAGTCTCCACCAGCTCTGCAACACTCGTCCATCGTTTCGGTTTCTATTAGAAACATTTATTAATATGTTTACGGGATAATTAGGCGACGAGAAATAGTACTTGAATTAAGTAGACGATTAGCGCAGTTTAAATAATGCATTATTCGCATTACTATTAGTTTAAATAACTACTAATGTGAATAACGAAATTGTTTCTTAAAATTATGTAAAGCAATTATTAACAGAGTAAGCAAATTCTAGTTTAATTTCTTTTAAAACAGATCTTTGGGGTGAGACTCGCGCTAAAATGTTGCTCGTCTTATTCTTAAAAGAGCTCTCTGCATATTCGAAGCACAAGTTAGAACGACTTGGCAACCCTACAGTAATTACCATGGAAAATAAGAAAGCACTAGTATCGAAACTCGTCTTAGTCAAACGTGTCGAGTTTCGATACTACTGCTTTCATATTTCCATGGTAATTCTTAGTCAAACGTGTCTTTCTTTTTAACCCTTAAATAAAAAGGCATATTTGCGTTTTCAACTCCTAACTGGTATTAGTTAATGGCCATCTGTTAATAGTTATTAGGAATAAAGTAATAATTCCTTCTTTTAACCACGTCATATGTATTTCCCGTAAAGCTGTTTTTACACAATCGCGTCTGGGGTGTAATAGTTAAGTTGCGTTGATCATAAGCGACGAATGTCAGTTTGAGTTTCAATTCACCTAATTTAGCTTGCAGTATTTCTTTCATATCTTGCTTTTATTCTACAAGTTTTGTTATCTTTAAAGCCAGACCCTTGGACACACCTATAAACAGGTATTTCAGCTTTTCCTTTTAATTATGAACTTAGCCACAGTTTTCCTCTCGGGCAGAGAGTTCAGTCAACTTTATCAGTAACGATCGGACTTATAATTATATGGTGCTCAGTTGATAAATCACTACACTTGACATCGTTCAGATTTGGGCAATAATTTGTTTTAAGCAGCTTTTTGTCCCGGAACCATGGAGAGTTATATCTGTTTGAATACCTGATGTCATTTGAAGAAATGCGAGCAGGATAGACTCCTCTGCAAATGCAATAAAAGGCTTCCGTTGCAACATTAAAACAAAGGGGAAATGGGCATTGGAATATGAAAATCACATTAATCGATCACAGCAGAAGCAGGTAAGAGCAAATCATGGATGGAAACGAAAAATGAATTAATTTAAAAGTCGATTAAAATGCTGTGTCGCTTTGATTACTTTTCTAATCTGAATAGCAGAGAAGAAAACGATTGTAAGAACAGATATTTGTCAAAATGGGGCTTCAAAGGTCGTGAGAATTAAATTACGCTTAATGCGCGATTAAGTACAAATAAATGAAACCAAACCACAACAGCCTTGCTCGGGTAATTAATTCTTCTGTCTAAAATGCGTCTGGAGTTGCTAATATCTGACGAGGTGGAAGAGATTATTCATTGGTAAAAATCAATTCATTAATACAAAGGTTTTAATAAAAGTGCCTGAATGAATAAATATTATTCGAACTGCTTAGATTTAGAGAAGGAAGTCATCGGCAGAACTCAAGAAAACGCAAGTATTTTCATATCCTTAAACACAAAAAGTGTACAAAAGTTATAAAAACGAAAAAAATGGACAATAATTGCTTCAAAATTTGATCAGTTTTTTCCTTTGGAATGTCTTCGACACGCTTTATATTTATTTAATCGTTAATTTTTCCTCATTATATAATGGCCAACCCTTAATTTATTACGAAAGCTTGATAAGCATAATAACAGCAGCAAGCATTGAGATATGCGGATATCCTGCAAGCTTTCATTGCTTGTTCTTGTATATTCTTTTATAGCTAATGTCAGAGTTAGTTAATTCTGTTCGTAAATATTTTCTTTTACTAACTTGTTAATTGTCCTTTTTTTATATCTTTTTACATCTTGTGGGTTCTCTGCCAAATGCCATGTTGTCTTTATTCAGTTTTTTTCTGCTTATACCTTAATATATTCTTTTTTTTTTTTTTTTTTAGAAAAAATATTACTTACCTAGTTAATCAAATTAAGAGAATTTTGAGGTCACGATTTATCGCTAACCTCAAAATCCGCCTTTAATGAAATTAATTATAAAATTTAACACAAAAAAGAAAAACGGTGTTCTTACTATATTATCAAAACATTCTAAAAAATAATACTTTTCATTTTTTTTAATTTACTATAAATAAAATTATACCACAAAAGAAATTATAAGATTATAAAATACCAATAAAGGTGAGAAAGGTCTAGATAGTGACGTTCCCCCGAATTCATGACAATCACACGTCGGCGTGGAAATGTGCTGTGCGTTATAATGGACCAATTTGATGTGGCTATCGGCCTTCGCTTACGGGCATCTTCTTAGTCTTGAAGTCACTTCAGGTGCAAACTCTAGGTGTTTGCACCTGAAGTGAACCCCTTGTGTGAACCCCAGTGAACCCCTGAAGTGAACCCCTTCCGAAGCTCCACTGTAGTGGAGCTTCGGAAGGGGTAAAACAAGAATATAATTTCTCGTCAAATATAATAAGCTTAATTCAATTTTTTCCCACTCGGACAACATTTTTTTTTTTTCTCTCTCTCCACAGAGAATCAGGTAGACAGTCAGATTGGAAGTGGCACAGTTTTTTGCTAAAGAATATTTGAACCACGCAGTTACCAAACATACTCGTATATGGCATGGATACAATTATAACGAAATGGGCCGCCTCCCTTAATAAGTTCTTCAAGAGTTCTCGTCAACCTCATAATTAACCATATTCCTAAACAGGTCTAATTTGTCACAATTACAGTGACAAATTGAAGTGCTATGTCAGCAAAACTGAAAACAAATTTCTTCGTCTGGAGCGACACTGTTCAAAAAATAGAGAATCGTTGTTAGCTCTGAGCCTACTGATTCAATTTGATGGTCATCTAACTAATCACAAATGGATTTGCAGTGCTCAGATATCTTATCCTATCCTTCTCATCCCTCTAGGAGGGATTGAGTCCCCTCCTAATGACGGTTACTGGCGTATTAATGCAGCCAGTTCGCCACTCCTCTGCTGCATCCCCCCTAAGGGCGATATTCATGACTGTATCCGTGTGTGTGTGTACGCACGGGGCCGGTTTGCCTCCTTGCGGGATGAAAAATCCCAGATAAATAGAGGAAAACCCTGCTGTCTACGCCCAAGACCGGCAAACTTGGCTATGGCTGAGAAAGATCCTTAAGCTCTTCGCGTCATCGACGGGAATCAGACTTAAGACACTCCTTCCCCAGGCATATGGTTGCGAAGAGCCTAGCCACTAGGCCAGTGTTTCTCAACGTTTCTTGGATCATGCCCCACCTCAACGTCTCAAAAGGTTTTGATGCCATAATAGCCAGACAAGTTCTGAAAAAGTATGATATAAATATGTACATGTACATTTTCTAATTGCCCTCCCAAAATATTCAAATTGCAACCCTGTGTTTCTAGTGCAGTGTTTCTATGTTTCTAGTGCAGTGTTTTTCACAGCGTGGGGCGTACGCCCCACGTTGAGAAACAATGCACTAAGCTAACCGCGCGGACGCTCAGAGATCAAGAAATGCAATATTTATTTCACTCTGCCGCATTCACTTATTAAACGTGTCCTCGCTTACCCAGAAAACATCAGTTATCAGTTCAAGAAAAGACAAACAAACAAAAAAACGGCATGAATTCGACAGAAACAGTAAAACTCATAATACTAAAGGGCATTCTTTTATTTGGTTAAAACGCAATGGAAATCGTTATAAAGTTTGGACGTCTGCTCTCTTAGAAAGAAAGAAACCCAGCGAAGCAAAGAAGAATACAAAACATGGACCGAGGATCGAATAGACCAGCGTTTCTCAACCTTTCTAAGCCAAAGGACCAGTAAAATGTCTAAAACAATTCTAAGGACCACTAAGTTACTTACATTTTTTAAAAAAACTGTGGGAATTACCAACATTTGGGAAAACCTGTGCCATTTATAACATAATAAATCTAAAAGCGTGTTTTGAATACATACGGAAACATAATTTAACCGGTAGTAAACGATAAAAAGTGTATCATCATTGAACAGAGTTTTAATTTTTATTAAACAAATACATAATTGGATATAATTAGGGTGCAACTTACTTTTAATGAGATGGTTCAGCTTCTCGGAGTTTGCAGAGTTATTGGATATCAGGCTCAATATTGGTCAACTTCAGTCGAAGATCGGCACACACACAGGGCCTGCCTTCTCTATAAAGTGGCCCGGGTGCAAGACCCCTTTTTGGGGCCCTAAAATATTTTCCAAAGGTAAAAATTAAAGGATTCGAAATAAACGTGTTGTAAACCCTCTCACCTGCAAATGATTTTGGCACAGAAAAACAAAACACATTCGAAATATAATACGTTTCCGCAAATGCGTACTGACTGTGCCCACGCGATCGTGGGGCCCGGGGTGCATTGCACCCATCGCACCCCCGAGATGACCGCCGTGGGCACACACACACGCACTAAGACGATTTCTGTATTTTGTTTTTACTTGAAGGAGAGATGAAAATCCTTTCTCATAGAGATAGCTTGTAGAAAACTGCATGAAGATTTTCGATGCTTCTTCAGATAATTCGGAAATTCACTTCATATTGAAGCGGAGATCCAGAATCAAGCCAAACTAAGTCCACGGAATTGCATTTTAAGCTCACTGTCACTTGAAAGGTCAATTACGAGGGTGGTCTGAAAAGTTCTCTGCCTAACAATGAAAAAACGAATTTACAAATTAATAATTTCAAAATTATTTTTATTTTTCCAACACAATCTCCCTTAAGACTAATACATTTATTCCAGCGATGCTCCAGCTCCATTATCCCATCCCTGTAGTGGTTCTCAGTAAGATCTGCAAAATATCCTTCTAAAGCTGCAATCATCTCTTCATTCGAAGAAAAACGCTCACCAGCGAGGAAGAAATGAAGTCAAAGGGAGCCAAATCTGGGGAATGGGGTGGATGTTCCAACAATTCATAGTGCAGATCCCTTAATTTTCCCATTGCCAAAACACTTAATTTTTTGCCAAAAAATATGCTTTTTTTTACTTCTGAAAACCGGGTCTTTTCTCACGAATTTTTTCTTCTAGTCTGGTTAAAAGATCGAAATAATATTCCCCGGTTATTGTTTTACCCTTTTCGAGATAATTAATAAAGAGAATGCCTTTAGCATCCCAAAACACCTTTTCTGCTGATGGAACAGTCTTTGTCTTCTTTGTCGCTGAACAACCAGCTTCTGTCCACTTTGTTGGCTGCTGTTTGGATTCTGGTGTGTAATGGTGAATCCAAGTCTCATCCACAGTAATAAATCGACTACTAAAATCAATTTTATTCTTATTAAAAAGCTTCACGTGGATCATCTTCAAGGCTGGTATGGCCACGTTTAAACTCGGTAGCCCATTTCTTAATTGTCAAAAACGAAGGAGAAGAGTGCCCATAAACTTTTATTAACTTCGAATGAATTTCTTTTGGCGTTAAACCTTCTTTTACAAAGAATTTTATCTGCACTTTCATCCATTTAAAGAAGGGACACAGACAACACTTTTGCTTCAGACACTATAAAACAAATTACTTGATAGAATGCTTGCAATTTCACCAGGATGCTTAAGCAGATGTAACAAATTAGAAACAAAAAAATCTTGCCGATAGTCTTGCCGTGTATGGTCGAGGCCGATAATTTTGCAGACTACCCTCGTAGTATCATAAAACACATAACATGGGTAAGACACGAGCCCCTAAATATGTTTAGTTTCTGCCTGTAATGAGTTTTAATTTTTATTAAATAAATAAATGATGATATAATTATGTTACTACTAACTTTCAGTGAAATGGTTGAGCTTCTCGGCCTCGCAGAGTTGCAGGATATCTAGCTCAATATTGGTCAACTTCAGTAGAAGATCGTCACACACGCACGCATGCGCGCACAAAGACCATTTCTGTATTTTGTTTTTATTTGAAGAAAATCCTTTCTCACAAAGATAGCTTGTAGAAAACTGCATGACGATTTCAATGCTTTTTCAGATAATTCGGGAAATTCACTTCTCACTGAAGGCATGATCCAGAATCAAGCCGAACCAAGATCACGGATTTGCATTTTTAAGCCCAGTCACTTTAAAACTCAATTAACTGTTCTTTTTTTTTTTTTTCTGATAATGAAAGGTTGTTCTCGTGACTGCAAGCCTGAAATGGATCGCTAACGCACAGAAATTTCTTATAAAAGTTATTCGGAAAATATATTTCAAAATTCTGTTTCAGATTTTTGAGGTGCTTATAAACCCTTTCCAGAAATTCAGAATCAACCAAAATATCATTTTCCACTAAAAGGATTCCAGTGTTGGAAAATGTGCAAATTATCTGTCTTTTACATAATTAATCCATAAAATCAGTTTTTTTCCCGATTGCCTTTATTTTGTCGTAGGCATCAAGAGCATTTAGCGAATTTCCCTGAAGAGAGAGAGAGAGATTTAGTTAATTTAATTTCGAAAAAATGTCTGAAAGGAATGGTGTCGATAACCATGCTTTGTCAACAAGAAGTAATGAAAATTCAGAATAACGTTCATTTACAAACAATAAAACTTTGTGCCTTAATTGAAATAACCTTGTTACTACTTTGCCCCTGGAAGGCAAGCGAATTTCATAAATTCGCTGCCCATTTCATCGCAGAATACTGAAAATAATCTGTTATTTAATGGTCGAGCTTTAATAAAATTAACTAGCTTTACAACGGTGTGTAGCATAGTTTTAAATTCTGGTGCATTCCTTTGGAGGCCAAATTCCATATCTATGAAACAATATACCCAATTCATATCTGGAGCCACTTTCTTGACCATAGACCCCCTAACTATGCCCGCCTGTAAGGGCTGCGAGCTCCAACCGAACAAAAGCCCATGCATTTTTCCCACTGGATCCCTTTGTGTATTATGTAATTATTGAGAGTGTGAAATATTTCTTCTCTAGTTGTTCCGGATGAAAAAGTTCTACAAAAAAAAATATCGTCATAAATGTTGTTATCACGCCTATATCTTAAGTAGCATATTAACTGCACATCATTTGTAACATCAGTAGTCTCGTATATTTGTAACGCATAATGACGGTTCTTCCCAGCTATTTCGATTAACTGAGTTTCTGCGCCTCCTGCCATATCATTAATTCTGCTACTGACAATGTCATTTGAAAGAGGAATCAAATCAACATCTTTTAGTAACTTGTTGACGAACACAGTTTTTACCACATATTTTATAGCTGGAAGTAGTAAATTTTCCCCGATAGAATAAGGTTTCCCTGTTTTCGCTGTGTGAAAACTTAAGAGATTGGATGATTCCAGTACCTTGCTATTAATCGAACCCATGGCCAAAACTATATCTTTTCCATGATTCAATATCCCTAAGCGTCGTTGATAAAACTCAATTGGCTTATTTTTCAGATCCTAATGTTTAGACTAACACAAGATTAAAGAACAGCATAAGACAGGTCTTAAGACCTCTCTTATGCAAAGGAATTATTTTGCCCTTCTTCCACTCCCTTGGAACTTTGCTAGAACTGAGAAAAATTAAAGAGCATAGTCAGATACCTTGCCAGTTCCTTTGCACCTTCTCGTAAAACGCGAGCTGATACCGATCTAATCCCGCGGCTGTGTTTACTTGCGACGCAATATCCCAAGAATCTCCAGTTCATCCACCCCCGTTCCTATAACAGCCAAGTCGGATAGGTACAGGGTGTTCGGGATAAATTTGACATATTTATAATTAATTATATTTTTCCGTAAGTTACATGTATTAAAACACACTTCTCTTCATTTAAAAGTTTGGACCCTTCTTCATTCATATACAAGATGTCAGAAAGGATGGATAGCTGGAACCCACCTGAATCATGGAAGAGAATAACTTGTATCATGATGATTCGTGCCCGCCATCAAAATAAGGATATTACGACTGCTGCCCAATGCTCCCTGAATACAGTAAAAACAATCAGGCATGAACTAGAGACTTGCAATGGTGACTACGAGGATGTAGCAAGAAGAAAGATCCCTAGCAGACGATCTGATTGCGTTCGTACAGCAGAATTCCTCGCAAATCTGCAGGAACAGGTGTTGAAGAACCCTGGCATTGGAATTCGGGCTTTGTTCGTGGAGTTGCTAACTATAGTCAAGCCCTGGATAACAAGGGTAGCCAATGGTAGGCCGTATGTATGGTAGCAGGATTCGGCCCCTTGCCACACCTCTGGGAAAAGTCAAAAATGGTTGTCTGAAAATTTCTACGACTTCACCAGTCCAAATGTTTGGCCTCCAAACTCCCCAGACCTTAACCCCATGGATTATTTTGTATGGGGCGCAGTTGAAAAAGACACCAATCGCACTTCCAGTAATACAAAAGCCCAGTTAATGGATAAAATTAAAACAGTTTTTGCGGCCCTTCCCAGGGAGACTGTAGCATCAGCTTGTTCGAGGTTCCGAAGCAGAATTGAAGCTGTGATCGATGCTAATGGTGGTTATTTTGAGTAAATCTTGTTGATAGTATTGTAATTAACTCTGCCTGTAATGTTTTTTTGTCAATTCATTAAATTTAATAGATACAAAGAAGATTTTCTTTTTCCTTACGAAACTGTCAAATTTATCCCGAACACCCTGTATATCACTGCAGTAACCTCACTAGGATGATATACCCTTGCAAAGTGGTCACTCAGTAACAACTTTTAATCTGCTTTTGTCTCCTCGTGACCATCATCTCTCAGTCTTCCGTAGTCATTTTCCCTCTTACGCGCCACGTAACGAAAGACCTCTTTGGGATTTCCTTCTGCTCTGCTAATTTCTTCTATCGGTCTGATTTTTACTTATCATGGTGGTCACCTTTCTCCTTATAAACCTTTCAGAACAATTTCGTTTTCTGCAGCTCATGAAAATGCGTATCCATGTGACTCCTATCTGAATAACCCTCCTGCCCTTCGGGATACAGTCTGACACTGCTCCCTCCAGGTGCCCCATAATTATCTCAGGCACTGCTAATATCCTTCCCTAAAGGTTTTATGCCATGCCATAGTTTCAAGCTTCCTCCTAAGCATTTCACAATCACCTGCCTTTTAGTTGCGTACCCCTTCGTAACAGAATACTGCTCGTGTTTTACAACCGTTCAAGTGGAGACGGCATGGTAGCTCCCCAGTAGGAGGCAACGTGGCCACTTCAGTCATAGATAGCTCTCCTGATCCTATTTAATACTCGCATACCCAGAGTCTCTCTGTCACATTGTGCTTCAAGTAATTATCACTCAGTAGGTGAATAAATTCCATTTACTACCTTCCATGAGATGTTTCTTCCTTCTACTCTGTATATCCACAGTTGAAGTCCAACACAATAATTACTCGACCTTCATTAATTGTGTTAATTTGCTGATAGATGCTTTACAGATCATCCCTAAAAACCACTCGCCTATAGCAGCAACCACCGTATGTTTGTTCTTGTTGACCTCAATCTCACACTTGACTTCTTCAAAAGAACAGCCTCCTCCCTGCATGTTTCCTGTTCCTTTTGACTGCAATTCATCTATTATCAGTAGCAACCTCCTATCTTCATAAACTTGATAATTTAACAAAGACAGCAATATTATGGTTAAACAATTTTAGAAATTTAAGGAAACTGAACGACTATAAAAGAATAAGTCAGAATGAAGTAAACACCATAACTGTAAAAGGTTAAAAATACACTAGAAAAGGATGAATAATGTGGATAAATAATTTAAAACCAGAAAGAATGAATAAATAAAAATCTATTTATGAATTTATAAAACTCTTTTTTAAAAAAATAGAAATTATTAATCCTGCTTGATATTTAAGCAATAAGTTAATTTATAATTTTCATAAAACAATTTTCGCTCATGTTTACTATTATTTGTGCAGGATTTCATTTTAATTATACACTACTTCAGCTGAGGTGAGTGAGAGAATGCACGGGAATGTAAGTGCAGCGAAATATTTCGACGTTCAGAATGGGAGTCCCCTAAAATGAAATCTCCCAACCAAACACTTCGTTAATGCCAGTTTCCTATCTGTAAATTTCTCCCAAACTCGCCCATAAAAACTGTTGTCCTCGGATCGCAATAACAAGTCGCACTGTAAAGAAATCTTCAGCTGGGACATCTCTTCAAAGTGAAAAAAAGTTTTATGACTATTTCTGCTTACTTTAAATGTTTCCTTTCAGCTTGAAGGTCAAAAGGAATATTTCGTACGCCTCGTTTCTGTTCATGTGGCGTCCTGTCCGAAGAGGATGGCCTTCTGTTGATGGAATAGTATAACCGAGTTAAAGTTTCTTAAAATATAACATCCGTGTGGTCGTTGCGTAATACATCCTTACTCCGTTAATTTTAAAACCTCGATGTTTTCAATTCTTAAAGAAAAAAAAAAACAAAGCTTGCTTTCCAATTCGGTGGATTTAAGACGTAAGAACGGAACGGAAAGCTGGTTAGAACAGAATTTAAGGTCAAAATATGGTGGTGGGGAGGGGGGGGGATTCGATGTTAGCTGCAGCACAATAATTTAATTTCCTAATTTATTTTTCCTTTCTGGAACTGAAAGTATCTCCTTAAATATTTTTACTGCGCCCAAAATGAAGTCTCCATAACTCTGATAGCGATGTCGGGAGGTAGAAGAGGACTTACAAGACGCTTCTTATGTCAGCATACTTGAGCCTCCGATAGCGCACTTCAACAAATCGTAGTCCCTTATTTCGGCCTTATTCTTATTTTACAGTCTTCTTAAACTGTGTAATGGCCAGAAATATTAGGCAGTTGTTTTAATTTTCAAAGGCCAATAGTCAGTTGAAATAAGCCTGTTAGTAATGCGTAAAGGGGCGCCCATGCCAGAGTTGATAAATGGACAGATCAGACATTTAATTGCATAAAAAAAACAAAACAGAAGACGAGCGCCACCGTCGGAAATATGCTGAAAAACGTCATTATCATGGGATCAATTTAAGTTATGCGTTTTGACATTTTATCCCCCCCCCCCTCGTTTGACCATGAAGACGATGAACAGTAATAAAAACTTAATGCCGATATTTTAATATAAAAAGAGACTGATGTTTCCGGAAGAAAACACGTTCATGTCTACATGAAAAGAGACTGACACATAATCGTCCCCAAACCCCAGTTAATGTTTGCAGCTTATTTGACATGAGTTAAACCCAGGTACATCCAGATGACCTCGGAGAAGCCGCTTGAGTAACTAAAAGACCTCTTCGGATCTCTCTCTCTGTACAATTCCTCTATTCATACGGTGATTGGCCTACGTGTCCAATATAATCGAATCTTTGTAAACTCCCCTCTTCATTACGGTTGAGATTAGTAGTTCTGCTTCATCTGAAGTGACGCAAGAAAACTTTATTTCGTTTATAAATCACTCCGTTGCCTAATTTTAATAATTCCATAGTTTGGCAAATCTCGTAATAATGGAATAAAATGAAAGCTTGCCGGTCAATGAGAATTATTTTCCCCTGTTAAGAGTCCGTTTTTCTTTTCGTGATTTTTAATGGCTTAATTCAAAATTCCCTCCTAATGTGGGACTAAAAGTGCTTAAGTATATCACAATTGCCATGACAGACGACATAAATTGCTCTGAATATTTCGTGGTGCGATCTTGTGGCTCGTGTGCATTGAAGGACGAAATCCACCTGCAGTCCGAGTCGCTTGACTCAGAACAGCTAATTGGTGAAAAACATCTAAAAGCGTTTCTGCATCTTCTTTTACATTCACTCGACCCAATTTAATGTTTACACCGATTTATCATTCTACAATATCTCACTCTGAAATAAACTGCATTAGTCTATCTATATGGTAGGTGGATCATTTTGTGTGCGTCTCAAAGGAATCTCTCTCTCTCTATCTATCTATATAATTACACTTATGTAACCACCTTCAATTACATCATAAAATAATTCCAGAGGACTTACACTTTCCACAATCCTCCGAATAGCCAGTCCTGCACCATCTCCTGCTAAACTTCCTCATTTTTACAAAGAAAAATGTGGAAAAACACAGTACTTCATCATACACTGACAGGATCAACAGAGTCAGCTGTACTTATAGAAGCACTATATTCGAACAGAAACATAACTTTCACAACTGGCTAGCCCTTTCTTTTCCTACATGGAACTGGGCAGGAATAAGAAGAGCAGGAATTCTTCATTTAACAATGAAGAACCCAAAAACCGAAAAGCAATATCAACAGCTGCAAGCTTCCATTATAAAAGCCTATCCAGATATCGCTACACCTCAGGAAATCCGTATTCCTTCTAGAAACTGCTCGGGCCCGATATTTCATCTTGTACAATCTGAATTCTAACTTCCAATTCTTCCCTCCAGCTGCAAGAAAATATACCACTTCCTCATGTCAGTGTCTTCAACCGCGCCCTTCTTATATTCATCCTTAACCCTCTAATCTACAAGGCTGCATATGCCACTCAGTTTTCAGTGGGAAAACTGCCATATAAATCGAAGTATGCCAAACCAGATTCCGACATACAGTGGAAACTATGCCATAACATCTTGCCAAGTCCTTCTAAGCTGTACAAATTTCAACTAAGAGAAATGGATGTGTGTCTATTCTGTGACGTTTCAGGTACCTTGGAACACACACACACACATCTAACCTGTCCCTCAAACAAAGTGATAATCACCTATGCTTTGAATACTGCCTCTAGCACCTGTAACTACGCACACAGCCAAGAAGACTATTGGAATTTAGTCCACACAGAAGAAAACAGACACAGAATGTGCAATTTCCTCTTCATCTGCACTAAAGCCGTCGTCTACAGCTTCTACCTAAAACAGAACTAGAAATAACCATCACTGAAACTGCACACAAACCCTCATGCATATTCTCCATCGGAAACTAAAAAGCAGGCTTTCACTGGAACTTCAGTACTTCAAAGAAACAAGAACTGTCGCGAAATTCATAGAGGAGTGGAATCCAACTGGTACCCTCTTCTGGACTGACGACGACAATGCGCTTCATCTGAAAGATAACTCTCAGACTGAAGCTGAACTGTAAATTTTGAATTCATTTATTGCATTCTCTATTATATACCGGAAAGGAAAATGTTTCTTTCTCTGTAATATATATACTTATAATATGTAAATAGTCCTTGTTATCTATCGTCTAATGTATATTTTAACAAGTTAAATAAAAAAAATAAAAAAATATATATTTATATATAAACACACACACACACACACACACACACACACACACACACACACACACACACACACACACACACACACACACACACACACACACACACACACACACACACAGCAATCCTTCTGGAGTGGGAGATAGAAAAATGCAAGAAATGAGGAAACGTTAAAACGATACAATGAGATTAAATGTGAGAAACACTGATAGAGACGAAGAGAACCTGATGCAAGTGAGTCTCTCATCTACTGCAACCTTAATCAGCAACATCATAAAACAATCACAAGGCGGAATGTCAAAACGGAAAGGGTACGAAGAAGCAATTGGACTGCGTGTATTTACGATGAAGTTTCCAGTACTCGGTAAAGCAAGATCTTCACTTTCCTTTAATCTTCAGATATGATGCGCACTGGTAAAGGATAAATGTATGTGGTCGGTGATGATGAAAGGACAATGGGATGGACGTCGAAGTGAGTCGCTGACAACTGGGCACAAAGATGAAATATGAATGAAGCAAGAGATGTCTGCGTAGCATCTTGTTAGCTTTGTGCAGGCGGCAAGTAATAACCTTTCTTTGCGAATATATATTCTAAGTACTTACGTACTTGAGAATCTTAAAATGTTTCCTTTATAAAATGTCTACATATTCTCGATTTATGGGGTTAAAGGTCGAGCGCCTAAGCTGAAGTGCTCTGACCCCTTTGGTTTTCTTCAATACAACAACCGAGGAAATATTAATCTCCCATGTGGAGCTAATGATCATTAGGGTAACGATATTTTATTTTCAAATAAACTTTCACATTATTTGAAGGGTAAAAGTAAGGACAAACAACGATTTGTAACATTTATGCCTACAATATAAAACGGATTATGTGAAGAGAGCCATCATTCCTTCATTTCAAAGTAAGGCTGCCTTCCTTTTAGTCAGTTATTCGATATTCACGATGGAATTTTTTTTTTTTTTTAAGTTTCGAAACGATTCTCTTCGGGTAAAATTAATCAATTTTTTTGTTTCTCTGAGGATTTTGTCCTGAGAGTAATAAAACGGCAAATATAAGAAAAAGTAACATTCTAGGGCGACTATCGTCTAATATGTTGTTAATATATTATCCAATGGGATCTTCTTAAAAGCTTCTGATTCAAAATTGTAGATTATAACGTAGATTCCAAATCCTTTAACCAAGCTTTACTGCCAATGTGGTTTCAATACTTCATACAATAATCATCTTGTTCCGATAGCTGAGAGAGAGAGAGAGAGAGAGAGAGAGAGAGAGAGAGAGAGAGAGAGAGAGAGAGAGAGAGAGAGAGAGAGAGAGAGAGAGAGAGGAGTGTTTGTCTTAGAGGCAAAGATTAAGCACACCACTGAAGAAGAAGAAGATGAATGAATCTTCCATCAAGCCATTTACCATAATCGACTCAGAAGAGGTGGGAATAACCGCATTCAAACCAGTAGCATTTACGGCAATTTTTCTACCTGATAATTCGACGGCAGTTTCTCCGAAATCCGAATTTATAACTTCTGCTCTAAGTGGGTCTTCAGAAACCCACTGGCATCGTCACCGATGTTCCGTTAGTTCATCTCGAGGGATTAACGATAGAAACGAAGAGAAGAGAGACATTGCTTTGTGTGTGGGTGTTAACACGCCGAAGCCATTTGTTGCTTTAATGAAGACCCTTAAGTAGAAAGGACGGAAATTGGTGAACGGAAGTCGGTAGGCATTTGTGTTGCTGACGGAAATTATTCGTCACTTAACGATGTGCATGCGTTCACTAATTTGTAACCATCTCAACACGCATTCAAATTGTATTTTTCTAATTTATTATCATCACGCACCTTCTTGGAAGGATGAAGCGGGAATGTGACAGAGTGAGATGGGCCGAAGTTGATGTTCGTCCTTTTTAGTGTGAAAATTCGAGGAAAAGAGTGACAAAGTCATGTTAAAGTGTCAACCAATTTTTCCTTGTCCTTTCGTACACGTGTTCGACCAAAGTATTTAGTTGAAGTAACGCTTATTTTGACCTGCGGTTTACTCAAGAAACGTCTTAAAATAGTCGATCGAAGTCCGAAAGAAATTTTCTATGCAAACACCAATTCATGAACACTGCGATCAAAGAAGTGAAGAGCGGACGAACTGAGATGTTTTTTTAATGAAGAAAGTTATCATAAAAAGAATTCTGGATTTATATTATATATATAATATTTTATTATTATTTTTTTTTGAATAGCAAATTTATAGAGTCAATGTGTTGCCTACTTACAATGGGAAGTGTTCTTCCATAAATATTTGCATATTACAAATTCATGTGTCACGCGTGTTTTTTGACGCATATTGCCCCCCAAACAGTCCGTTGTCCCTGTTTTAAGTTGTGGCGTGTCTTGTCAAGTTTTGCTTTGTGTAGTCACAACGTTGTTCTGGTAAAGAGAAACCGCGTGGGTCTTGTTTGATTCGTTAGTCGAGCATAATGAAAACTAATGCAGTTGTTTTCATTATCCTGAACGTAGTAGATAACGAAAACGACTACACTGAACCAACGCACGATCATTCTAAAACCCGTCGGTTTGTGTGTTTGGTCGATCAAATACAGGAAGTGTGTCTGGAGCAATTTGGGGAAATTTTGGAAAGCCGTTTGCCATCCGATGACACTAAACGCGCGCGTTTCGAATAATGAAGGGCACGACATAACCTTATTTTCAGCATCATTTGAACACTGCGATAATCGTTTATCATAACGCCATACAATTCTTTGTTTAGTCACTACGAAAGAAGGATGTGTCACTGACGTGTTACTTGTTCCGTGAGCTTCCATTCGGAGAGCTGACGTGAAGCGGTATTACGTTCCAATACTTTGCATTGCTCTCCTTTTAAATGTTGACGTTTAGGAAAACGCTCTAGCAGTATGGTGATCGTGCGCTCTTTCGCACCATGTTGGTCCACGTTATTTCTTCTTTTCTTTTTAAAGGGTGACATCGCTTTTGAGCATTATCGCGATGCACTACAATCTCGTCAGACTTGACGCTAGAGTTTTTTAGTCCTTGAGTTCTGTAGTACTCGTCCATCGTATCAGCAGCATTTTAGCATCTCATTTCAGGATGCTCAAATGTATCGTCGTCAGACTTTCCTGAATAACTCGTGAAGTTTATTCCATATGTGAGGTTTTTTTTTTTTCCGTATAGGGGAATAAAAAAAAAATTACAATGTCGATACGAATCTTCAGTTTTTTTTTTCAGTTGCAGATTTGCTCATTTTGTTTCAATCCACCACCCTCATTTTCAGCATCATTTGCACACTGACTAACACTCTCTCTCTCTCTCTCTGGAGACTTATTTTGCTCATCTCTTTGTTTTGCTGAAGTGCTAGTCTGAAAAAAGAAGTGAAAGAAAATAAGTCAAGTGCAGTGTTGCATAATCGTACTTGTTACGATTGGCATCACCCCTTTTGGCAATAGTTTAACTATTGCCACAAGGCCACAATAGGCTAACTCGCATAATCATTTGCAGTGGTTTAAAAACGAACAGTTTGGAATAATTTCCTCTTAAATCCCTTGTTATTTGACTGAAAACTCAAATAACTCAATTCTGGTTTAAATTTTAGTAACGGAGCAGAAGACGAAATATCATTAAAAGCAATCATTGAATTCTATCTGAATGTTTATTTGCTGTTTTAAGAAGCTATTTTTCTTCAGATTGAGGAAATAAAAATTGCTGCTAAATAATCGGGAATGAGCTGAAGCACTTTTACCAGATTTGTGTCATCGTTTTATCAGCAATCATTGCAAGATATTTAAGCACCACACTAATACGAACCAGTGAGTTTGGAATGCGTTTCTTCTAAAAAAAAAAAAAAAAAAATGCTATTCATTTTAAAGAGTAAAAATCGGTGAAATATTCTTTGCCTCAAAATCCAACTCACTCAGAACTGAACGCTTTCGGAAGAATTACGAATTCACTGAGATTTCTGTTAAGACTTGTCGCATGGGTTGTTATTTCTTCGATTTAATCCAGTCCCATCCTCGGTGAAATAAAGCAAACTATTGCGGGGTTGTCGCATTTCTATCTCAAGGTTCTGGAATATTCTCATTTGCAAACCAACAGTCTTTTTCCGCATTGTCTATAAATACACAAACCTGATGGCGGTAAACATCGAATATGCTACATTTAAGCGGAGTAATCTGATGAATACGGATTAAGACTAAATCGTAAGGTGTTATTTAGAATTTTCAGCTGGTTTTACGTTACTGTTATACGTAATGAAATAAGATTAGATTTCGGTAGGAAATCCAAAACAACTTATTTCTTTTGAATGCTTCCAACTGGATTTGAGCTTACCCCACGCGAGCAAACGCTGCAAACAAATCCGGATTAAACGAATGACTCGAAGGGACGCCAAAGGCTAATACTACATATGCTTCTCCCAAAGCCCATCCCAGTAGTAGAGCTGAAATATCGCCAGTCTTATAAATCACAAGACCTTCCTTCGATCGCTTCGAACTACGTAGGAGCTTCTGTTCATAAACTGAAGTTTTATTATTTTAAAAAGGTGGGTAAACTTCCGTCAGACAATGATACCCATTGTCGATTTTTATCTTTAAATCATTTCTAACCATAAATGGAGCAAATTAGTTTATCTCAATATCGTAGATTGCTACAGAAAAATCCGTGATAATGAGACCGAACTGTACCAACACGTTACTTATACGGACTGAATTCATGGCGGATTTGGCATTTTAGCTCCATCCGCATAGCGAAAAATCCTAATTCACAACATGAAATGCATCAGGACCATCCAAATGTAGTACGATCCATACTTGGAGGTAACAACGCGTAAAGAGAAAGTGTTTTATTGTGACATTCCCCCGACAATAACTATAATTCCTGCTCTTTCCTCGTGTGTACACGCAATCCTTAATTTGTCACGTGTAGGTTAAAAGTTAAACTCTTGGCTGACTTGTGAAATGCTTTCATACATCGAAGATTTTGTGCCGAAATATACACATTTTGTACAAACCTGCGATTGTAGGGCTACTCGTATGACAGTCTCATAACGCGCTGGAAATCTGAAAATGGTGCCATTTCAAACTCTCACTCATTTAATGTGCATGTCACTGGAACGCCGGATTCAAAAAAAGGAGTGCTGTTGCGGCATAAGCACGTCTGTTATTAATATCCAGATACTTAATGAAAAGAAGAGAATAATAATAATAATAATCGCTAAGTCACAAATGCTTGAAATCAAATCGTTTTCAGATAATAGCCCGAAGGAAAAGAGGGTCGAGCTGAAGAAATTCTTCCCGTACGTTTATATATTGAAGAGCGGGAATCTGCATTAATATAAGACATCGCCGCTTGAAAGAATTTCTTTTTCAACGCTTGAGGAAAGAAACAAACTTTTCGATACAAAGCTGATTCCTGGGAAAGTTCAGCGTGTTTTAATCGTCTCAAACATCTAATTTAAGAAGAACCAAAGAAAAGCGAGCACACACTTTTAAGATTATCTCCTCCCCTCCCCCTCCCATTTCTCTTTCTCCAGTATTTATTTAAGCTCTTTCGTAGGCAGTCCAAATATGTAGTACGCTAAAACGGGCTTTTCTCGAAGTTTTCTGGGCTCGAGTTTTTTTTTTTTTTTTCTTCTTTTCCTTAAGTTGAGTTAATTCCTGAGGTTTAAAATAGCATTAATAAATAATAAGTAAACTGTGACGTTATTTATTTATATGACGAAAATTAGTTATTTTCCTTACATAAAGATGAAGTTGAGTCAATAGAAAAATTTAAAACAAGGGTAAGCACTTAAAGACACACACACACACACACACACACACACACACACACACACACACACACAAATAACATGTAGTTTAAAGAAGCCCATTGGATTCCTTCCCAACTGAAACGATATACTCATAAAAAGAAAGAGCCAGTTCGGCGATGCAAAATTGCATCGGCAAAGTGAACATTAGATCCATCATTACTTCAAAGCCTAATGTAGAAACTATGAAAATTTCGTAAGTACATTCCCCGGCATTCACGAATTGCCTTAGCGTGGAATATTTAAAAGACAGAGGCACTGCCCAAGGTCTATATATTCGCCTTGTATTAGTCCATTTTACTGGCCTCATAGCTGTCAGGGCAGTGAAACCTTATCAAATGGACTAATAAAAGGCTCTCTGGTCAACTTACCTCACGTAGTGAGGTAAGTTGACCAGAGAGCCTTTCATAGTTTCCTTTCATAGTTTCATAGTTTTCATAGAACTACCTTTCATAGTTTCATAGAACTACCTTTCATAGTTTCTACATTCGGCTTTGAAATAATGCTGGAAACGAAATAATACTATTTAACAGCTTATGGCATAGCAAAGAAACAGAGAAGGAATATTTATTAGACGAGTCGTGAAAAACAGCTCAGCTTGTTAAAAAATTGGACCCAAGTCCATCTCACAATTCCTTCTCTCTAATCTAAACGTACAAAATTAACTGAAAACCCACTGCTTATTTTCCCAACATATTGCTCTGTTGCCATTTCTTGTTTCGTAAACCCCTTAACAGGGAATACAAATGATTACTTTTTATTACGAAATAATGGGGCGAAAAATAACGAGGACTCGTAAACTTCATTTACAGCAAGTTTGTCAGCTAAAGATTAAGTTGCTGGAGACAATCGGAGCAGTCTTCACTTTAAAATGACAGCAGTGCGATGCTGAAGTGTTTCAGAATAGCTGCTCAAATAACTCCTAATGTGAACAACGCACATCACTTAATAACACCAAACAATTATTAACGTAGAAAGCAAGTTCTGGTTGAAACTTTCTTTTAATCCTGAGCATCGTTTTAGTGAAGCAAAGAAAAGGCCCTCACGTTCTCTAGGTCTGACCAATGGTGTCACCTGAAGGAAAAGGTGCATGTGAAAAGGCCCAGACAATCCAACAGTCGAAGAACATTCGTCCAGTATTTACTGAGCTTCAGCCTGAAACATTCACCGCTCTCGTGGATCGCGCCGCAAAAAGGCCCGTCTTTGCAAAGCCAAAATGGAAGGCAAGTTAGGGGATGTGGTTTTTTTGTAACTAATAAAAAAATTTACGGGTTCTGTATTTCATTATAACACAAAAGAATAAAAATAATAATTTGAAATGTAATTAAATATTTAAACTGGTCTATTTCTAAACTCCGTGAAACATCTTAATAATTTAAAGGAACAATTGAGATGTTCTACCTTTTAAGTGGCTCCAAAGAGAATGAAAAATTCAAGTTGATAATAAAATTTCAGTTTAACTCGTGAGATTAGTTTAATAATTCTGTATACATCTCTTAAGATAAACTCAATAATCTAAGGAGGAGGAAGATGATTAATTTCACACTAAATTCAGTTCTAATTCTGCAGAAACATTGATGAAAAATACATTTTATTCCTCTGTAACCATTTCATATAAGTTGTTTTTAGGGACACAAATCTTTTATTGATTTAGCAAAATATCACTATGCTGAACCCGTGTGAAGCTATTCTTGAAAAGTGAAGTGAAGGATAGTTTGTTCGAAGTTCGCTGTAGAATGGAATAGGAAAATCAGATGGTCAAAGAAATTAGGGTTCAAGCATTAATAATGTAATATGTAACCCATTCCATCAATGCGCACAGCTGGGCCAACCAACGTTGAAAAACTAGGCATGAAAGAAATGTACAGCGTCTATGACGTCATAGTATGAATTAATCATTTGGAGGAAACTGTTGTTGCTACAAATGCTCTCATACAGAACGCATGTAAAGTTGCTGCTCCAGAGGAATGTGTACAAGCGACTTTTCAAGGCATTTTTAGAAAACATTACTCCAGAATTATTTCCCTTCTTTCACCGCGCCATATACATATAGGATCAAGTCGATCATAGCGATATGATAGACATGAATTCCCCATTTCGATGCACCTCACGATGTTTTTTTCCTTCACATGTTGTTAACATCCTTAAACAGTCCTTTGGCCCCACCCATAAACAAAGATTTCACATTTTCTTTTTCACTTCTGTACAAATGTCAATTACACCACATTTGCTCCCGATATTCTCTTATTCTCCTTCTCGGACCGACACTGAAGTCGACTTCATGCATCAAGATCATTTTATCGTGCTTGTAATTATACGGTGTTCGGTCGATATATCTGATGGCATTACACTCGACAAAATGTGGATCACGTTATACTCGAAATAATTTGCTTTAAGCAGTTTTTTGCTTGAGGTTTTTTAACTGCTTGGATTACATCAATTAAAATTTTTAAATAATAATAATAAGAAGAAGAAGAAGAAACTCGAGTGAGCAAGAACTTCTGCTTAAGCAATAAACAACAAAAACAAGACATTGTTGCACGCGGACTACCATTTTAACAATTAAAGCATGAAGTAAATGGTGCATGAAGTTGTATTCAACCGAAATAAGCAACAGGATAAAAAATTAAAGCAGTTCGGAAGAACAAATGATTGGAAATTCAAAATGAATTAATTTTAAAGTCAACTGAAAGTTCATTTGCTCGGCCACTTCGCTTTTCTAAGCCGAATAACAAAGAAGAAACGATTCGTAAGAACAAACATTTGCCAGAATTAGGACTTAAAATCGTCGCCACAATTTGAGGATTAAAATACGGCTAATCCATGATCTAATCACAAACGAATGCAACGCAGCTGTCGCTAATTAACTCCTGTTACGTGTCTCAATTGCATGTCGTTTTAAATAACTTCTTAATATCTGAGAAGGCAGAAGGGATTGGTTTTTAGGTAACCAATGGGTGAATTAACTTGAACTTTCGCCTTGAGGCATTTCTTCTCGCCTAAGAAGCGAAATATTTGATCAGATGTGTGACGAAGCAGCTACGATTTCATAATAGTGGAAGAAGCATCGTCCTTTGATGTCAAATGTGCATTCCTACATCGTACCACATTAGCGAAATATAAATGAGCTAATTAATGCTGAAATCGGTTTAATATTTATTAACGAGATAAACTCAAAGTATGCTTCAGGCACACAATAAATCTGTCCTCGGAAGTCGAAACAAGATCTAATATTTCTGAGGTTTTCTATCCTTTTTTTTTTATATTTTTGGTTATCTTTGTGTTGTTACTGTACGTTTTTAATATTTCTATCTTAAATCTGTGTATCGATTTCTTTATATATCTATCAATTTCTTTTGACTTGTCTTGTATATTTTCCTCCGTTAACTTTATTATACTTTATCCTTATCCGTTACGTTTCTTTATAGTCAGTTAATCTTAATTCCTTTTCTCTACTTTCAGTATATTATACTTAAGATTTCTAGAAATTTGTTTGATTATTCCAGACTGCGCCACTAAAAATCTCTAATGGGCATAAGAAATTAATTATACCTCCAGTAAAGCACCTCTATACAGTTAATTACAGTCGTGGCTAACTCGTAACTTAAAATTCGCACCAAGGTTTAATTTCCTTTCCGCTTACAGGACTGGTTTTATTTGGGAACAGTGCAGTTGCCAAATAAAACAAATATATAAATAAATATATTTATATATTTGTAAATAAATTTTTTATAAATGAAAAATTTATTTACAAATATAAATAAAACAAATATATTTATTCACACTAAGACATTAATACAATGTGTACACTTAAATGATGTTACTATCATTTCCTCTCAAGGCTAAGCATCAAGATTAAAACATCATATAGAACAACTCTTAGGCAAGTTATAAAAATCAAAAGCGTAAATCAAACAATTTATTCTGTATATCAAATAACTATCATGCTTTGACAAGTAAAAATCTCCAATTCTAACTTTCACAAAAAGAATGTAACACTCACTTAGCAAACAACCTTTCACACCATTACAATTCTAAATTCTATAATTTTCTTATCAGCTCTTTTAAACCATTTCAATATAATACAACGCAAGCTTAGACTTTCATTAACCTCTTTTCAATTATTCTGAAAGAAGATTTTTCTTCATACGAATTAGTTTTCAATCTATTACATCTTTCAATCCTATGAATTCAGTCTATCCGAAACAGTCCTTCACATCATAAATTAAGAGAAAGTTTTCGACAAAAAATTCAACTCACATTAATTCTATCATAGGCACAATTGCACTTTAATCGTATCTTCTCTTCGGGCTTATTCTGGATCCCCCTCTATTGTTACGGCTTGCTCTATCGCTTCAGACGCATCATGGACACCGTGTTCTCCTCTGGAATTACTCACAGGGCTGGAGCGCGATCTTTCGGCGTAGTAGGCACTCGGAAGTAGGGTCATCTTGGTCCTGGGCCGCTCTACAAGATTTCGCCTCCGATTACCCTCCATGACTTCATCCGGGATCGTACGTAGTCCATGGAGCGACTCCCCGTCTTTTCTCCTGGCGTCACATCTCTCCAAGTCGATCCACCTTAGTCCATTCCTGACCTTTTTATTTCGCCTCTCTGGACCTTGCGCGAAGTTTCTTAGACCCCAAATATTTCCGCCCAAACTTTAAACTGAGGTCTAAGATCCCCCGTACCTATCACGTGCTAACTCCTTTCCTTCTAGAAAGTTACGACGTCTATCCCCCTGAAGTGTAGTTTAATCCCTTTTTCAGCACAGCAGCGTAACAGCTTCTGATGTATACCGCTCCCCCTCTGCTATCGACCTTGACGGCAGTGTCGGACTGCTTTGGTTACAATGGGTTTCCATTCTACCCTATACATTTCGACGTGATACATCAAATATATTTCGGAATTCTAAGGTAATTTCCCCTAAAGTTCTATTTTTAGATACCTGTTTACTTTATTTTTGCATGTGTAATTCCTCTGGGTTTATACAGATGGGCATTTTGTATTACTTATGTAGATAATTCTAATCTCTGAGGGATTCTCTTTTGAAATACACATTCATATATAAGATAAGGGGATAAAAATCCCTTATTGTTTTTCAGCCAGTAAGCGAAACTAAGATCGAAAACTACGATCTGAACGTTTCATGCCGACGGACTGTCGGCGGATCCAAGCGTAAGTGACCACTTGGTAGTGCCACACCACGGCAACTCGTTGCAAAGGTGGAGCAAGTTCCTTCACTATTCTTGATATTTTCTCATAATGTAAAACACACAGCTCCTAGGAGATGTAGTACTGTTTTACATTATGAGGGGAGGTCACTACCCAGACCGGTTTCAACCTTTTTTGAGGTCTCATCAGTGAGTAGCTAGACCTAGAATATCAGAGTTTAAATGAAAAGAACTTACATACTTTTGCTATACGATTGCCAGAAGGTGTGTCACTATATTATGTTATAACATATTATATTATAACTAAGATGAAAAGCCAAACGGGCTATTTTTCCTGGCGAGGTTGATAAGATAAGGGGATAAAAATCCCTTATTGTTTTTCACATTCATATATCTTTTATCTACAGAATCATGCAAATTTTTCAGGGCTAATTTTATATGGGCTGATATTATTTTTTACATTTCTTATATACAATTTTACAATTCTTTGAATTTCGGATGCGACTCCTGTAAAATCGATGCAATTAAAGATTGTAAGATTTATGATGCTGCATCGATGGCACAGCATGTATGCGATCAGCAGCGGTGATGTCCATGCAGATAAGGCAGCAGCCCGCCCACATTTTGTAACTGAAATCACAACGAGTTTCGTATATACGGGCTGCGCGTGCATTTAGTAGCGACAATGTATATACCTGGTCTAACCACAATCCCGATTCCCTTTTGCGTGTAGGCGTCTTACTAAACGGTAAAATGAGTACATTTCGACGCATAAGTCAGCATACGCTTCGTCGATTGCAATGGAATATACGACAAACGAATCACTCCTATGGATGATTAAATGGCAAATGTAAAGGCATTGAAAAAAAAAAAACATATTTACACGTATATCAACAGCATTTCACTCGAAAGTAGAAAATTTCAGTCACACTTATTGTCGCGGCTGCTGTTCTCAAAACTTAAAATTAATCGTGCACAGGACATCAAACCGCTAGACTCGTTGCAAAGAAAACACGTTCATAATCACACAGGTCACCAAGAGTACTTTGCTTTTCCTGCAAAGAAAATTTACCCTAAACCTTTCGGCCTGTGAGGGTTGGTTATTGTGAAGGGTAAATATTTCAATATATTCCGAGTGTTAAAAGACCAAACTGAGTCGCTTTTTGAATTAAAATGCAAAGTTTCATTCAGAGATTTGCGGAGAAAATTTCCTGCAAGATGAAGAACCTTTTAATGTGGATCCAAGAAATCCTACGTCACCTCAGCTGGAAAAAATCAAACAGCTTTGGAGAGTTTCCATATGACCAAACTTAAAACTGCGATCAGTAAATTTCTGATCATCCCTCACGTGACAAGACCTTCACTTTCACTAAAACTTCCCAAAATTAAATGAGTCAATTGTGACACAACTTCAAACAACGGATGTTGTTTCTCTTGGATGACAAGTGCTCTTGGCAGGAATAATCCCGTAATCTTAAATCACCGGAGACGAGACTTTCGCAACAGGGATGCACACGTAAACAGTAGAAACGATGTCAGGTAATCGTACGAAGTGGATGTCGCTGTACCTTCCGACTGCGATGCATAAAGCCCTCATATCCTGCTGGCGACAATGAACGCTTAGAGATTCTAATTAAGTGATTAAGTCCATGCGACTAACATGTTTCAATTCCCCGCATGGCGCGCAGAACAACAGGTAAGGGAAGGCACCTCGAAAGGAAGCATAGCCTGGATGATAATCTTCCGGATACACTCGGGGGGGGGGTTCCCATACTGATTAGTGCTTACATAAATATTTAAGTATCTATTGAAGATACCTACTAGTCTACCTGCAAGCAGCAAACGAAACTTGATGTTGCCATGGAAGCGTAACAAATTTGTTTTAGTCAATATATATTGGAAGCACAGACCCCTTCTGCGATTTGGTATACAAAATCATAACCTCATGCCCGTCTGAAACGAATTACAGGTAACCCTCGTATAACGCAGATGTTAGGTTCCACAGAAATGCTGCGTTATGCGAGACTCGGATCACATAGAAAAAGTAGGGTTAGGTTCCGAAATGGTTTTTTTTTTTTTTTTAATTATATATAAACAACAATGACATACCCAACAAAAATATTTTTATTTAATTCGGGTAATTCATGTAAGTTAAGAAAACAAACTATGAAACAAAATACATAGTATAAACTAATACAATTACAATTTGTACGTAAACTTCATTGCATATAATGCATAAATGTTTTAGGCAAAATAAAAATAAGTGCATATTTTATTCGTTCATCACTCTCTTCAAAACTAACATTTCATAGATGTTCTTTATTTAGGAGTGGCCGGACGTCGTCATCACTTGAAATCTCTTGGACACCATTAGTATAATTCTCATTGCGTACTTCGGCTGGTTTAGTTATCAAGAAGTCAGTAATATGACCTTGCTTACCACTATGCTGCAATTTTTTTTTACTAAGTTCATAATATGGATCTAAACAAATATCCAATTATCTTGTGAATTTTCCGAAGCGCCCCATTGAGGGGTCATCCATAAAATAACTTCCTAACTTTCTTGCCAAGTCAAATCCATTTGCTGATCTCTTTAAACTGAATTCTTTAACGGATTCATCGCAATCAGAATATTCGGCAGAACTTTCTCCGCCATCGGTTCGAAGTCATCTATTAATTGTATCAGTTCCTCCTAATTTAAATCTATTTCCTCATCAATCAATTCACTAATTTCGTTTTCAACGATATCGCAAAAGCCCTCTATGTGGCCATTACTATAAAAATAAAATTTTTACATAAAAAAGCATTACATATTTTATTTCTTCTGCTTCTTCTCTCTTCCATCATCTATGCGGATGATGATGAGGCCGAATGAACTCTTTCCACTTCTGTCTGTCCCGGGAGAGTCCGAACAATTCTGTTCAGTTTGGTGTCGCTTGTTTTGCTTTGGTTTTCAGGTCCTTTTATTTTGTCTATCCATCTAATTCTGGGCCGTCCTTTGGATCTTTTACCTTCCATCGTTGTATTCAGGGCTTTAGATGGTGGTCTTTTTGTCCCCATTCTGGTCACATGGCCAAACCATCGCAGTCTTCTTTCTTGGATTTTGTCTATTATTATTTCTTGTTTTAGTCGTTTCCTTATGTCTTCGTTTCTTAGTCGATCCAACAGAGATACTCCAAGTAATCTTCTTAGCCAAACCGTTTCAGTAACTAATAATTTTTTTCTCTTCAGCCTTTTTGAGATTCCAGCATTCACTTCCATAGAGGAGTATTGGGAAGACCATTGTTTCAGAGATTCTTACTTTTGTTACTTGTTTGATGTCTCTTGACTTCCATATTTTATTAAGTCGTCCAAAAGTTTGAGATGCTTGACTGATTCATCTGTTTATATCTTTTGTAATTTCACCATTGTACTCATTAACTCCTTCAAGGTAGGTGAAGTTTTCTACCTGCTCTAGATTCATACTATCAATTTCCAGATTGGTGCTTATTTTTCCTATTTGCATAATTTTTGTTTGTCTATATTTATGTTTAATCCAGATTTTATACACTCCTTTATTTTATCCGAAATTCGCTGTAGATTTTCTTCTGTGCTTGCAAGTAATGCAATGTCGTCTGCAAATTTTAAATTTGTCACATTTTCCCCATATATTTTGATTCCTGAGTCTTCATTGTTTAAGGCCTTATTGGTTGCTTCTTCCAGTGTAAGATTGAACAGGTCTGGTGCCAGATTGCATTCCTGTCTTACTCCACTCTCTGTGTGGAACCAGTTGGTTAAGGTGTCCTCCATTCGTACTGCACTTTCAGATTTCTCATACAGATTCTTTATTATTCTTATGGTTTTGTTGGGAATTCCAAATTCTTCCATAGGTCTCTTCTACAGATTGAATCATATACCCGACGAAAGTCTATGAAATTTATGTAGCAACTTTGGTTGTACTCTGTCTTTTCTATTAGCTGTCTTAAGGTGAATAGTTGATCAATTGTGCTTCTCCCTGGTCTGAAACTGGCTTGTTCTTCTCCTAGTGGCAGTTCTATATATGGCTTAATTTGTTTCTAGAGTAATTTCGTAAAAACCTTACTTGGAATGCTGAGGAGGCTAATGCCTCTGTAATTATTGCATTCTGTTTTTATCTCCTTTTTTGTGTATAGGAGTTATGACTGATTTGGTCCAATCAGTAGGCACCGCTTCGTTTTTGTAGATCCTTTCAAATAATGTTTTTAATGGTTCCAAAAGTTCTTCCTTTCCTACTTTTAAGAATTCTGCATGTATTTGATCAATGTCAGGTACTTTCCTAGTTTTGAGCTTTTCTATATTAGGATTCCAATGGCTGGAATCGTAATATCCTGGGAGCTGTTTTTATTATATAAATCTTTGAAGTATTCTTCCCATCTGGCCATTCTTTTTGTTTTACTTTCAATTAGTTGCCCTTTTTTTTTTTATCAATATAATTTTTGGTGTCCTTGTCTTACTAATTTGGTCTGTTTGTTTATATAATCCATGAAGGTTATTTTCTTTTGATAGCTTTTCTGCCATTTTGCATTTTTCTTCTCTCTTTTAACTAGTTTTCTAATTTCTCTGGTTAATCAATTAAGTTCATTTATGTTATAGTCCTGTTTTAGTTTTATGCTTTTCCTTTGATCGCTTAACTTTTTTACTTCATTCGAGATCCAATCCTTTTTACTTTCTCTTCCTGTGTAACCTATTGTTTTTTCTGCCGATTTTAATATTATTTCTTTTAATTTGCACCAATGTTCTTCGATGTTTATATTCTGTTTCGGTAGTACCTTCGGGTTTTTATCTAATTCTAGTTGATATTTTCTTAGAATATTGTTGTCTTGTAGTTTTTTTTACATTCAGTCTCCTTTTGACTCTAAAAGTGCTTCCAGAATTTAACTTTATTCTTAGGTTTGCTAATACGAGCTTATGGTCTGATCCACAATCTGCAGTTTAGGATACATAGTTTATTTAACTCATCAGAAAATAAAGTGCTCAGCTTGAGATTAACACACTTATGATTTGATTTTTAATGCGCTTTCCTGGCAGAAAACGAAGACAACTTTCAACAATTAAGACTTTTCGGTACAACTGACATATATGCGTGCTAAAGGGAGTCGCCTAAATATAAATTCGCTACTTATGCGCGATACGGGCATACGCAAATTTAAGGAAGATAAAATTTGATTTTTAAATCGCGCGTGAAAAATATATGAAAAGATAAATGGGTTACAATAATTTGTAGACCGTATTTTTATCGAAACCGTGTTGAACAAGGATTACTACGATTTGTAGACCGCGTTATATCGAAACCGCGTTGAATAAGTACCTCGTTATACGAGGGTTACCTGTATATGATTCAGACAGACAAACATATTCAAAGTGTTAATAACTGCATGTGTTTAGATGTTTTATTTTCCTTCGGTGACATTTAAGTTTTAAACACGCAATTGGATATATTAACTTCGTAGATTCTTAACTGATCGAACAGCTGCGCAACTTATTAGCCTACTTGGAGCGATCAGAACTACTTTCTCATAGATGGCACTGAGGTTTAAATCTGTAGATTTTAGAAGCAATTATCCGAGAATATCGATACTCTAACCCGTGAAATTTTAAATATCGCCATAGCTGCAGTGTAATTGGCCAAATCTATAAATTCCAGTTTGGCTACAGATTTGTGGAAGACTAAACACTTCCTGCCCCCCCATCATATAGTCAAATTTCACGCATACCTTTATTCACAGACACTAAGAAAAATAGTTTGTTACAAATGTATCGAATAGAGCTTCTCTATTTCTTTACACATTCATTTCATCTATTCATTTACACAACTAAAAGTCGATAAGTTTTAATAAAATAATAATAAAAAAAAACAAAGTTAACTTTTCTTGGATTTCAAATTAAAAGTCCACTAAACTTGTAGACGCACTGCTTGTTCTTCAAGTTGATTGAGAGCGCTCACAACGATGCTTCTTGCTGTTTATAATGGTGCTCAGCTGGTAATAACCATTGCTTCTTCATAGCTCTTCGAAAAGTCTTAAAAGCTTGAAGGGGGGAGGGATGAAAGCAGCAACGTGTCTACGTAGAGCATCCCAAGCATCAACAGGACTGTCCAGATACGTCGAGACCTAGATGGCCGATCATTACATAAGATAATCTCTTTTTCGAGATGGTCAACGAGTTTAAGAAGATGAGGACGAGCATTATCGTCTTATAGGATAATTGCCTCCCCTCTCGCATCTGCACACGGACGAACACAGGGGTATAAGACCCCGTCTCCATGAGTCGCAGCATTCATGGTTCTGTTCAGAAGCACATGTGAAATAAAAAGCTGTTGATATAAGTCAGTTGACTCTTCGGAGGCGCCAGCAACAAACCTGAAACACCATCCTTCCTATTTTCTCTGTATTATGCCCTTTGTTATAAAAGATTGACACTGAAGTTGCTTAAATATTTCCATTTTACGATAACTCACGCGTGATTTTATGATTTGCGCCTGTCTAGAATTTCATTTATGAAGACGCAAATTTCAGTGATAGAAATAGTATATTAACAAAATGTAAAAGATGTGGTTCTTATGTGATTTATAATTTTTTTTTTTACCAACAATGGCATTACATTGAGAAATATTTTAATATAACCTTACTCTAATTCGTGTACAATATCTAATTATGTACGTAGTAAATAATAAAAAAAATAGTAATCAGAGATGATCAAGGTTTTCGAAATGAAAACTGAAGAGGAAGATATTCTAGATGTCTGGAGTAATTACTTCGAAAGACTACTAAATGAAACAAGCAGCGTCAGCACGAATTGAATATTCATTTAATAAATCAACTCGTACGACGGGTTTAAATTAAAGAAGCGCTACTGAATTGTAGATATTAAACGTATAAAGTAATACATAAATATTTATAAAAAAGGAACACTTAAGATTATTGCAGTTGTCAGTCGATAAGACATTCAATGACAGTCCTTCAAAAATATATAAAATTCTAATTAAAAAAAAAAAAATGGAAATAAGATTTAACAAGACTTCTCATCCACCACTCACCCGTCATAAAAGGAAATATATCTAGCGAGATCCTATATGGCGCTGCTTTCATAGTCGTCTTTATATAAAAGTTTGGAGAGTTCATAATGTGTGTTTTATTTAAAACGACATAATATCTGAACTCCCCATCGAAAGGCTCTATTGTATTCTAATACTTTGTTTAAAGGTAAACTTAGGCACAAATAAATTCACCGAAACGTTCTGTCCAATTTTGATTCAGAAAGGTTTTCTGCGCAATAAAACTACACCAAAAAAGGTGCAGTTTTATTGCAGATAATTCTAGATTATTTAATTCTTGAAAATGATAGGTCCACTTATCTAAATATGAGGTACAAGTGTCATAAAAGCCAAGCAATTTTTCTGAAATATTTTCGTCGGCGAATGCAAGCTTGATCAGTTGTCGCAAGAATGAGAAAGAAAAACGAAATTTTTCTTTAAAACAAATTTTCCTTTAAAATGTAAATAGCCTCGGACACTTCAACTGTGGACACATTCTGACCTTCAATTTTAAATGATTCATTTAAATGTGGAAGTTGGCTGTGAATACGCTACAACCAGAGTTACGAATTGCGATTAAAAAATAAGTTCATGATTTTTGGACATTTGATTAAGAGAGTAATTTTTTAGTCCTCGAAATATTTTAAAAATTATTTCGATGTACGACGTCAACCGGACAGCTGTCTGCACTCTACTTCTGCTGCGTTAAAAATAAGGTTAGCTCGTTCACCCTAAGAGTGTTTATAAAAGTAAAAACATCCTTCCAATTACTGTCTCGATATCAATGGGCAGACACTCGGAAAGCGTCTGAGCAGAGTGTGTCTTCCTAACTCATATTCTTATAGGAAGTGTGCAGCCAGCATCTATTTCTCTTTCTAATTATTTCTTCCGCAAATTTTGAAATACATTATTGATGCTACATCTTCTGCATCATCCAAGTCTCGATTTGTTTTGTTTTCACAAAAAGTGGTGGCTGAATTATGGGGTTTGTTATTTAAATAGTCGACAATTACATCAAAAGTTTCTATTTGAATTCTGAACTTTACACCGATTTAAAAGGTAGAAATATTCGAACCATGAATGGGAATAATTCGCAATTTCTGTGGTTGACAGCGTGCAGCAATGCGGATTATTCAGATATTCAACGGCAAAAGGAGCCAACGCATTCGTTACAGTTGCTTCTGATTTTGTCCTTTTACGAGAAGAAATCATTTGAACGGAAGTCTTCCTTCATTTAACGGTGTGGTAATCCTTCTGGCCGGGATCTGTTTTCTTTCGGGTGCAAGGTTTTAAAATACCTGTCCACTGATTTCCTTAAAGTAACAAGCGTATGTTTATCAATATCAGACCATCCACCGTGACCAATGGGAAAAAAGGCGAACGATATTTTTCACAGTAAACTTCGTTGTTTCGTTTCCACTTGCCAAAAAATGTTAAAGAGTTTTCTGTAATTCAGTAGTCAAGTGAATTTCCTTATTTTTCTGTTCATTTTTTAGGCAAGCACTCGCATGATAAAAGTAATGACATTACATTAACCTCGTTAAAGTTTTTAAATAATATTCTAAGAAGAGAAAATTCAGAAACTACACTCTTCTTCAGCAACTTTTAATATATTACTACGTGAGTAGTGTTGTGCATATCGTTATACACATGCGCTTGCATGCCTTATGCGCATGAGCCCCGATTTTTTTTGACTTGCCGCTTTCCTCAGAAAGCTGGTTTGAAACCAAACTGTCCCGCTGAACTTCTTTAACTAAAGCAGCGAAAGTGCTCCTAATTGCCAGCCTCAATAAGGCTGCAGTTTAAATTAGTAGAAAAGTATAAACATACGATAAAAATTAAAAGGTAGTGTTGTAAAATGGATTATATTATATAGGATTCATCAATGTTTCATATCCAGATATAGAAAGAAACTTAAGTTTAGAAGTTTACTCAAACAAAATGTCTTTAGCACAAATCAAGACAACTGCGATGCCGAAGTTATCTTCAGCAAAATGCTAAATTCTCAATCTTTCTGATACTTTTACGCACTTTAACTCTTTCTTTATTTCTATACTTGAATATAAAATGTGGATGGATCGATAATATGCTCCATTTCAATATCACACTTTCGTCCAATTGTAAAATGTCAACGTTTGAAGAGTTCGCTCTTTGGAGAATGAAATAATTTCGGCAGCACGTGCTATTTTCAGTGACTCCTGAACGAATCGAACCGTCGACTAAGCAATAATTCTTTCACATAACAGCCAATATTATTTTTGAAGTGGAACTTCGCTGATGACAATCAGCGAAGTTTGCTGTTATGCGAAATTTTGTGAATATTTGGTGTTATGCGAAAGAATTATTGGTGCTTAGTCGACGGTTCGATTCGTTCAGGAGTCACTGAAAAGTAGCACGTGCTGCCGAAATTATTTCATTCTCCAAAGAGCGAACTCTTCAATGCAAACCTTGGCCAAAGCGGCACTGCGAATAAATACATTGCATTCGGCTTGGGCCTGATTAACAAATATCGTATATTATTAATGCATTTTACACGTGGATGAAAATATTTTAAACAAATCAACGATGCTTGAGAATGGCAAATAACTGCTGCAGAGCTAAGTGTTAAAGACATCAATTTATGGAATCTATCAGTTTAAAAGGCGCTTCTTTAAAAATTTCATGCCATATATAGAAGAGGATTACAGGAACTCCGCTAAACGTCATTAAACGCGACTTTGTAAAAATGACTGCGTGACATAATACTCTACACGCGTATTATGTCACGCAGGCCTTCCAATTTTGTCTATCTGTTGTTAACCGTTACTGCATTCCTTTGTTTTTTTGCATTTACTAGTAGTTTTTTTTTTTTTTTTTTTTTTGCCTTCTCGTCTTGACAAAGCTAGTCAGGTAGAGTTAGCGAAACTAGTAGACGTTTTTTTTTGTATATATGTGTATTAAAACCTATGGTCTTATAATCCAAATAGTATGTATTAATCTTAACAAAAGACCAAATATAACTTTCATCATAGCGAACAGCTGATTAATTCATTATACGATATTTTAGTCCTCACGGACCGCAATCATATTATAATAATAGCTATAAAGTTAGAGAAAACTTAAACAGGCCACCTAAAAACACCTTTGATAGTTCTACCTATTAACACTTTCAGTTCGCTTTTGTATCTTGGATTTATTCAAGTTAACAAAATATTCTCATTAAGCGAATTCAGGAATAAAATAAGTTTTATAAAAGACCGATTAAGATTTCACTCGAGTTATTTAAAGGGAGTTTTCTTTTTCTTTTTTTTTTTTTTGATATATCAAGTGCTAGTTAAAATATTCTTGTTTATAATCAACAACATTTTTAACCATCATAAAATTTAATCCAAATTCGTTTTTAATAATCTGCGGCATTTTTTTTATGAAGAAAAGAAAACTTTACAGCAGTTGATTACTTTTTTGCAGATAAAAATTATTGCATTCGATCTTACCTAATTTGGATATTGAAGTGACGTCATCGCCTTGTCTTAATAAAGAAGGGAGAAATATTCCTATGACTGCGCTGCAATAAATTCACTTGCAAATCACGCCCTTTCTTTCCACTCAGAACTTGTACTGCACACGCCCATCCAGACTTCTCTGGAACGAAGGGCCACAGAACTCTCTCTGTTTTATCCTACACGACCACATCACCTCTCCGAAGTGACCCGCTACGAAAATTGATATTGAGCAGAACCTCTGCCCAGGCAGCGGCACGAACACGCTATTCTGACAAGCTGAAGAGTACACACGGCGTTTAACACACGTGCTCCGCTAGAGGAAGGCGCTGATTTCCATATACGCGCACGCTCAAACACAAGCAGACCGACCGTCGAAAAATCTTATAGCTATGCGCACTCGCGCGCTTTGGCTACACCCTGTTGTGAAAAAGCAGAGCTGGAAGTTCAGAGAGTTGGAGTGATGAACGATTTCTCTTGAAAGATTTTTTTTTTTTTTTTAACTAACCTCTGGTCGGTGTCGGATATAGTTTCTCTCTCTCTCTCTCTCTCTCTCTCTCTCTCTCTCTCTTGTGCTGACAGCAGGGTTGGATAGAGAGAAGGCTGAATCAAAACTGGTTTATCTGTTTAACCCAGAAGTCGGCAAAATGGTTGATATCGACCCCTGGTGATCGATGTAGCTATCCAAGGGGTCAATAAATGTCTAGCGGTCAAAATGGGGCGAACATTTTTAATGTTCTTTATAAATTTCTTTAAGTATTTTCTTTAAATTCCTTCAAATATTTCTTATCGACAAGCAGTAATGAAGTAAAACGGTGAAGGAATTATTTTTAAATTAAGAAATTTTTTAGTGATAACATTTATTCATTTATTTAAGATGGGGGTTGACGAGGGATCAAGGATTCCATGAAGGGTCAATGGTCTAAAACGTTTGTCGACCCCTGGTTTAACCGAACATTAATTCTGTTACATGAATTTTTATAATTTCCATGACAAAGTGTTTTGAATAACTGGAAGTTTTAAAGAAGTGCGGAGGGGGGAAGTCAATGTAATTGAAATCTAGAGAAAAATAAGCAGTTTCAGGACAGTTCAATCTGCTTACAGAGAAGGGCAATTACGATCAGAAAAGCCAAGAAAATTAAGTCATTATACCAGTAAATGCCGGTCAAGAGAGTATGAAATATTTAATTAGGAAGTTAGTTACTACAAATTTCTGTGTTTAAATGTGTTTTTAAAATAAAAAAATAAACTGATTTTAAATCCTTAGACATCTGACATCCAGAATAACTCAGAATTGGTTCCAAAAAGTATAGGGAAAAGTTTCTACATCCTTACTAGATATTTAATTCCGAAAATGTAACTGGAAGATGCTGGATTTTTCTCCATGTGTCGGAGACTATTTGTATAGTTTAATAATTAGACACTGTTCATTATAAAGTGATATTTGCGTTCTGGATATTAAAAAAATTCTTTCCATCTTTGCTCCATTTTCATTAAATGAAAAAAATCATAGTTCCCCCCCGCCCCTAAGATTTGCTCTATCAAGCAAGTGCGATCAGTGACAATCACTGGAGACTCCTTTGAATTCTTCCCTTAAATGGGTGATTAATAAGGAGTCTTAAATGGGAAAGAAAAAAATAGAAAACTTGAATGAATAAAGTGATTGCAAAAAATACGGCTGAACGCTGATCGCTTTTTTTTTTTTTTTAATCACGGATAAAATATGCGGGCGAATAGTTGCCTTTTTTAATAAAGATTCCTTTAGTGTACTTATGTATACTATGACTCCAGTCGTACATTCGAAGACAAAAGTATGTTGAACATCATCCCGTATTATTCTGGACATGAAATTAGTATAATAGGTGAGCTGCTATAGCCCTCCTAAAGTTTAGAATCTGCCCCTTCAATAGTTCTTTCCTCACTCCCATAAGAATGTTTTAGTTCTCGTTTCCTATAAAGCGGCATTTAAGACGTTCTGAATGATTGCTATCTCACATGCTGCTATTATTAATCCGGTTTTATTTAAATTATGCTGATTTAGTCGCAAAATACAAATTCTAACACATTTAAGCTTTTAACAGCAGCGAGTTTCGTTTTCTCTATTATGCTTCCTTCTTAAATTATTCTGATTTTATTCTCCCCTTTTTTCGTCCTCTCTTTCCTCAATACTTCTTTGATGCTTCAAATTGTTGCTGTTGTTTTATTTATTGCCTTCAAATGCGTATTTCACACTTAAATGAATTATTTTCTCATAATTTTATATCGTTTCTCATTATATTACTATATATTAGTCAGACAACATGCCTGTTGTATTTATTTATTTTGTGATTCACTGCTGCTTCGCCGATTACATCCCCCCAAAGAAGAAAACCACTGTTCTTCTTTGAAGTGGTTATTTTAGGTGGAAAAGACGACAAGCATCACAGCAATCTAACGGAGACTGAACATCACAATTCTTGTCTACAGTAAATTGAGGTGCTCGAATCATTTGCCCAAATGTCAGTCCTGAAGAACAATAAAGCGGAGCACTCTTCAACAACTGTGAAAACATTGAGCACTTACTTATTCTCGACAACTGTTGGTTAAAAATGTTTGTCTCGTAATGTTTGCGATGAGTTTCCAGACAACGCACATTCTTGGAGCATAGGTGAGCTACTCAAATATTCGAGTTGGCGAAAAGATGGACCCTCCATGACGAGGGCACATTTTGGAAGAGAAATAATATCCCCAACCCCCCCTCAACAAAACAAGGCAAGGCCGATCTCCATACGACAAGTCAAAGATTCGAGCAACAGCAGACGTTGCACTTCGGAATCTATCACTGCAGACTTTTCCTTTGCAGAGTTTGGGCTAATATCTGTTTGGGCCACTTACTCAATATTTCTTTAAAAAGTATCATTTTGTGTGTCTGCCAAGAAATAAAGGAGACCATGCTGTGCGGTTTGCCACACAAAAGTATGTTAATAATAAAAAAGCTCGTGCTTACTCCACAAGGAATATTCCAAATTGAGTGAGATGGTATATTTCGTATGGCTGTTCGCATATGATAAAATACATCGAAAAAAATAATTCCATTCTTTAATTCTTACGCGATTAATTTTTGAATTTGATTTGCCTTCCAAGCAAACTTCTCTAAGCTTATAAGCGATGCCACAGGAAGTTTATTAAACTTTTAACGACTTTTCTTTAAAAAGATTAACTTGAGGAAAGATAAGATCGCTCGTCGTGTGGATATTCAAAACTAGCTGCAATGGGAGAAACTTGGGCTACCACAAATGCTGCTTGGCTTTCACACTCGTGTTTTTCCTTCAATCGGTTCAAGTCTTCTTCGAGGAAAAAAAAAAAAACCAAAAAAACTTAATGGTCTCTCTCCAAGTTAGTTTTCTTAATAGAATTTGACAGAAAATAACAGTGATCGAGACAGCCTAGCAAATTAAGACAGCACTCGGGAAAAAAAAGCAAAAATATTTTTAGATTGAACACTTTCTTTGTCGAATTACTGGTTTATAACAGAACTGGTATTTTGAAAAAAATACCAGTTCGGATATAATACCATTCATAAAGTCCCAGTCACACGGATTTCATAAAACTTCGAACCGGTAATATGAAGCTTAATGAATCCAACAGAACTTAGCTTTCAAAAACAAGACAGCTATTAATAAGGCAGACAGTTTATACCAAATATACCATTCTGTTTGCAAAAATTTAATCTTAACACAATAAATATATTGGGGAAGATAATCTGTGAAACACTTTTAATTATTCGCAGATCATCTTCTGTGAAGATTCTGAATTACATTAATCTGAAATATTGACACTAACGGAAATGTTTTCCTCGGTAATTTCCAGCAGTAATTTGACACGACTTGTTCTACAGTAATACGATTTTTACTTCAGTCCAAGGTTCAGCTTAGGAGCTGTCAATCTACTTCTGTCCGAGTAGTATACGTTTCCGTTTCAGATAAGCTGGATTAAAGGTAGCAAGTTTGCATTCTTTGGGAAAACTGAAACTTGGAAATAAGCGTTAAGAATGAGAAGAATTTCGTGATTATTATTTTTGTTTAAACACTGGAATGAAACTGGGAAAATTGGGGACAAGTCCTTTGTATATATCGAATCCAAATGAATTTCCTCTTAGGAAATCGCCTGCTTAGGAAAACAGCAAAGTAAGAAATAACCAAAGTTGTTTGCAGATATGCAACATTAACAGAGAAGCTACAGATTAACCGTGTGGAAAGGCCTATGGATTAAATAAAATTAAATAAAAAATAAATAAAATAAAAATAAAATAAATATATATATATGGGGTGCTTAAATGTCAAAGCTGTATAACTGAGAGGAGATCTCAACATAGCCTTTAAAGGAATGCAGAGAACCGACCAGGGCTTCTGACCTAATGTCCAATCCTCACCTTCTCGTGGAGCACCCTGTGGGGTACTACCTGGATACTGAACGAACGAGGATGGGCTGGCAATTTGGGATTTAGCCGACCAAATTGTATTCTTATTGGCTTAAACCAATACAGAAAATGATGGTACAAGATGACAAAATTTCATGCCGCCTGGGGCGTCGCCCGGTTAAACAAGGCCCCCGTTGTTTTCGCCAGGGAACCAGGGCGAACAGTGAAAAGTCAGCTACTGGAACAAATCTGAAAACAAACCCCAACTCAACATCACCAGAGTTAAAGATCGGTGCTATCAACATAAAAAGCCTGAATGGCAAAGAAATGGAGCTAGCTGAGGAATTAGATAAGTACCAGATCGACTTAATAGGGGTGACTGAAACAAAAAAGACCAAAACTGGTGAGATCTTTCTGAGCAATAAATACAAAATGTATATTCAGGCAATGAATAATCAAGGAAAAGAAGGAGTAGCCATAGTATTCAACACAAAATAAGTGGCAATCTTCTTGAATGGCAGCGGTCTCAAGTAGAGTAATATGGGCAAATATCAGAATGAGGAATTGGACAATGAGACTTATTTATGCCTATGGGCCCACAGAAGGTTCTACTAAGGTAGAACTGGAGGAATTTTTTGATGCTTTAGAAAAAGCAACTGACATAATGAAAAAGGAAAAGTTGGTCCTTGTTGAGGATCTAAATAACGTTTCTCAAAAGCAAATTATCTGCTACGGTCGTTTTCATCGTTAACCGTTGCGACCAACATTTACAGAAACGTTTTCGAGCGTTACGCTCTAACCGCTTCCCAGGGTGTCGCGGTTCGCTCACTACGAAACAATCGATTCACATTTTGAGCACGCAACAGAATTTTCTTTATGGAGTCGTCAGCGTTTGACACACTTCAGATGCACAATAGGAATTAACGCCATTACGTTAAGCTGTTTTGTATTTATAAAACTATTGGATGCTTATACTACTAAAGAGATTGCTTTAAATTACTATTCGTTGATTATTTAAAAGCCATTAAGACCCTTGTGTGAAGTGTGGAAATGTCCTCTTTAACCTAATTTCAATCTCCTTTCATCTCTTTCGTGTAGCTTTATTAAGGAGATCTCTCTCTCCATTGAATGCATCGCTTTCTCAACAATTTCGGAGTCTTTCAAATACATTTTTACTCAAACCTCAATTAATTATCAGGGCTGGCGAACAGCTCACTGCAAGGGTTGAACGAGACTTGAACGACTCTACGGTATTTCTGCATCACGTCATCACCTTGTGACATCTGGTTCGATGCGACAAGGACATTCTTACTGCTGAGTGAGTTATAGGGTGCCTGTTTATTGCACTTGGCGGGTGAAGTGCAACTTAGGAAGGTTTTTGTCACCGCGAGCATCATATTTCATATGAATGAGAGAACATCTTGAGAACTTTTCCTCTCCCACTTTCTTGTCTTTTATCAATTTCCAGTTGTTTTATCCATTACACCGGAGTAATTTAGAAAAGCTATAAAACAAGAGAAGTGTAGCTTAGTATATGAGCGTCACAATCCCCCCCCGCAAAGTTTTAGTTGAGAGCAGCATTTTGAATCGTCCTTACTTTAATCTGTTATTCAGGTTCATCGTTGAAACATATCACGAAGAGCGCCACGTAAAATATATCTTCAGTGTGAATCAACACAAACGGAAAAAAATGCTGAGTCAGTATGTGCATCACGGATATAAACTGCTGTTTTTTTAAATGTGTCACGTCTTTTTAACAGTCGTCCGTCATAGCCCGCGCGAGTGTGTGTGTGTGTGTGTGTGTGTGTGTGTGTGTGTGTGTGTGGAGAGGCAAATTACACGCCTTTCCTTCTGCTATCTGCAGAAACCTTCATAACAAAGATGCGATCTCCAAACCATATAATTGGTCTTTGCATTTCGCACATTCCCCCCCCCCCCCCTCTAAGTTAAGAAATAACTGTGCTCAAGGTACATGCAATGATTCGGAGAACAACTTCAATCTAGCAACAAAGAAAGTGACCTGTTGTGAAAAAGCCAAATCTCATTATATTTCTTATTGGATCATTACGGAAAATAAGGAAATGATCGATCCTTATCCAAAAGGAAAGAATGAAGTATGAGAAAATCTGCAAAAAAGTGAATACATCACTGATACATTCACTTTCGACAGTTCCAATTTGTCCCTTATACTTCATTTTATAGAAAGCCGCGTGTGAGTTTGTCTAATTTTTACTGATAAGGAAATTGCGTACTGTAATTGAAAGCGACCGCTGTTGCGATTAACCCTGGGAACGGATTGTAATCAGTAGTAGCTTTCACTGACCAACCAACTGAACGAAATTAGAGGTTGAGATGATGCAAGGCATCCCACGATATTTGGAAATGGGTGCAGTTTTGGAATTTAAGCAAAATATGTATTCCGTTAAGGATAGCAAAATGTGTATTTAATTATATTGCTTCAAAGTAGCCATTTGGACCATCTCCAGCCAAGGTCACTTCAGTACGGCTATCTGGAAGGTAATAATAATAATAACGCATCATTAGCGTTGGTGCTCTAACTTCATATTTTGCTAGAAGGATGTTAACCAGCGTGTGAACATGGTATCACGAACATCTGGTTACTTACAGGAAAGTGAAGTTTTCTTCTGTACATCAAACGAACCGAAGGTTGCGCCAATTAAACAAATTCAAATTGTCGGGTCCAAAGGTTCAACTCGGGTCGTAAATGTGGGCGGTGCTCACGTACGAGCGTTTAGAAACACTGCTTGCCCGATGGTTCACAAGAGCGTGACATGAGTAAGAGACGTTTGGACAAAAGGATAGGAAGCAAGTCAGCAGAGTCCGGACCAAGACGGCGAAGACTAGGAAACATCGGAAGGTCGATGAATGGACTCCGGTCCCTGGAGAGTAGTCGCTTTACTGTGCCGCAGCGATCCCTTAAATAAGTTTATTATAAGATGAAAATACAACGAAGGCCCCCTCGATTCCACGTTTGCTAGAGCTTGTCAAAGGTAAGCCTAAATCAACATTTTCTCGCTAATTACCTGCCTCCGTTTGAGAGAACGATTTTATAGAATAAACTATCGAATAGTATAATTATAACCTACGGAAGAAATTGTTTCGCCAGGAACGAGTGTATGATTTAGAAACTGTAATGACACTGCATGTTTATGAAGATGAATGATTTCTTTCTTTCTTTTTTTTTTTTTGCAGACAATTCACTTAATATAATTACTATCGTTTACAAGTGTCGTTTCTTCGTGACTTACTCGGAAAGCTGGGTAAAAAAAAAACAACTTAGTGTCCTAATTGACCACTGGACGATGATATTACAAACTTATTACAAGTATCTCTCCCTCCGTCCGAATGACACTGGCTGAGAACAACACAGCAAATAAATTAATGAGTTATATAACATCCGAAATTCTCTGTTGGATGAAACAACAACAACGCTAAAATGTTAAAAAAAAAAAAAAAAAAAAAAAACAGAACTGTTCAGCAAATATAAATAAAAATAAGATACCGCAAATTTGGTTTAAATAATAATAATAATAAAAACTAGCGAAATAATTCAAAACTAATAAGGAATAATAAAAACGATTATGCGCTTAATTCTTTTTATTCCTCTTAAATTTATGTTAAATTTTCTTGCCATTAATCAATATAGCGTAAGGCAGCCAAGTTCTGTTCATCGAAGTTACTGTTCGGTTAGAAAAGCACATTCGATCTTAAATTAATTGCCAAAAATAGTATAGAGAAAAGCACAAGCGCACTTCTTGCTGTCAACAGGCTTAAAAGAACTTTAGATTTTGGTCTACTCATAGCGCTGTAACCAGTCGTGAGCTATGGAAATTTTAATAAAGGGCTCCTATCGTCGAGCAAAAAAATAATAAAAATAAATAAAATATTTGCACACAGTCAACTGTGTTAAATTATCTTACATAAGAAAAACATTTTTAAATTATCAAAATATAATAAGAATGAAATCTTTAATAATCTTTTATAAAACATTTGATTGGCTACCAGAAGGGAGAAGGGTAATGATGGCGCTTATTTTATTTTCAAACTTGGGCGCATTCGTTAAAGAGGAGATGAAACAATAATTCCAAATAATTTACACACTGCCGAATAGGCTAATTTTGGTTAGGTTACCGTATGAGTTTGTCGCTTAATATGTTTCAAAAAAAATTTTTTTTTTGAAAAAATAAAAAAGTAAACAAGAAGAATAAGGGGCTCGCAAATTTGAGAAAAATTTAACCAAGGGTCCCGCGAGGCCCTTATAGCTCACCACAGTCTGTAACTACGGATTAAGGCGTAGAGCGTCCTTCCGTGCATGGAGGAACCTAAACCTTTCTAGGGTCGTAAGTAGGAAGTGTCCATAGATACCTGAATCTACTCTGTTTCCCTCTCCAAAATCATTAGGAAACTTGTTTTCAATTCTTTAAAAGGAAATAGTTTATATATTATGTAGCATATATTATATACATTCATATATCTTCTACACTGTTTTACAGCCAGGAGGTCGAAGGTCACAGAATGCGATGGGAATGTGAAATTAGCGTTTATCTTTGAACACTTAAAACAATGTTGTCTAAAGACGCTCTAGGGCAGTCGTTTTTAACCTTTTAGTAGTCGCGGCCCCCTAGTTTGTAGTAACATAATAATAATACTTTTTTTTTAAAAATATTATGGTTTCACTTACTTCTTTGAGTGCCATCTCCTATCGGAGGTCGGCGACCACCTTGGCAAATTTTGAGCGATCCTCAGCCACTCTAAACAGTCCCTCAGAGCTCATGCCAGTCCACTGTCTGATGTCTACCAGCCAAGATTTTCTCCATCTTCCTTGTCTTCTTCTTCCATTTATCTTCCCCTTTATAAGCAATTGAAGTATTTTATATTTTTCATTACGAAGTAGGTGACCAAGATATGCAGTTTTCCTTCTTTTTATGGTATCTAAAAGTTCACGTGATTTCCCCATTTGTTCTAGTATTTCCTGATTGGACATTTTTGCTGTCCAAGGGATTTTTAACATTCGTCTGTATAACCACATCTCAAAGGCTTCAAGTTTTTTTTTTTATTGATGTTGTCTTCAAGGTCCAAGTTTCTGCACTGTACTGCAGTGTAGACCATACATAGCATTTAACCATGAGTACTCTAAGTTTAAGTTGCGGTTACACAGTATTGACTTCATCAGGAGAAATGTTTTCTTGCGGTTTCATTCTAACTTTTATTTCCATTTCTGGATTGCATTCTTCATTTAACCAGCATCCGAGATATTAAACTTTGTTACTCTTTCTATTCGTTTCCCATTTAAAGAAAGTGATGAATTAAGAATTGGCTTCTTGCTTATGACCAGGAATTTAGTTTTGGTGATGTTTATTTTTAATCCCATTTTTTCATTCACTAGTTCCAGAAGATTTTGAAGATCCTGAATATTGTCAGTCAGGAGAGCTGTGTCATCAGCATATTGGGTGTTACTGATGACTTCACCATTTACATTAATCCCTTCCTTTTCTTCTTCTTATTGTGCTATCTTCTATCGAAGGTCAGCGACCATCTTGGCGAACAAACTACGATCTTGTGTTAATCTGAGCAGTTGTGCACTGCTCTTTCCTGTCCACGTCTTGATGTTGTCAAACCATGATATTCTTTTTCTTCCTCTAGTTCCTTTGCCATCAATTCTTCCTACCAAAATAGTTTGTAGAAGTTGGTATTTGCTGTTTCTCATGATGTGTCCAAGATATGATGTTTTTCGTTTCTTGATTATTTGTAAAAGATGTTTAGCTTTGCCAATGGATTTTAAGACATCTTCATTGGTAATTTTTTCTGTCCATGATATCTTTAGCATTCTTCTGTATAGCCACATCTCAAAGGCTTCGATTTTCTTGATGGTTGTCGCCTTCAATGTCCATGTTTCAACTCCATAGAGCAGAATAGACCACACGTAGCATTTCAGCATTCGGCATCTGACTTCCATGTTTAGGTCTTTATTGAAGAATAGTGTTCTCATTTTCATGAAGGACTGCCGTGCAACTTCAACCCTTGTCTTTATATCTATTTCTGGATCCCACCGTTCGTTATGCCAGCAACCAAGATATTTATATCTTGACACTTGATCAATATTTTTCCCATTGAGTGTCAGTTTCATTGATGAGACTGGATGCTTGCTGATGATCATGTATTTTGTCTTGTTGATGTTTATATTTATTCCCATTCTTTGGCTTTCTATGTATACTCTGTCAACGAGTTTTTGGAGATCCATAATGTTATCTGCAATTAGCACGGTGTCATCTGCATATCGTAGGTTGTTAACAATTTTTCCATTTATTGTGATTCCTCTGGACATTCTTCCAATGCTTTTTTAAAGATTACCTCTGCATATATGTTGAACAGGAGTGGTGAGAGCACACATCCTTGTCTCACTCCTCTTTTGATGTTAATATCACTGGTGGTAATGTTGTCTAATTGAACGGTAGCTGACTGATTCCAATACAGATTTATTATTAGTCTTATGTCTTGTTCGTCTAGCCTTATTTGTTGAAGGATTTCTATTAAGTTGGTGTGTCTGACTTTGTCGAATGCTTTTTCAAAATCTATGAAACACATAAAGACAGATTTCTGTTTTTCTATGCATTTTTGTATCAATATTTGGGTACAGAAAAGGGCCTCTCTAGTACCAAAACCATTCCGAAAGCCGAATTGTGTTTCACTTAGAGTTTCTTCACTTTTTCTATAAATGCGATTCTGAATTACTTTCAAAAATATTTTTAATGTTTGGCTCATTAGACTAATAAGTCTGAAGTCACCGCAGGAATTCGCTTTGGGTTTCTTTGGGATAGTGATAAATGTAGATTTGAGCCAATCTGATGGAAATTCATCACTTTCATATATTTTATTAAATAGTTTTTCAAGAAGTTTGATGTTATCTGGTTCGATTAATTTTAAAAATTCTGTTTGCACACCATCTGGTCCACTGGCTTTTCCTGTTTTACTTGTTTGTATAGCATTCTCTATTTCGCATTTCATGATTGCTGGTCCTTGAATGTTATCTTTTATATTTATAGGCTTCTGTCTAGTATCATTGAAAAGTTCTGTTACATATTTTATCCAAATCTGTGCTTTATTCTCTTCTTCTAGAACTATTTTTCCATTTTCGTCTCTTAGAGACACTATTTGCTTTTTCCTCAGTTTTCCGGAAATTTCGTTGATTTTCTTATACAGATTGAAATTATCATGTTGTTTCTGAAGCAGTTCAATTTCAGTACATAAATTTTTCATCCAATTTTCCTTGGCTTCTTTTATTTTTTTCTTGATGATGTTATGTGTTTCTGTATACCTGGCTAGGTCTTTGTTTTTATACATTCTTCTTGTATCAATAAGAGAAAGAATCTCATCTGTCATCCATTCCTGTTGTTTTATATTATTCACATAACCTACTTCTTCAATACTTGTTGTTACGATGGCATTCTTTAAGCTATTCCAAAGAGATTCCACACTTTTATTTTCTTCTATGTTAATCTGTTGTAATCGTAGGTTAAGCTGTGACTTGGCGTTTTTATTTATGTTCGGGTCTTTCAGTTTTTCTACATCAATTTTCTTTTTCTTCTTTTGTGATTTTTTAGCTGATTTTAATCTAAGACGTATTTCTGCAACTATGGGATTGTGGTCTGATGAGATATCTGCTCCAGGATAAGTCTTTGCACTCTTTATACTACTGTGGAATCTTTTATTTATCAGTATATAATCAATTTGATTTCTGACAATATTATGTTGGTTATCTTGAGGTGATTTCCAAGTGTACAGTCTTCTGGGTGGAAGTTTAAACCAGGTATTTGCTATTGTTTGATCTTCTTCCTGACAGAATTGGACTAGGCGATCTCCTCTGTCATTTCTGGTGCCTAAGCCATGTTCGCCAACAATTTCTCCATCACCCCCTCTTCCCACTTTTGCATTGAAGTCACCCATCACTATGTTTATATCATGTTTCTTTGTTAGGTTTTTAATCTCTTTTAGGTGTTCATAAAACTCTTCAACATCTTCTTCACTTTTGTCAGCTGTGGGTGCATAAGCTTGGATGATATTTATGTTAATTGGGTTTCCCTTAAGTTCTAACAGCATTATCCTTTCAGAAAATGGAATCCAATTTATTACTGATTTATTGATTTCTTCATCTACTATTACAGCTACACCATGTCGATGTTTATTCTCATCATTCCCAGAGTAACACATTGTCATATTATCTTGTTGACACTTTCCAGATCCTGGCCATCTTGTCTCGCAAATTCCCAAAATCCGGATGCCCAGCCTCTTCATTTCTCTTGTGGCATTTCTTAATTTGCCAGCTTCATACAGAGTTCTGACATTCCAAGTTGCTATTTTAAAAGTGGACACCATTTTGAGCCCGGAGATTCTTCGCACCCCTGTCCCATTTAAGGGACGCCGGGAACTTGGGGCCAATTGTAAGGGTTTGCTCGCCATGGTGGTTGTTCTGGAGATAAGGTAGAGCAGTAGTTTCTCCATTTGCTTTCTGCTCCGCAGTATTACAGACGTACACAATATAATCATATTGCCATCTGCAAATCTCTGATCACAAGCTTTTCCGTCATCATTTGGCTTCAACCTTGTGTCAGTACTGACAATGCTGCTTCCCAATGTCAGGGGCGGTAAACCCAGTAGGTACTTATTTAATGGCGGCACTACTCGCCATGTCACCGAGTTGTCATTGGGCTTTGTGAGGTTTTAAGTGAGACAGAGTTACCGCTTCTGCTCCCCCACGCCCTGATAGCTCAGTCGCTGTTGGTCCACTGCTGCTTATTCGCCAGATTGCTCTGCTTATATCGCAGCTAACCTCCATATCTGAAGGCTGTTCCCCGATCCGCCACCTGGGGACGCACCCGGTAGTAGTCAGCTCTGCCCCGGGCCCTTCCTTTTAAGATTCGGAATATGACTTCTGAGTATATGTTAAAAAGAAGAGGTGACAGCACATATCCTTGCCTTACTCCTTGTTTGATGTTAATGGGGTCTGTAATAATGTCATCAACTTGAACAGATGCCTTTTGGTTCCAGTATAAGTTTTGAATGATCCTGATGTCTTCACTATCTAATCCAATTCTCTTTAATAGTGCAATCATTTTAGTATGTTGGACTTTATCAAATGCTTTCTCAAAGTCAATGAAGTAACTGAATACTTCCTTGTTCTGATCAATACATTTTTGGAAAAAAGATTTGAGAGCAGAAAAGAGCCTCTCTTGTTCCCAAACCGTTTCTAAAGCCGAACTGGGTATCACTGATGGTGTCTTCACATTTTCTGTATATTCTTTTTTGAATTATTTTCAGGAACATTTTGAGAATATGATTCATTAGGCTGATCAGTCTACAGTCATTACAAGTTTTCGCATTTGCTTTTTTAGGTAGCATGATGAAGGTCGACTGTAACCATCTTGTGGTAATATGCCTGTATCCTAGACCTTATTAAATAGTTTTACTAATATAGCAATGTTGTCACCTTCTAATAACTTTACTATTTCTGCTGGTATTCTATCAGGACCTAAGGCTTTACCATTTTAGCTGAGTTCAGCGCACATTCTACCTCTGATCTTAGAATGCATGGTCCGTCCATCTGTTCATAAATATTTTCTGGGTTCTGTCTCTTATCAGAAAAGAGTTCTTCTACATATTTCACCCATTATTGTATTTTGTCATCTTTTTCTGATATTATTTCTCCCTTTTTGTTTCGAAGGAGATATAGTTGTTTTTTCTTAAATATACCTAAAGTCTCTTTTAGCTTTTTGTGTAGATTAAAATTGTCATGCTTTTCCTGTAGGATTTCCATTTCTTTAGATTTTTTATTCATCCAGATTTCTTTTGCTTCTTTAATCTTGCCTTTAATAATTTTCTGAACCTCTTTATATTTTATTGGACTGTGATTTTTATATGATCTGCGTTAATCCATGAGGGAAAGAATTTCGTAAGTTATCCAATCTTTCTTTTTTACTGCTCTATCAGGACACGAGGTATTGGTATATTTCTCTATTAAGACAGATTTTAATTTGTCCCATGATTCATCATCCCTCATGATGTCATCATTCTTGATAAGTGCTATCTCTTGATAGCACTTATCTATATCTTGACCCAATTTGTTTCTTATCTCTGTTTTTTTTTTTAATTTTCCTAAATTAAACCTTTTTTGTTGATGTTTCTGAAGTATAGCTTTCAGTCTAATTTTTAACACTGTCACCAATAGATTTGAGCAGAAGCAATATCCGCACTGGATAGGTTTTTATGCTCTTCATGGAACTTCGAAATCGTTGATTAATTAGCAAGTAATCAATTTGGTTTCTGACTGTATCCTGTGGTGATCGCCAAGTATATATATAGCCTTCGGGATGGTAGCTTAAACCATGTGTTTTTGACTATTAGCTCCTCTTCTTGGCAGAATTGAATAAGACGGTCTCCTCTCTCATTTCTTGTTCCCAGTCCATGTTCGCCAACTACATCTCCACTTCTTCCTTTCCCAACTTTAGCATTAAAATCACCCATCACGATGTTAATATCATGTTTTTTTTTGTGTTTTTCATTAGTTCTTTTAATTGGTCATAAAATTCTTCAATTTCGGTATCACTCTTGTCAGCAGTAGGGGCATAGACCTGTATAAGATTAACATCTAATGGTTGACCTTTTAGTTTTAATAATATCATCCATCTGAGTAGGGGATGAAGCTCAACAGTGACTTATTGGCACCTTTGTTTAATACTATTCCAACTCCATTTTGATGGTTGTTTTCACTACTTCCAGAGTGGTACATTGTCATGTCATTAACTTGAGTTTTGCCTGATCCTGGCCACCTAAATTCACTCATTCCTAAAATCTCAATTTCAAGTCATTTCATTTCCTGAATAGCATTTCTTAGCTTACCTGCTTCGTACAGGGTTCTCACATTCCAAGTTCCTAGTATAGTGAACGCACCATTTTGAGCCCGGAGATTCTTCACACCCCTGTCCCATTTAAGGGGCGCCGGGAACTCGGGGCCATTTGTGTAGATTTGTTGGCCATGGTGGTTAGTATGGAGAGAATAGAGCAGTAGTTTCTCCATTTGCTTTCTGCTCCGCAGTATTACAGACGTACATGATAAACTGTATTGTCATCTGCAATTTTCTAATCACAAGCTTTACCGGCATAATGAGACTTCAACCTTGTGTCAGTACTGACAAAGCTGCTTCCCCTTGTCAGAGGATTGAATCTTTTAATTTTCCTTGTAACCCTAGGTAGGGGCCCTAACCAGGTACTGACAGCCGGAGCCAGCTTAGCCTGGGTTGTTTATAGGGGTCTGCTCCTCTGAAGATTCTTCCGCACATTTCACCGTTAGGATATGAATCCTCCTCCGCAGATTTGTCCGTTGTTCTTCAGAGGTCCGTTAGCTTACTTACTGATTATTTACTTAGAGATTTCACTTATTGATTACGACAAAAAAAAAAAAAAATCAGAAAACAGAAATCAACTTTACGTAAATGTATTTTAATGAGACCGCTGTTAAGCACTCTATACTAATTTGTCTATTCTTGCTTTAATTTTGTTACTCAATGATATTCACATGCTGGAGTCTGTTCGGAGTCGATTTCGTTTTAATATTTACCATTGTGGAAAATCCCTTTTCCCACAAATATGTAGAAACAAAAGGCAACAACTTTTGAATGACAATGGTAAACAGGTGCTGATGTCTTCATCATCATAACACTAATTACGGGTATAGACCATGTTGGTCTGTTCCGGTCTCATTATCCATCCAATATCCTTTCTTTTTTGAGGTCTACCCTGCCTTTTCTTTCCAATTGGCTTATATTTTAGCATTTGTTTAGGATATCTGGTGTTAGCCATTCGGTTTAAAGGTTCAATCCATTTTTGTTCATAATTGATTAGTTTTTCTTTTATTGATTTTGTTCTTAGTTCTTTTAAATAAATCTCATTTCACTTCTTTTTGTTTGTTTATTTCTCAAATTTCACTGCCATATAATAATGTGGGCACTGCTAAAGTATTGTGTATTTTCAGCGTGCTTCTTTTTGTACTATATTTGAGTTGCGTATTCTATTTATCAGGCCTATAATCTGTAAAAATATTGAAATTTTTAATTTTATGTCTTTTTCTCCTTCATATGATATTTCACATCCAAGATAACGGAAAGTATTCAGCTGTTCTATTATTTATAACAATTTTCTTTCTAACTGCAGTTTGTCAACAAAATGCCATTGTTTTAGTTTTATCTATGGAAATTTTCATTCCAAACTGTTCTACTATAATATTTAAATCATATATATTGCTCTCTGTAAATTGTCTTCTTTATCTGATATTATTACCTGATAATATGCAAATAATAGCATATTTATTTTGTTATTCCGGGAAATTTCTATACCTTGATTGTTTAAGCTAATGCTTCCCAAATTTCTGGATGTCAGGGCCCCCTTTGCAAAAATTAAAATATTTCATGGCCCCTCGAAAAAAAAATCGTAATAGAGAGATATATTAAATATAATATTTATTGTATTTATATTCAATACAAAACATACACAGCGAATATTGCAAAAATCAAATGCATATATTACATTTTTGCTTCTTACCGTTTGATTCTGAAGACGATGCGGGCTGTTCTGGTAAAATATGAAATACTGTCCTTTTTTTTTTTTTTTTTTTGAGTCTGTTTCTGCTTCTTCTGATTGTTCGCGGGATTTTTTTTTTATTTTTTTTTTTTTATCAGCCACTTATCCATCTCAGGGTTAAATTTTTTAACGTAGAATAGATCATATATCACCACTTACCGATACTGGCACATCACAGACTGATAACATGAAATTAGTGAATATTATCCGAATAAGAGATTCCTTGGACCAGGAACATTTTTTTCTCTTTTGTGACTTTTCTCCCTTTACGGTAATTAAGCCTAACACGAAACAGACAGCAAAGGCAGGTTATTAAAACTTGCATATGATTGGTGGGGTATTAACAAAAGATAACAATAAGCATAGCTGACACATTTGTCAGCTATGCTTATTGCTTGAGTTGAAATGCTAATTCTGTTCAACAGAATTCCATATGTGAAACTGCCATAACATTCATTATATATATATATATTTTTTTTTTTTTTGCACTATCTGTTGAGAAATATATTACACAGACTGCTCATGCCTTATTCACTAGCACTAAAAGTACTTGTTTTTATTGCCTCTGCAGTATAGCGGCTGTTTGGGAGGGCGTGTTGTTTACCACTGCAAGCAAGTTACTATCTCCCCACATGAACTTGTTTAAGCTTTTTTTTTTTCATGTATGAAGTATATGCGAAACTTTTATTGGTAACAGAAAACTAGCTCGGATGACAGTGATAATATAAAACGAGTTTTGATATGTATATAAAATCAATATCAACAGTCCGTGATTAGGAATGCGTGATGAAAGGGACAGGAAGATTTGGAGCTTCCCTGGAGAACATTCGAAGTAAATACAATTAACCACTGCTTTGAAATGAAACATATGAATAAGCAATATTTACTAATATTCATTAAGCGCCGAAATACGGAGGAAGCAAAGTTTGTGAACCAACACCAATGTGTGAATTTTTCCATTAATATATAAAAAGAACAAAAAAGAAATAAAAGTTAAATACGTTTCTTTTAAAATAAAAAACCTACTTAGTCTTAAAACATTTTAAATTTGTTTTCATTATTTCACGGGACCCCCTCAACAAAGCCTACTGCCCTCAAGGGGGCTGCGGCCCACAGTTTGGGAAGCGCTGGTTTAAGGTGTATTATATTAATATTTCATTAATGTAAATATTGAAAAGGGTTGGAGAAAGAGGGCATCCCTGTCTTACTCCTTGGTTTATAGATTGTTTTTCAGACAAATTTTCATTTATTTTTATTTCATTATCTTTATATACATTCAATATTGCATGTAGTAAAATATTAGGTATATTTATTCTTTGTAATATTTCGAACATCCCGTTTGGTGACCAGGGTTAAAGAATAGTCCCAATGTAGCCCATGCATCTCGTAAAAGGCGACTAAAATGGGTACCCAGTACCCGGCGGTATAGCCGGGTTCTTCTTGTAAGGTTGGGCGCAGGGCTAACAACCCTGTCCTGTAAAAACTCATTTGTTAAGAACGTTAAAAGGAAAATTAGCCAGACGGACTTTGCGTGACAACAGAAAAAGGATTATGAATATTGGTTTGGAAGCTGGAATGCTTGAGCCTGAACAGACCAGGAACATTGAAGAGAGTGTGTGAGGAACTAGAGATATAGAGTGCAGATAACAGCATTGCAGGAGGTGAGATGGAAAGGAAGTGGCATATTTGATACTAGAACACATACTATTTTTTTACAGTGGAGGAGATCAAAAAGCCTTTGGCACCGCATTTTTGGTTAATAAAAAATGGAAACACTTGGTTCTTGATTTTAGACCAGTAAATGAACGACTTTGTGTACTGAGAATAAAGTTTAAGATATTCAAGATTACACTTATATGTGCACACTCACCAACTGAGGACTCTTGTGAAGAAGACAAGATATATTTCTATGAATTATTGGAGAAGATACATGATCAGGTACCAAAACATGATGTAAAAATGGTTCTAGGAGACATTAATGCCAAAATAGGAAAGGAAGAGACCTTTCGACCAACAATTGGAAGAGATAGTGCACATGAAGAAAGTAATGAAAATGGCACGAGATTAATTGATTTTGCAAGTAGCAAAAATATGATCATATGTACAACCTGTTTTCCACATAAAAAAGTACATAAAGTTACCTGGAGATCGGGAGATGGAATAACGGAAAATCAGATCGATAGAAGACATGCGACAGATATCATTGATGTAAGAAGTTGTACAGGAGCGGATTGTGATACGGATCATTACTTGTTAAGAATTAAATATAAACAAAGGATAAAAATTAATAAAGTAGGTAGAGGAAAGAGAACACCAAGATATGACATAAAAATTAAAAGATGGAAAAATCAGACAAAAATATATTGAAAGATTGAGAGAAGAAATAAATGAAGAAAATGAGGATGAACATATAAATAATATGACAATAGCTAAAAAATGGGAAGGGATCAAGAATAAAATTACTAATGTGGCTGAAGAAGTCCTGGGATTCAGAAATAATGATAAAAGAAATGAATGGTATGATTCGGAATGTAGAAAATGTGTTGAAGACAGAAATACAGCTCGTCTAAAGATGCTTGGATGAAAAACTCGAACAAATGAGAATGAATATAGAGAAAAACGAAAACAAGCCAGAAAGATGTGTAGAAGAAAGAAACGTGAATGGGAAAAGGCAAGGCTAAATGAAATTGAGATTTTGAAGAATACAGGACAAATTAAGAAAATGTATAATAAGATAAAGGAAATTAAAGGCGGATTTCAACCCAGAACAACTTTCTGCAGAGACCATGAGGGAAACTTGCTCAGTGGAAAGGAGGACATTTTGAAAAGGTGGGCAGAATATTTTGAAGATCTCCTTCAGGACAAAACAAGCTTGGAAAATAACGTTCCAGAAGAAGACGCATTTAATGAACCCCTGGCAGGTATAGGAAAAGCTGAGACAGAGGAAGCACCAGAATTAAACGAGGTGGAATTAGCCCTAAAGAGAATGAAAAATAATAAAGCACCTGGTAAACATGGAATACCACTCGAACTATTAAAATACGGTGGGCAATCACTATTAATCAAAATACATAAGTGTTTGTCAGAGGTATGGGAAACTTAATCTATGCCTACTGAATGGGACACTGCTATTATCGTTCCTATACATAAGAAAAATGACAAGGCTCTGTGCCAAAATTATAGAGGAATATCACTGTTAACAGTAATTTACAAAATATTTGCAAGAGTACTGGCATCTAGATTGGAACCCTTTATAGAAAACACTGGGTGACTACCAATGTGGCTTTAGGTATGATAGATCAACAACAGACCAGATCTTTACAGTACGAACAATAATGGAGAAATGCTGTGAGTTCAATATCAATCTGCACCATTTGTTTGTGGACTTTAAACAAGCCTATGATAACATCAATAGAGATAAGCTATTTAAAGTCATGAAGGAATTCCAAATTCCACCTATTAGATAAGATTAGTTAAAGATAAGATTAGTTAAAATGACACTCAGAAACACCATGGGTATGCAAATACAGGGCGAACTCACACCCGAATTCAGGATTACCAAAGGATTACGACAAGGAGATCAACTATCAACAATGCCTTTTAACCTATGCCTTGAAAGGGTATTACGAAATGTAATCATAAACAGAGGTGGAACTATTAGGAATAGAAGTCTACAGCTTTTGCAGATGATGCGGACTGTATTGCAAGGACTGACAGAAGCCTTAGAGAAGGTTATAGACAAATGAGAGCGGAAATAAGGAAAATGGGACTACAAACAAACAAAACTAAAACAAAATACTTAATTGTTGCCAGGGATAAACAAAAATTGGGAAACAGCCAAAGTTTCAAAGGAGATGAAATCTTTGAACGAGTCCAGCAGTTCAAATATTTAGGTTCAGTAATAACAGAAAGTAATGATAGGTCAGTAGAAATTACCTATAGAATAGCTGCTGCAAATAGAACTTATTATGGTATTCGGCCATTATTAAAATCTAATTTGATTTCGATAAAAAGTAAAATCCAGCTATATAAAGTAATCCTCAAACCTGTCCTTTTGCACGGCTGCGAAACATGGACAATGATTCAGAGAGATCGAAACCGATTACAAATTTGGGAACGAAAGGTATTAAGAAAGATCTTTGGCCCAATTAATGAGAATGGACTTTGGAGAGTGAGGAATAACAAAGAAATAATGGAGAAATTCAATGAAGTGGATATTATTACTGAAATAAAGATGAGAAGACTGAGATGGCTAGGACATGCTCAGCGAATGGGGGATGATAGAGTCGTAAAAAAGGTCTTCATGTCTGGACCAGGTGGATCTAGGCCCAGAGAACGACCAAAAAGGAGATGGCTTGATGATGTGGAGGATGATTTAAAGAAAATGAGAGTAAAGAACTGGAGGAGCAAGGCACAGAATCGTGAAGAATGGAAGGCTATCCTGAGACAGGCCCAGGTCCTAAATGGACTGTAATGCCAAGGAGTAGTAGTAATATTTCAAACAGTTTATATCTTTATTTTGTCAAATGCTTTTTCGTAATCTATAAACAACAAAAAAAAGAGTTTAACAGAAAACTGCATCCATCGTAGTGCGTCCTTTTCTAAATCCATTTTGACATTCTAATAAGATTTTTTCACTGTATATTTTTAGTTTTTCATTAAGTATTCCGCTATATATTTTGGAACATGTATTCAATAAACTAAAACCTCTGTAGTTAGCAGGTTTCCCTCCGGATATGTATCCAAAATTGGACCAAACATTTCTTCTTCAAAACGGAGATCAGACTTAAATCCTTTGCCAGTTCCAGTAGTGTGTCATCGTCCTTTGGCGATAAGTTTGTATTTTCGCAGTTATTATACGAGTTGACTGGCAGTGTTGCCCGCAGCGAAAGACTTGTGTAAACCTCCACAAAGAAATTGCTGTATTAAACTGCATAATTCAGATTACTAATAAAAAACAATACAAGTTGGAAACAAAGTGAAATAAAGAGAAAAAAAATATTTTAAGAGGTTTTAAAATTTAAAACCCATAAACGTTCTACAAATCCCCCCCCCCCCTTCCAGGTTAAGAATCCCTGCTCTAGAGCCCCCGGGCAGGGAAACGTAACGCTATACTCGATATCACACCACAAAAATGAATTACTCTACGAAATGTCTCCAATACTATAAGAGATAATTTTAAAAAAATGATATGGAACAATGCTTAGGATCTAGTTCTAAGAAAGAATTAAGGAAGCTCAACTCAGGAGGATCTGAGCATTTCAGAAGGAAGAGGCAAAGGAAATACAACCCAGGGGACGATGCCAAACAGTGATCGGCCCAAGGCTTTAGAATCTTCTATAAACTGTGTCCGTTTTCTAAAAACCGTTTTTTTCTAACACTTGGAACTAAAAAGTAAATATTTTTACAAAAGAAACTGCGTATCCTCTCACACACTTGAACCACATTCCGATGGGCGAGGAGTATTTAGCCATTAATTATACCGTTTTTAAAAAGATAACATTTATGATAATTATGCCCATCAACCACGCTACCGGCCAGGACGTATATATACGTCCACGTTATTATGGATGCGAAGTGCATATTAAAATTGTAATGCCATTGATATTACATTGAAATATATGATGGAAAAGAAGCATATGAGGATGAGTATTTGATCCATAATGGCCGGTAAGGGGGTTAAAACAGAAGCACATACCCATCTGCAAGTTTCTGCATATAAAAAAAAAACTATTACTTTAACATAATTCCAAACATTCCGATAGGAAGGCGATGCATTTCTCTACGAAACCGTTCGATTGTATTTGTGAGGCAATCCTCCGAGGACCGCACAGTTTTCCATGAACTGGAGGACACCTCGCAGGAAATTAGAGAGCATTTCTGGAAAACCATACCCAGAATTCGACCTACAAGACCCGTAACCAGTTTTGAGAATGTCATGAATATTTTAACTGAGTTTTAATTTTATAATAGTAATAGGGATCAGACAATTTTTCGTTGTGTGTGGAAATCTTAATGCTTGAGAATTCAAATATACCTTTGTGGGAAATCCATTTGAGGAAACTAATAAATATGAAGAATTAAAATGATGCTTTATAAATTTCTAGAGCAAAAAATTATTTAGCTCAACTACATTCAGATGACCATTGAAAATGTTGGTTTGACTACATTTGCTCTCATGGGGTCTGTTAAGGCATTCCATTTCATTGCGTGCCGAGATATCAACGACTACACACAATTAATGGAAACTCAGCAAGCAAAAACAAAAAAAAAAAAAAAAAGGAATGACCTAACCCCACAAGAAACTCGCAGCTTCCGACCCTTCGGATATTACCATCACACAACCTACATCAAACAATTATCTTATCTGTCACATTATAACCTCACACCTGATGAAATCACCATCCTGAACACGGGACGAAACTTCGCAATATCCCCAAAATACGTACCAAACAAAGAAATTAATATTGAAATTCAAGCCAAACTAGTAACAGACCCAAACAAAGAAATAATATTCCAGAAAATAAGCATCTTAAATAGCAAAATAAAAGTAACATCGAACAGTACTCCCAACCTACATAAAGCCCTGATATTAAAAAAGAACCCGAATATATCTTAAAAGACAAAACTGATACAGTAGTCATCATAAACCAAACAGATTACAACAACAGCTATTTTAAATGACCAAAACACTTACTAAAAAGTCCTAAATGATCCACTCGACCTCGTAAAACAAATTAACAACACATATGTTCTAAGAAATCAAAACAAGATAGCAAAATAGCAATGAAAAACACAACACTCACCTCATATGTTCGGACAAATTCAAACCCACAAAGACGGTTAAGCGGTACGGCCAATAGTCTCATATAAAAACACCACCGCATCGCCCTTATCGAAATTCGTAACCAAATTACTCAAACTCAAATTATTTACCAAGTCAAAATCTATGATAAAAAAACAGACGTCCTTTTCCAAAAAAATAAAAAACCTAACCCTACCTCACGAAGACGTCCTCACTTCATTGGACGCAACTTTGCTATACCCCAAAATAGACTTCCTCAGAACGTTAGACATCGTACACACACACACACTACTCACGGAAGTTCACGAATAAAATGAACACACAACGATATCATAAACCTAATCAAACTAGTAATCTCAGCAAACTCCTTTAAATTTAACAACAACATCTATAAACAAATTTTCGGACTCCCTATTGGACAAAATACCAGCAGACAATTAGCTGAATTATTCCTATCACACCTACTCCCCCCCCCCCCATCAACTTTCGACAAGCAGCAGGAGTGCAGTTTCCCGATTTATAGAGGAAATGGACACGAGAGAGAAGTGCGAATGCACGAATATATTGAATCAATAACTCAGCTTGTTGGACATTTATAGAAGGTAATGACGCATTTTGTTCCCTTTTTGATTGTTGCATCCCCGCGTCGCATCGCAATCCGGCACTCTGTGGGTAATTGGAGCATGACTATTGAAGGTCTCCAACGACCGTCTGTCCGACATAAAGCGAGACATATCTCGTAATAAACAAGGAAATCTGTTGTGTCACTTTCCTTCATGTAAGTTGAGAAATTGTTATCCACATTTAGTGATAAATCCCATTCTTGATTCTTGCCATCCGCATGATTTGCAAAGTAAGTTCTTCTTCCGAGCGAAAATCTAACCCTCTTTCGTTCTATAAATGCCCAATATGCTACGTTATTGATTTAATTTAATATATTCGTTCATTTCCAAAATATTTTTCAGATGCATATAAGAATATAATTTACTACGTTGAACGAAAAAAAAAAAAAAAAAAACCCAGCCTATCTTTCTTAAGAGCTTTGGAAAAGAATCTTACATAACTGACGATTCTCAGGAAGAATCGTATACTGCTAAAGAACGTTGGAAAACGACCAAAGAACACGAGAGCAATACCCATATAGAACCATGCATACGACATAACTTTGGAAAATATATTCTACGCTCATTGAAAAATAAATGCTTTTATTATTATAAACAGCTTGCATGCTTAGGAATCATTTGTAAAAAGGGAAACGCAACTGATTTAAAACGAAAGCAGTAACAAGAGTAATGCAGACGACAATTAGATCTCAATGAAAGAAAGGTGAAGCGTAATTAGGAAGAGCTTGAACATTAATGACGTGGAGCATTGCGTCATGTAACGAAATGATACATGGATGAAGCAATAAAGTGCGTGCTATAAGAAGTATTTTTCATACAACTGCTAGACGTTTGAAATTATCGCGTTATCGGTTGAGCTTTGTGCACTCATTACGTAACCATGGCAGGAGTAACTCCATGCTTAAAACAATATCGCGGCAGTACTCACTCGAGAGCGCTAATTTGATTGGCTAAATGAAGATAAGTGACATTTTCTTGAACTATTTATGCTACTCGACTCAAATTCCTGATATATATATATATATATATATATACACACACACACACACACACCCTGAAGAGATGTGTAATGAAGAATAATATACTGAGGATATTCTTATATATCATCACCAAATTCCAAGCGGCAATATTCCTGCAAATTAATGTTATCTGTCAGGACCCCAATATTGTGAGATCTCCCCATACTTTTAACTCTCGATTCACTAGATCTCGAACTTCCTCTAAGTTATTTTCTTGCAATCCCATACTTGTTTTTCCAGTCTTTCCTCTCCCATTCTGTTTAAGTGACCTTCCCACCTCAGACTATCCCCTCACACATTCCTGAATGTTAACAACCCCAGATTTCTTTCTCTTATTCTCGTTTTGAATATGACACCATTTTTCAAATTTCTTAATTGTTCCGAGAACTTCCATGGCGTGTTGACCAGAGATGTGAGAAATAAATTAGGACATCCAACAATTTCAGAATTCAATTCTGAACAATTCATTTTCCATATACATTTATTCCTACTAGTTTTGAACCCCCCCCTTCCTTCCATACTAGCTTTACAATCTATTGTTATTTCCACACTGAATTTGTCATCTCCACAAAAAACCATGCTTAAATAGCTTCTTTTTTTTGTTGTTGTTCTACACATTTTTCATTCCGAATGGAGCCAATGTTTTCACTGTGTTTATTTCCAATAATCAAAGCAATTTTTTTTACAGCAGCCATGCAGCAATTAGTGAAGGAATCCAGCACAATTGCACGGTATTGAAACGTTTAACCGCACAAATCTCTTCTGATATCAGTTTTAAATGCAGCTTTCCTTGATAATATGTGATCCATATAGATAATGAATGAAAGTGGAGATAATGTGCATCGCTGTCTCAGTGAACCTGGTTTAAAAAACCATCTTCCTGTACCTTTTAATTCAAACTGATGATCACATCTTAAATCGACTACGCGTTGCCCTGTACAATGTCCCATTTACACCACATAACTGTAGCGTTTTGAAGAGCTTTTCTGCTGGACCTCTGCCTTTTCCACATCTATAACACAAATTCGAATCCCTGCGACATTCCCATGTTTTCTTAACTATTTGTCTTAAAGTGAAAATCTAATCCTGACAAGCGCTATTCGGCCCGAACCCAGCTTATTCTCCAAGCTCTCTATACACAATTTCAGTTTCCTCTGAAGTATTCTTGCATAAACCTTGTCTAAACCCCTCATTATGGAACTCCCACGTAATTCTCAGTTTTATCTTTCTGCAGATAAGCCTTTCTCAAAAGGCTTATCTGCAGAAAGATAAAATTACCCATTAAAACCTTTAAATCGTCACACGTGAGCATTTCTGATGGAAGATTATCAACTCTTGCCAGCTTTTCACATTTCTAGAACTTGATGACGATGAATACTTCAAGTATTGGTATTTACTCCGGAGTGCATTCCAATTTTCTGAAACCATTGTGTCACTTCTCGGTCCATGTAACAAGGTTTCAATATAATTACTCAAGACATTCAGAATATGCCTCCAGATTTATATAATCTGTACAATAGTCGATGCCTTTTACACGACTCTTTTCACCACAAGTTTTATTTTTCCATCCGTCTCAGAACATTCTCACCTTCATTTTTTCCCCTTCATTATTCTTATCAAATCTTCCCATAATTTTGAATACCTAATTTTTCGTAGTTTATTTTTCGTCATTCTTACTGCATTCTCTGAGATCAAAAGGTGACACGTAGGAGAAACTTATATTTTGTTTCTGTGGCTGCCTGTTCAACTTTTCCGAATATTTATTTATTTTTTGTCTACAGTTCACCTCTAACTCAATTTAGCCTAATGTTTTATGTTCTAAGTCCATATAAATATATCTCTATCAACATTTACAGTGAGATAGTTATTTCTTGTGTACTTTCTCCATGCCACTATATGTTGGAACATGATATTAACTAATTATAATTATAATGATAAGTGCCAGCAGGTATTTATCATTGTTATTACTTTGACTTTCATAATTTTCTCAACGTCCTACATGATTAGTGTTCATTTACTTCGCTCTTTATATATTCCTGAGAAAATAACTTTCTTTGTGTGAGCTGCCTTGTCTAATGACTCGAAAAAAAGCTTTTCTTTTTCATTAGAAGAACAACCTTTAAGGGACTTTAGGTTAAAAAAAAATCTTATTGCCCAATTTTTCATCGTGTCGTTTGCTCAAATGAATGGATGGTAGGCTCTTTTTGAAACTGCCTGTCATTCAAGAAGAGATACTTCTTCCTTTCGAAGCTCACCATTGTCCGAATACCTCTTGCAGTTATGATAAAAATCTAACCTGTTTTTGTTCCGAATATGTCGATTGTGGCATTTCTCTAATTGCTTTGCTTCATCTTTTTTATTTCATACTTCTTAGATTGATGGTGTCTACGTTGAACACTTCTGCGTTTTTCGTGCCGCAATCAACTAGGCTCCGTCCGCTTAGCATAGATCACCACATTTGCCATTCTTGTCTTTCGATTTAAGCCAATACAATACACTATTTGTTCAGTTAAATCCGTAATTATCAATCGATCAGTGTTCGGTCGGAATCCACATAGACCACAAGAAAGTTAATGACATTGCATGCATGGTCACGTGGAGGTCTACTAATTACCTGAAAGCAATTGTAGCATGTTTGTTTCATGTAGCATCCACAGGCAATACTTCAAACATGACATAAACAATCACCTTTATGTTCTGCACATAAATCTGATTAGTAAAGTATCCTACGAAAACAGGAAGTTCGAATGCATTCCAGTTCAACTATTATCATTCAAGCCATACTTGCTTTGTTTCTCATGATCACCGAGGTGCTATAAAAGCAAGTCTGTTAACATTTCGCAATTGGTTGTAACAGTCAATTGTGCATAAGATTTGTTTTGAGATCGTAAGGTATGGAAAGGGCACCTTATGGTATTTGCCAAAATAGTGCCGTGTTATTTTATTTATTTATTCTTTATTTTATTTATATTTATTCTTTCACTTTCCTTCGATTCTAATTAATGGAGGTTTTTTTAGTCTAAAATTTTTTGCGGCTCATTTGAGATACACTTTTACAGCCCGCAGTACCAATTGAGTTTGATACTCCTGGTCTAAAGGATCCTCAGACCGCACTTTGTGAATCGCTGAATTAGTATTATACCAAACGATTGCATTAGGCGTGCTTTTATTTTATTTGTTTTGAATTAATTCATTCTATTAAATGACGTAAGAAATATTATTAATCACGTGTGAATGTTGTCATTATTCACCATTTTTTTTTTTTTTTTTTTTGCCATTCTTCTGATAAGTCGGTCTCATCGCCATTTCTTGATTGAATCTTCCGACTGTTCCTTTTAAACAAAGTGCACTTACTGCACGTGATATTGTAGTTCTTCGCTAATTATTGACAGTATAAATAGTACGTAGTAAATGCGTTTAGAATATTTTCGCACATATTAAGGTTTATTTTAATTACCTCGGAGTAACTGATTTGTTTAAATATAACGAAAACGGTTAATCTCTCAAGAAAACATAACTCGGTTGTAAAATAACGACATGAAATATTTTGAAGGTGTGAACTGCATTTTTGAATTTAAAAGAATTTTAAAAATAATTTAAAATAAAACTAAATTTTAGAAGCAACGAGCTCTTATTATTTCAGCGTCGAATAAACTGCTGAAGATGGTTTAGCTAATGGAGTATAAAACATTGGTTTCTTATCTCCTCGAAGTCAATTTATATCTGCCTCCCCCCATTGCAATAACTGAATGTTAACCCTTGGCATATTTTGAAGTTGTATTACTTTGATTGTATTGAAGTTGTATTGGTAATTATCTGCTATTATAAAGTGGTACGGGATTCATTGGTTCACGGTCGGGTTGAATGATCGTCGATGTATGTATGAAACTGCAATACTAAATTTAGCAGAAGAATATTTAAATAAAAATGAATTGTTATAAAAGTTTACTAGTATCAAACAATTAAGTCTTAGCTCAACCTTTTGTGGGTTAAAATTACACACACACACAAAAAGCATTCTTTATAGCTTTACAGTAATAACTTATGTCATGTGCTCGCTTAGAGTTTTTGCATGTTTTATTTATGAAAAACTTCCGGTTTCCTAACACTGAGATAATAGTTGTCTTTAAAAAAAAAAAAACGATATAAGTTGCAATATGTGTAACGGCGTCGATTGAAGGATATTGGTAGCAACACCTCTTCGGTCATCAAGTAAGGCTCGTGAAACGTGCAGTTATATTGGCTGTGAACGTAATCATTTTGCCTCTCCAGTAGCATTCTACTCAGAAGTCGGGAATCTTTCCATGGGAGAGATTTTGCCTTTGTAGAGAGAGCATGATGAAAATCATTCCCTTACTATAAATAACACTCCTTGAAATAAATGGCATTCTTACCTCAAAATGGATGCGGATGTAAACCGTGAAGGCAATTATGTTAGATCGTATAGCGTCACCATCACTCCACCAGAAATGAAAGGCACGAGTTCTGAAAAATAAACTATTTTATTAGTTACTGAGTTGTTTCCGGATGTAGAAAACAAAAGTATTGGATTATCATAATTAAAGTTTCAAAGAATTTAAGAAAATAGATTTAAAAAAATAAATAAATATAATGTTTACCGTATCGCCACCATCCGGGGTTCTTGCAGATATTGCAAGCACTGAAACAGGAACTCCCACTGGGATTTTCTAAAACTAGTCGATCTATTGATATCCTTTCCGTCTTGTCACAACCAGAAGCTTCACACATACAGGCAAGTTATTCCAAGCATTGGAAATGTGATAAATATGGGGGTGGGGAATGGACGAATCAGACATAACGTGCTCAGAGATATGCTTCATAAAAAAAGACAGCAGTAAGGAAATACTCAGAGACAAAGCCCAGATTTCTCACGTGTTCAATATTTCTATTTAGAAACTAACCGCGAAAACGGGTCCAGAGATGAAACAATCTGCGAATATAAAAATAAATTTGATGTACAGTGGCTTCTAAATTAATCGCTTATTTTACATTCGTATGATTACGGGATTAAGATTACGACCTGAATAGCTTCATCAGAGCAACCTTGATGAAAGCTCTTTTTGTTTTAACGATCTCTATAAACGAAGCTCTGTGTAGCTCAGTGGATGTGGCGTTTGCACACCATCGCGCTAGGCCGCACGAAGGAAGTCTTGGTTTCGAGTCTAGTCGGCGACTAGAGGAAATTTTTCTAAGCCTTTTTTCGACCGGTTCCCGAGTTAGTCGATCTCTGGCACGGGCAAGCAGGTTTTTCCTCCCGGAAACTCGGGTTTTTCGTCCTGTAAACTCAAGAAAATCGACCGTAGAACCCACATTATTTCAGACATTAAATATATTGTGTTAGGGTTAGAGACCACGAGATGGCGGCACATTTGAGCCGTCTCTCTTCACTGCGTACCGCTTAATTAGTGATAGCCTTGGGCCATCTGTCTCTGATTGGGTACCAGTGGAGATTGAACTGCCCACTCAGTCTCCAAAAGTTAGATAGGGCTAAATGGCCTCGCCTACTCCCGTATATACGGGAATAAAAAAGGCGTTAGCTGATTTTTTTTTTTTTTTTTTTATAAACGAAGCTCTTGCATCCGGGTATGAGAGTCGTCTGCCGCTCTTCCAAAGCAAAGATTTTTGTTCTATTCTTGGAATTTTAGTTCGGGACGATGTGCCGTGACGCCATTTGAAACCACACCTGTTCCAATTAAGAAACGGATTCTACTAGCGAAAACAAAGGCTTATCGATGGGCTGTTCATTTTCGGTTTTAGCGAAATCGTTTCTGGAATGGTTAGAAAAAGGTGGGGAATAAGAATTTCCCCTCTTTTCCTTAGCATACAGAAAGAGAATAAGGAAGAAGCAAACAGATGGTGTTTGGGCATTTTATTTATCAAAAATTCGCATCGCTAAAATTTATTTCAGCCATTGTAAGCGAGATCATTTATTATATTATAGCGCAATGCCGGCATGTTTGTCGCTATTCGGTTTCATTTGCTACATAAAACCAGTGGCTGCCGGTGAAAATTTTAAGTGGGGGTTCTGCATATACAAAATAAAAAAATAAAATAAAATATAAAAAGTTATTTTTTTCCTAATCAGTAACCAATTAATTAATAAATAAATTTACATATTAATAATATTTCACCCTCATCACGAACAAACACCAATAATAAAAGTTTCGTATCTCACAGAAATAACGACAAGCATATGATAAACGAGCAGTGTTGGAATCACTTGTAACGTGCACTGAGAAGCGCCAACGAATATCGGCGAGGCTAGCTGCAATTGACCTAACATTATAATTCCGACACTGCGTTAGATCGCAGTGCATTTGTTTCCTAATTTAAAGCGTTAATTGAACAATTCCAATTATTAACTATTCAATCAATGTCAAAACATAAGCTGTAACCTTTAACATGTTGTACTGCATTTATATTATGTTGTAATCGTTATTATTTATAAACACAAACAAAATTTAATTTTTTCATTTTTTCCTTGGGGGTGCTGCAATGTCGCAGTGCTTATGTACGAGCCGCCACTGATAAAAACGCACACGACTTGTGTTAGTTGCCCTGCTTTTCGTATTATCCCAGAAATGAGACTTTTCCACTGATCAGACAAAAAAAAATACAAAATGAATACCAATTTCATTTCAAACTGCTTTACACACCAGGCAAAACCATATGTTGCCGGTGGAACATACGGTTTTGCTTGAAACCCCCCCGCCGTCGTGGTAACGTGTTAAAACTAAGAAATATATAGTGGATGTGTTTCACATATTATGGAATTCGGTTGAAGGGAATTAGCATTTCAACTCAACTGTGAAATGCTAATTTGTCTTTGGTCCGCGCGATCTTTTGTTAATATCGCACCAATCACATGCACTTCTTCGCTGCTCTACGTATCTCAAGTCTCGTAAATGACTGGTAATTTTTGCTTGAAATAACGGGAAAGAAGATGGCGCTATTTGGGTAGATGACTTTAACGATGCACAAAAGAAACTGTCCTCGATGCCAAAAGCAGTGACAAAGAGTAGGAGCTTCTTGGTAAGTCGCACCATTTACAGTTTTTTTCGGAAAGCTTTAGTTTCCGAAAATTCTCGCGACACGATTTTTTAGCTTTAATTTTGGGAAAAAATTTAGAGTTATATTCGAGTAAATACAGTTTTTTTTTAGCTTTCAAATTCTTACGTATGGATCATTGGTTAAAGATTAGATTTATAAAACCCCCAAAAGAGAGCATTATAGCAAATACAAGTAAACAACAAGAAAACGTTGATATTGCATCTGGATCAAATGAAATTGATGAGGGTGTCGTCTGACATCTCTAGAGAACCAAAATTTAAAAAAAAAAAATCATATTTTTTTGTTTACATGAATATATAAATTCAAATAAAATAGTTTTAATTTTAACTAATATTTTAAATGAATTTATTTTTTAATTAATTTATTTTTAATAATTAATGAATTTATTTTTTAATTAGTTAATTAGGGGTACTTGGTAATAATGACAATTTAAAAAGGGGTACGCGGATATCTGAAGTTTGAGAAACACTGCCCAAAGCTATTTTAATATTTTTCCCCTTTGACACTGCCTATGCACACAACGCAGTTTTTTGGTAAATGCAACTACGTAAGAATCATAACTGCACTTTAAAGAAACGCTCAGTAGTTTCCTTAGAAAATTAATAAAAAATTTCATTATTCAACATACGATATCCTACATTAATAATAATTATAAAAAAAAAAAACTTAGTCATCCTAGCGGGTCGTTATCAGTAATGACTTCATCAGATGTACAGAAATGTCCTCCTTGCGAAATTTCTGCATATGCGGCAAGAAGACATTCAATTTTTTCATCGATGAACCCCACTTCTGTCAAACCTTACATAAAATTAGTTTCTGAAGCGCGCGCCGAAATGATTATTAAAGAAAATAATTCGTTTTCTAGACGTATGGCTTCTGTTTGCCCAGGCATACACGCTCAGAATAAATACTTTCGGGATTCAGTCAATAGCAGAATTAACCTTTGGGCTAAATTAAGTAACATCACTTTTCCGAAGACAACTGGTACGTCGAGTTTCCGGGCCTTGTTATTCCGGACTGTACTTTCGATGTTTTGTAATCCGACTCCGATCTAGATTTAAAAGGTTGTAAACCACGGTACTTTCGTGCCGTGAATTATTTTTTAAATTAATTTTATGACTGTTTTACATTGTCCGGAAACCTTGCTCTAGAGCCCAAGCGTGGAACTTTTTCAGGCCTCCGGTGAGGGAGGGAGGTGGTCTCGCATCGGAAGGTAATTTACAAGCGTTGCTGCCTTCAGCTGGAACCAGCAGAAGGCAGCAACGTTTAGCGTACTCGCTCTACAACCAACGGGTTGTAGAGCGAGTACGCTAAACTCGGTCAACCACATTTCCTGATGTGCTCCTCAATGAACGATCTCAAATTATTCGAGCTGCAAAATGCAAGTATTGAAATATCTGGGATTGTTCTCACTCACAAGTGTTAGTGAGAAGTGGCGCCTTTCGATTCGTTTGGTATTCCTTCATTTCTGCTGGTCATTGCAGTTTGAAATGGCACTGCATTTTGTCCACTCACCTCAGTTCCTTTTAATTCAATCAATTTCATTGGCAAACGTGAGAAAATATTCAAAACGATAGCAAATCCTTTTCTCGGCTGGGAGCAGCCAACGAAAAATGTATTAGTTAACAATTTTGCTGGAATTATCGTCTGGGTTTTTGAAAAGGGAGAATGTCAGGCAGAACATACAAAATTGTGCTATAAATGACAGCAGTCTGTAATAAAAGTTTAATTTTTGAGATTTAAGTTCACAGTGGGGAGCATTCTTTTTACACAAAAAAGAATTAACGTTTGGGCAATGTCATTTGCAGTCACACAAATGCGAATGAACTTCATCTGCTCGCCGAGGAATGATTCGGGATGGATAGAAGTATGGAATGGGTGGGTGTGTGCATTTGAAAGCATCCAAAGAGGCTTTGGGGATAAAAGAAATACGTGATTTCTAAAATAGCGCATTATAAATATCCATTCATCTTATATTAATTCAGAGATTGACACTGCTGGATTAATATAAAGACGGTTGAATTTCATGTAGAAAAATGCATTCAACAAGAAAAGGTGAGAAGTAAAGGCAAGTTGATTTCACCATTTCCGACGCTTCTTAATGCTGTGTAACAGTAAACGCGAAATTCACTTGACGCCTTTTTAAGTACGTCTTATTTGGGTTATTTGGTTTTCTTTGATTTTATTTTTGCCAAGAATGAAGATAATCAAGCCGCCTTCGCAGTTCCGCTTTGCCAAGCGACCTGAAACACTTTCCTGGGCAGTGCATCATTCCCTCGCTAATACCGAGAATGGAGATGGAATCTGCAGTGCATTAACTCAGTGCATCGAGCTAAGAGAAGACATCCGGAAAAGAAAGAAAACGCTCAAGATAAAATAGAAGCCTTGTTTTAGCGGGAAACGGAATGTCGAGATTTGGTGTCACCTTCGACAGAAATGTCAGCAAAGAGAAAAAGAATTCTCGGACTGCGATTGTTTTCTGTCTGCTACTCGCTGAACTCTTCATTATCGTCCCCATTTTTTATTTATTTTTATCTCCGTTCAAATATCTGGGTTAACATTAAGAACGTTTAAAATTTTAACCGCAGATGATATTGGGGTTTGTAAGGTTCGGCTAACGATAAGCTAAGGAAAAAACATGAAATTCAGCTTTCAGTTTGGGAATTACCGCCGAAGAAACAAGAGACGAAAGTAGACAATTAGGAACATACTGGTCTTTTTTTTTTAATTTTTTTTTTTAACTGTGCGTGTCATTCTGGCCGATTTCTCCATTTTACGAGAAGAAAAACGGAAGTTTCATGAGGAAACTGAAAAAATCCCGCTACATTCATTTGAGGCAGCAAACTCACCTTCATCGTAAAATCACCTCTTAAAGGTCCTTTCTGTCTTAGACGGGATTCAAACTCAAGTCTTATTCACGGAAGATAATCAGCGTTACATACCGAGCTACGGAGATCAGTACGTAACAATCAAACAATATATCAATCATCATCCATTAATCATTTATGGAATGAAAAAAAGTGGGAGTGCACTGCACACAAAAAATATTGGAAAAAAACGAGATGCATTGGTTCACTTTTAGCTGCCCCTCGTAACTTGGGAAGAACGTAGCCGAGAATGCTCTCTACCGACAAAAACAGCAGCAGATAATATCGATAGTTCTTATTTCCTATTCAACTAACGTTGATAATCATAAAGCTCTCTGAGCGGACCGGACCCTATGCCTTAAAATGAGGTCATGCTGCATGTAAACATGTAAACTGGGGATGTTTGCTGTCGCTGTGTCCACTGAACCCACTACACTACGGTATAAACTACACCACACAAATGCATTAATTTTATTGCAATGTACAGTAGCAAAATAAACAGATAAACTCAAATATTCTTGTTGATTTGCTTAAATGCTCAATCTTTGACGTACTAGATAAATATCATCAATGATTTTCAATGTAAAAATAGCTCATGCTGCGTCTTTTTTTCCCAATCTCTAAACCTGCCATGTGCTAATTCCAAATGCAAAATGTACTGAAATGAAATCTCTTGATTCGCCATAAAATTGTATTCAATCACCTTGAACTTCTGCAATATTTCTCTTTTCTTCAATTCCAGTCTGTTCCAATCAGGGCCGACCTTCTCTATAACGGGGCCCGGGTGCAAGAAACCTTTTGGGTCCTAAAATATTTTTCAAAAGTAAAAATTAAAGGATTCGAAATAAACGTATTGTAAAACCTCTTACCTGCAAATGATTTTAGCACAGGAAAACAAAAACAACAACAAAAAAACACATTCGAAACAATACGTTTCCGCGAATGTGTACCGACTGTGCCCACTCGATCGTGGAACCCGGGTGTATTGCACCTATCGCATCTCCGAGATGCTCGGCCCTGGTTCAAACAATGTGGAACGGTTTGTACTTTTACTTTTTCCGGTTACTGATATCTGTGAACAGATGGCGTATCCTGTTACTGTAACAGAAACCTCCGTTCAAGAGTAAGCAGCGCGACGCTAATTGTTCGCATACTTCTTCCACGCGAATGGTGGCGCATAATTAAGTGACCACTTCAAGCTGAATTCTAACAATGGAGAATAAATTTCCAACAATGAATTAAAAGCAGGTGAGGCTAGTTGAAAATTACCGTAAATCTAAATTAAGGGGATAAAAATCCCTTATTATTTTACAGCCAGTATGCGAAATTCTAAGATCGAAAACTACGATCTAAGAGTTTCATGCCGAAGAACTATCGGCGAATCCAAGCGTAAGTGACCGCCTAGTAGTACAGCACCAAGGCAACTCGAAGCAAAGGTAGAGCAAGCTCCCTCACTATCCTTGATATTCTCTCATAATGTAAAACACAGCTCCTAGGAGATGTAATACTGTCATTACATTATGAGGAGAGGTCACTACCCAGACCGGTTTCAATCTCAGAATTTCGCATATTGGCTCTAAAATAATAAGGGATTTTTATCCCCTTAATTTAATTAACTTCGCTAGAAAAAATAGCCGTTTGGCTTTTTACCGTCAAATCTATTCATTCCCATAGCTCACGCGAAATTAAAGCTCCAGAAAGTGAGATTTCTTATATTGTATACATTGAAAGGTTAAATAAAATTATTCGATTTCCTCGGTGACGGATTCCCTAAATTAAATGAAGTCTACGCACCGTTTAAGATCGTTTACACGCTAACAATCTTAATATGACATAAAACAACACGATTAACGACTCCACATGGAATCTTCCTGTGAGTACTCGTTTCAGCCGTGACTAGCGAATAATCAAATAGCAACTTAGGCACGATTCTATTAAGATCTAAAACCACTTCGATTCTAAAATAATCGAAGTGTTCTAACAAATTGAAGAAAAATAAAATTAGCCTACTGTAGAAGGGGGGGGGGGGGGCAGTTATCGCACACCATGAAGGCCTGTACATTTGGCCGGAACGGAGAAAGGTTAATTATATATATATATAAAAAATATTTCATAAAATTTTAATCTTAAAACATTAAAATTTCTGACATTCAGAAACATCGCGCAAACGCTCGAGAGCGATTCATTTGCCGTAGAAACGACAAATTTTGCTCTGTCATCGCACAGAAACAAGAAGCGAAGAGAATCAAAAGGAGTGTTTGAGTGACATGACTTCGTGTAGGAGTTGTTGCCATTCTTGGGGAGAAGTTGGTTTTTGATGACGAGGACAATTACTAGCATCGACACGCTTTCATTTAAAATGTTGATGCCACAAAAAATAAAAATAAAAAAAAAAACTGCCTAAAGATAGACTTGACACTCGCGCAAGAATTAAACATCATGATGTTTTTATTCAGTCTCCAATTAAAGTGAAGATGGAATCACAAACGATTCCATCTTTATTCAGACGTCCAAGAAGCACTGAATGGTGGAATCATTCAGTGTTCTTTGAGGTCTGAATAAAGGCGACCAATTCTGAGGAAGGTTTCTCGCTCTTTTTCGGGTGGGGATTATATAGACCAAGTTGCTGCATTAGACTTTTTAATCAAGCTTAAAAAGAAGAACAAAATTTGCTTTAATAATTCTTTTTCTTCCCTTTATAACCCTTAAATTACTGTAAAATCAGTTAAAATTTCAATAGAAATTTTTTGATTATGAAGTGTCTGCAAAAGCTCTGATCAACTTGGAGATTTTTTTTTATTTTTAAATAAAAAAACGTGAATTTTTTAAATTTCGTATGAATTTTTGGAGCTTTATTTTCTCTCACTATTTCTGAAATCCATAAATACATACCCGAAATATACATTCGATTATTCTCCAAGTATTTGAAATAGAATTTTAAAAGTATTTTAGAACAGTTGGATACCAACAAGGAATATTCCCATACAGTTGGACTTTCGGATTCCTCATCAGTATGACAAAGTAAGAAACAAGGAAAAGAGTGAAATAATGAAGTGAATAGTAAAGGAATACCCACGTTTAAACGGCAAATGGTTTTTGTCTGTTCGTTCTCTGAAGGTACCTCGGAGAAGCACTAACCAGCATCTCTGCACTGCAAGCAATACGAGATGAGATCACATCTCTTCGTGGGCAGTTGTCTTTAGGTGAATTTCCGGTGTGAGGTCATTTAGGTTAGGAGCCTGGAGTGAGAAGAAAAAGTTTCTTGTTTGGTGTCCACAGGGGAGTTCGGAAGAGATCCCAGATTAATGAAACATCGAATTACCCTTGGTAAAAAATGCTTAGCTGACTTACAAGTTTTTTTTTACAAGTTTATAATGACTGCGTCTCTCTCATTGGCGATGGCGGCGAGAAGTGTGTTAGTTCATACTGAATGCGGAAATAATGCTGAAATCGCAGCTGTTGTTTATCTTGTTAAACCTCAATCATAATCCATCAAAAACAATAAGGATAGATGCAACTTCTAAAGAAACAATAACAGATCTTCTAATGCTAACTTCTAATAATACTAAAATCAAAAATATAATTCATTTATGAAACAGTTGCTTACGATGTTGTGACTATCCACCATATTCACAATATACTCTATTCGATTCTATTAATTCCCTACACAGTAACGGGAACTTTATGTAAAACAGGCAAGCGAAACTCCAAAATTTTCTCAATGAAGAAATCTCCCTACTCCCTGAAAACATGAAGTGCAATGAAGTGTCTATGCGTCACATAACTTTCCGGCGGTTGCATTTCATGCATGTTAATAAATTTGTTGCAAATAAGAAGAAGCGAATGTCTTGCTGCTGACTGCCGGTTCCTTGCAAGAACTGAAAGGAAGTTCATCTGCTACGGTGGTCACGAAATAGCCTTTAAGGAAAACTACAAATTTCCAATATATATATATAATGTGAGGGGAAAAAAGTAAATATTTGGAAGAAGAAGGTAAGGTTGGGGGTGATTGTGGCGGACAGCAGAGATAAGAATAAAAGGATGGATATAATGAAAAAAAAAAAAATTACAACGAAAATTTATTGCAGTGAGGATGGCCAAGAATGATCAAGTGTATAATAAATATTAAAAAGCAAACAATATATTAACATTTTGATTCTGATTTACTGAAAATTATTCACAAAATTAAACTAAAAACACCTCGCAGTTGAAAAAAATGCATCGGCCCCCAACCGAAGAGAGGTCAGTAAATAAAATATTTTACAGTCGCTTCTTTATTTTATGCGCCATTTCTTAATATAATTCACAGTTTCACTAGGCTTTCTCCGTAAGTTACGAAGAGCCTTTTTCGAGTTGTTTTTGGAACATTCTTCTCTTCTCTTTGACCTGCTCGCAAGTTTCAACACTGATAACATTAAGAGGTGTCTTCAATTAAGCAAGTAACCAATAGTCTGATGAAACTATATCCGGGCTATAGAGACGACGCCATACTTTTACTTGACGAACATGTTTCTCTTTGCCATGGTAGAATATCGTTAGTTCAAGTTGTTAACAGGTCACGTGTTGCAGTAGGCTAACGTTGGAAAGCAGCATAGAACAAACTGAGTAGGGAGCAGACTTCCACATTTCAAAAATGTGGTATAGTCTTAAGTATTTTAGAAGCTTCCACGTCATGCGGGTGTATTTCAGATCAAATCCATCGTTTCTGTGGCGAACCAAAAAGAACACTCAAAACTATGCTCTCATCTGCAAATGGTAGCAGATTTGCACCTGCTGGGGAAAGACAATCCACCTTCCTTTTTAAAGATCCAAAGCGCCATGAAATATCATGCGTACCCACGATAACAAATCGTAATGAAAGATTCGAGGACTTCTAATCCCACACCCAGATGAAGCCGACTGAATCGTTACCGCAGCTTATCCCAAAATATATAATTTTCGATATTTTATTGCGCTTGGTGACGCCTCGTTGTATTCTTCTGCACAAGCGTGTCTTTTTGTAGTTGATAGACACGTTGCGTCTTAAAATTAAGCATTTCATGCCAATAAATTAAACTACAAACCTACAGCTTGCACTGGTTTTTAAGGAAATGCATCTTAATATTGCTTTTTCACTGATTTTGTACATGCAACGAACATTTTAAAACATTTTTACTCACAATTATGAGTCTCCTACTTTTGTATTTAGCCAGATGCCAGTATCTCCCATCTTCGATGCCATCAGAATCTATTCCTGAAAAACAGAAGGACAGAATAAGAAAATATCAGATTTAATTCTTTCACTCTTCTATCATTTAAATCTCGAGATCCTGAGTAGAAACTTCACGCTATGTTTCTGCCGTTGCCCTTCAGTTAGCTGTTAAAATAAAGCGAATTTAAGAGCACACGACTTCAATATGATCGCTGCTAGAATCTCGTCGAAGTTTCATGCTTGCCGGTGAATTGCATTAAGATGCATCGAGTCACGAACCCATCTGGGAAACAAGAAGTGTGATTCATGTTAGTAGTAAGTTTATTCGCTGTCTTGAAAGATACTTTAAGAAATTTCAGCTTTAATTGAAGGTTAAGTGCGAAATAAAATTTACGCGAGAAAAGATTGCTGAATTTGATTTATTATAATTGCCTACATCTTTGTCAATTGAAAATATGGCGTAATGTGGTATAAAAACAACTACTAAGGCATTGGTGTCCTAAGTTTCAGGACAAATACTTAGTAAGTAGTCTCTGATCCCTAATTACGTACCAAACGGGGAAAAACATGAAAGTGTAGGGAAACTCTCGTGTATTTCAGGATCTGTTTAAAATAGAATGGTTCCGACAAACATGTTTAGGGTCATAAATAAAAACCTCCCTGAAGCAGACGGTATTTCAACGAAGCTATTACATGGTCGGATTATTATAAAGATGATATTTCTCTCGTTATAACAAACGAATATGGCTGTGCAATCCTAATAATTATAAGAGGGGTGCGAGCAGCTAGGTTCTCCTTCCTGCACTCTGTTAATACCCATTAGGGGAAGCTAAAGCTGCTATCAACTAAACGCAAGTGGTCGAACTAAAATGCTCCCAAATTTCTTCCCTAAAGGACCAGGCCTAAAAATAATATCATTTAATATGGAAGGTTTCTCCAATGTTAAATGATATGTCAAGCAAGATCTCATTGCAAATATTTGCAGAGATAATGACTGCGATGTGCTCTACCTGCAAGAAACTCACAGAGGAGAAGGTGCTACAAGACCTTGCATCCATGGCATGAAACGCAAAGAAATATCCCATAAATATGATAGTGCAATATTTACAAAAGAAAACTTGATTCCATTGACTCCACGAACAACAGAAACATTGAGAGTATTACAATCACATTTAAAAATATCTCAATCATCTTAGTCTATAAACCACCAGAAGAAGCTTTTTCCTTCCCTGACATCCTCCTCGATAATAATGCATACATGAATAATGTTGTATTAGGTGACTTTAACATCCATCGTGTTAACTGGGGGTTACACAAAGTCCAACGATGACGAAGAACTTGTTGAAAAATGGGCTGAAAACCTGAGATACATAATACAAAAACTCCCTGCCTCTTTCAACAGTGGCATATGGAAGGGAGGCTATAACCATGACCTCATTTGTTAGCTCAAAAATCCAACATTTGTGTTAAAGGTTTTAAATCCGATTCCATATACTCAACATAGACCAATAATGCTTGTTCAACCCAGCCATTATGCCTAACATACAGACGACGATTTCATTTTAAAAAAGCTAATTGGAAGGATTTCATGGAGCCAGTCCCTCCAAACCCTTGAGAGTATCACCAATTCATAAAAATACTGAGGAAAATCTCCACCAAACACATCCCCCCCCCCCTGAGGAGGCCGCACAACGCACAAACTACATTCTGGCCTTTCCAGATGCATACAAGCCCAGTATGCTAATAACTTACAACTTTTCGATCCTTTCAATCAACCAATCCCTTCCCAGAGGAGACTATGCATGCAGGAGAAACATACTCCAAAGATGGCAGAGCAAAGGCGTTCCTCATGGAAAAGGGAAATAGAAGCCTTTGATATGACCCATAGTAGCAGAAAGGCATGGGACTTTATCAACAGAATTAGGAAGGATTTCACTAAGCCATATGATCATCCACAGGTAACAGCTAACCAAATTGCTCATCAGCTGCTGCTAAATGGAAAATTCCCCAAGAAGCATCCAAAAAATAAGCTACTTAGAACCCCAGTTGAGGAACAAAACATGATTAACTCAGATTTCACATCACTGAACTCAACGCTGCCATAAACCAATTAAAACCTAGAAAAATCTGCGGGCCTTTTGATCATATCTGTAATGAACAAATTAAACATTTTGAATTCAGGACTAAACAGTGGTTATTAAAACTGTACAACGCTTGCCTCCTCAGAACCCTAGGGATACCAACTATCTGGAGGAATGCCAAAGTGGTGGCCTTTCTGAAACCAGGGAAAACTCCAACTGAAGCAAAAAATTACAGACCTTTATCACTACTCAGCAACCACTTTAAACACTGTGAACGATTCATTTTGAATAGGCTGCAACCCTAATCGAACCCCATCTTATTGCTGAGCAACTGGCTTTAGACCAGGGAAATCTCGTACATCACAAAAAAAAGAAAGGAATTTTACATAGGTACATGGGATGTCCGGGGTTTACAGATGGGTACTCTTGAGATTGTCTGTAAAGAGATAGATAGGTATAAAATTAACATCTTGGGAATTACAGAGATCAGATGGAATGGAGAAGGTCACTTCAAAAGACAGGATGGTAAGCTAGTCATTTACTCAGGTGATGACTCAAAACATCATGAGGTAGCTGTGATACTGAAGACAACTCAGGCAAGAAGCCTTCTTGGTTATAACCCCATTAATGATAGGATACTCCCCATTAGACTTAAGGCTCAGCCTACAAATGTATCAATTGTGGTAGTTTATGCGCACCCCCACACGGATAGGCCTGAAGAAGAGAGTGAAGAATTCTATGAAAACTTGCAAACTGTTTTGGACTGCCTACCAAGGAGAGACATACTGTACATCTTAGGCGACTTAAATGCAAAAGTGGGAAAGAGTATGAGAGTCAGGCCGGATTGTGGCGTGTTTGGTCTTGGTGAACGTAACACCCATGGTGAAAGACTATTGGAATTTGCCCGTGTTAAGAGATTAGCTATTACCAATACCTGCTTCCAGAAACATCCACGACGGACCTATACTTGGACATCCAACATTGATAGGTCAAGGCACCAGATTGATTACATCCTGGCTCTCTAGCAGTGGAAGACAAGCATCTCTGATGTGCATACTTGTCCTGGAGCAAATTGTGGTACAGACCATCAGCTGGTAAGAGCCAAAGTAAGACTAAGACTCCGAAGACTTCCAGGTCAAGCACATTCCACTAGATTGGATGTTAGAGTAATTCCTAGTGGATTCACAGAAGAAACATCAACTCGGCTGGATGATTTTTGGAGACCAATGAGGAAATCTCACCAGAAATGCTTTGGGAAGGAGTCAAGATGATAATACAGGATACAGCGAAGACGTATCTCGGCCCAATAAGAAAACCAAGAGACCCATGGATATCAGATTCAACATGGGAACTAATCAAAAGAAGGCGGTTAGAAAAACAAAGAGGCACAGGGACCTAAGAATACAAGAGATTACATAGAGAAATTAGAAGAGCCATCAAGCAGGATAAGGAAAAGTTCTATACTAATAAATGTGAAGAAATAGAGTTCTAGATAAGAAGGCATAATTATAAAAGGATGTTTTATTTAGTTCGTGACTTAAAGCACAACTTTAAGCCTAAATTGAATGTCATCAAAGACAGGAATGGATTATTACTAACAGAAGAGTTGGAAATCAAAAACAGGTGGAACGAATACTGTGAGGAACTGTACATCAGAGTGGATAAAGAAAATGTAGAGTCCTCCCACCAAGAAAATTTTGATTTGGAACCTCCTCCGCTTAGGCATGAAGTTGAAAGAGCAGTTAAGCAGCTCAACAGCAATAAGGCCCTAGGTGCAGATGAAATCCCAGCAGAGTTAATTAAGGCCACAGGAGATGGAGGGATAAGAGTGTTTCATAGAATGATTGCAAGGATATGGGAGACAGGATCATGGCCTAGAGACTGGAAGAAGTTAATTTTCATACCACCACACAAGAAAGGTGATATGAAGGCATGCAAGAATTATAGAACTATTAGTTTGATATCTCATGCAAGCAAAATTTATTTTGCTTGCATGAGATATGTTATTAAAGATCATGCTAAATAGGATTGAGGCCAAAGTTGAGGCAGAGATGCCCGAGGAACCAGCAGGTTTTAGGAAAGGTAGGGGCACCAGAGATCAGATCCTTTGCCTTAGACAGATCATAGAAAAATATAAAGAATTCAGACTCCCTATGGTAATGTGTTTCTTAGACCACTCTAAAGCTTTTGACTGTGTTGAGCATGTGAAACTGTGGGAAGTAATGAAAAGAATGGGTTTTCCTCAACACACTATCAGGTTGATAGCCAACTTGTATAAGGAGCAAGAAGCCACAGTAAGAACAGGTGTTGGATTAACTGACTGGCTTCAAGTTGGAAAAGGAGTTAGGCAAGGATGTTTACTTTCTCCTCACTTGTTTAGTATATATGCAGAAGACATCATGCGTGAAGCATTGGATGAGCTCAAGACAGGAATTACGATAAGAGGTAGATTGATCGGTAATCTGAGGTACGCTGATGATACAGTACTCCTTTGTAATGACATGGAAGAACTAGGACTAATTCTTGACAAAGTTAACAAGATCAGTAATAACAGAGGACTTCAACTCAATTCTAGCAAGACAAAGATCATGGTTCTCAAAGGAAAAACAAACAGAGCAGCTCTTGAGAAACAAATGTATCTTAATGGAGAAAGAATTGAGGAAGTCAGCAAGTTTGAGAACCTGGGATCCATTATTAATATGAAGAATTGCTGTTCAGAAGATGTCAGAAAAAGGTTAGGAATGGCTAAAACAACAGTCAGAGACCTGTCTAAAATCTGGAAGGATGGATCTATCTCCATGGGAACAAAGTTGAGGATTTTGGATACAGTTGTTTTTCCAACAGCAACTTATGGATGCGAGACTTGGAACCTAAAGAAGTCAGATAAGAAACGGATATCTGCTTTTGAGATGTGGTGTTACAGAAAGCTGTTGAGGATATCATACACTGAAAGGCGTACAAATGAATGGGTGTTAGAAAAGATTAGTAGAATCTTTAAGGCTCCTTAAGGATATTGACAAAAGAAAATTAAAATATTTTGGACACATAGAAAGGATGGAAGGAGGAATTCTCAGAACCGTAATAGAAGGTAAAGTTCCTGGAAAAAGAGGCAGGGGTAGATCATCAATGAGATGGATGGATGGCGTGTGTGGAGTGACTGATCTTCAGAGAGTTGAGACTGCCAGAAGGGCAAACAACAGGACTACATGGCGAGGCCTAGTGTGGAACATCATCGAGCATCGGAGTGACCATACGGTATCTGTAGATGCCCAGTGAACACAGACAGACTCAAAATATAGAAAATGGTTATGAGCAAAAACTAGCCACAGGAACAGTCTTTGTAGACCTAACTGCAGCATAAACATGATACCATAAACCATCTCGCACTCAGAAATAAAATGCACAGAATAACTAGAGACTATCGCCTTGTCCTCCTGATCCACTCACTCTTAGAAAACAGACGCATTTATGTGAACCTGGTGGGGGGGTGGAGTAGGAAGAGCCGCTGGCACCTCCAAAAAAAAAATGACCTCCCCAGGGAAGTGTGTTATCACCATTACGTTTCAACATCTACGCCAATGATCTTCCCATTTTTCCCAGGAACTAGAAATTTCATCTATGCTGATGACCTTGCCATAGCTACTCAGTCAAAAAATTTCAAGTCCATTGAAACTACTCTATCACTTGCCTTAAATAGTCTAACCACATATTATAGAAGCAATCAACTAAAACCAAACCCCTTGAAAACCCAGACTGGCCTTTTCCACCTTAATAATAAGGAAGCTACAGATTTCTTGGGAAGGCTCTAATATATAAAAAACATTCCTGGAACCCAATCTACCTCGGTGTGAACCTCGATCGCACCCTCTCATATAACACACACACACACACACACACACACACACACACACACACACACACACACACACACACACACACACACACACACAGGCAAAAGTGAATGCAAGAAATTATATACAATATTAAGAAAGCTTACCTCCTCCAAATGGGTGCAGGCCGTAGTACACTGAGATCTTCTGCCTTGGCCCTTTGCTATTCTTCTGCTGAATACGCCTGCCCGGTATGGTCCAGATCCTGGCATGCTTAAAAACTTGATCCAGCATTGAATGAAAGCTGCCGTTTAATTACAGGATGCCTCAAACCAACACCACTTAAAGACCTGTATACTTTGACTGGTATTGCACCCCCCCTTCAATTCGAAAATCTGCATTCTCAGCTGACGAAAGAAGCAGACAAATAATGATGAGCGCCATCCACGATTCCGCCAGACCGCAGTGCTCCAAAGACTAAGATCCCGGCATAGCTTCCTGACAACTGTTGAACCACCTAAAAACCTCCCAGAGACAAGACTTCAACAATGTCTTGCATTATATCCTGAAAATAATCCTGGTATTCCAACAGAACGCTGCAAACAAAACTTCATATGGGGCTACCTCACTGGCCCAGACAATTGTGTGGATCAACCCAGTCCATTGAACACCTTTCCTGTCACTTTCTTTCATCGCCTTCTGCAAAAGAGGACCTTATATCCTGCACAGAAAGCGCAGTTGATTGTGCAAGATACCGGAGAAACATCTGACCATATTGATTGTATATAAGTTATGTATAGTTCCCTTTTTTTTTTATATTTAATTATTACTCTCTGTATAATTTATCTTCCATATATAAGCTGGTCTCGTTGTAATGTATCCTAATTTGTTGTAAATCATGTTGTACCACTTATTTACTACTGTACCACTTATGTTTGTATAAGAAATAAGATGGATCTTCTACGAGATGAAGATTTACAAAACGTCTACGAATAGCAGACACCATTATTTCGTTCCTGCGCTTCTTAAAATTAAGATGGCTCTGTTGAAGTTATATTAAGTAATTCTGCTGAAAAATAAGTGATAATTTTGCTGATAAAGATTTCCTTTGTTCAGTTGTTCTTTGAGAGATACACGAGAAGCTTCTTAACACGAAAAAAAAAGGAATAACTATCATCATTTATTTATTTAAGGGCAATATTTCATGTTGAATATTACAGGCCATCATCAGCGGCCTGTGATATCCATTTTTAAATAGATAATGAATAATTAATGTTCGCTCAGTTATGCCATTGCGTTGTTTTATGTACGAGCATCATCGCTCTTTTCAAATCAATCCATTGTTCGCATTCCAACTTGTAATTAACCGTCCTAAAGCCCTTAAATAATACTACTTATTCATTGTATTTCTCGTGTTAAATAAAACAAATTTTCCAGCTTAGAAGATGAATTAAGTGAATTACAAAAATTAAATACGCTGGAAGTGTATTTAATTTTCATGTAATTCACTTACACCTTATGGCCCGCCGCTAACGGAATCGAATGTTTTCGCCAGATGGCACTGTAGCAGTCAGTACAAGACTTCCCTTTGCCAGCTTGTAGATAAAACCATGTGGATCATTCGTCTTTTATTTGAATGATTCAGTTTACGTCGATGAGGAATGATGCATTAAAAACTGTTCACCGTAACAAAAACGATTCGCAAAAATACATGAATCCATGGATCAGTCCCAAGAAAACTACTCTGAAGAGGACAACATGAAATAACAGACATCGAAAAGACCTAGTTGAGTTGTACCTCTCATTTGCATAAGCGCTCGTTTTCCTCTTATAAATGTACGCACCATCCCAGCAGATTTCAGGATTTACAGCTGTGCACCACTTTTGAATATTATACGTTCAACTGTGAATTACCGTTAATTTTAAGATAATTCCGTTTAGTTTTTTTTTTTTTTTTGTGTGTGTGTGTGTGTGAGTGATATAAAATGGAAGTGTGTGGTACAAGAGATAAAGGAACACAGAATGGCGGAGGAATACAAAAAATAAATAAAAATATGATGGCATTTCGTTAGCTCGAAATCACAATATCAGCGCCATTTCTGTACAGTGGAAGATTATTAATGAATTTTGTTTCTTACAAAGCGTTCCAATGTCTTGGCGACTTATTGAAAGTTTTTGATAAGCTATCGAAAAACGTTTTATCTTAATCAAGCCAATGGGGAATGGAATAAAGAGGTTTCCATCAAGAAACATTGGAGGATTCCAGGATAGTAAATGCTAAAAAGTCACCCTTTTTAAATTATGTTCTCCTGCACATAACGCAATCTCTCGCGCTACTTTTCTAGCTAGCCAAATGGATTTCTTCGCTAATTAAAAAAAATTTAAAGAGGTTATTTCTGGAAAACTTTCCATGTTACTCCATTAAATAAATATTAATTTTTATAGCTATTTTTCATATTTTTTGTTTAAGGGGTACTCCTAAACAATACCAGCAAAATAGCCATAAAAATTGAGGTTTTAATTGGCAGCATTACAAAAACCTACAGGTACTGAAGGGTAAACATTTGTTTTCTGCTTCTCGTCTTTGTTAAATTCTTAGTTACACGAGTTTGTTATCTTGAGAGGGAGCTCTGATGAGTTAAGACAAAAATAAATAAAAATGAACAATTTCATTTCAATTACTTTTATCTCCAAATGAACCATTTTTTATGAAGGGGGGGGGGGGGGCAGGATCACTGTTAGGTTGGAGGACAAAAAAGAATTCGCTCTTTTAACGAACTGCTCATTGTTCATGATCAACAATGTTCGGTTGTCAAGCGACGTAACAATATCCGATCTTCATGTCATTGATCACAGGAAACAATTAAGACAGCTGCTCTCTTGGCGTAGCAATCCTCTCAATATCAAACTTCTCTGTAGATGAAAGCTGTCTTTTCATATTTGGCTTTGAATTATGTATTTTATTATTTAAATAGAATGGTTATTAAATTGGTTAAAACTCGAAGTACATATAAAATGATTTAATTTTCATACAATAAATTAATACTTAAACTGTATTGCATTATCGATTTTAGAACGAAAAACAAAAAAGGGGCCAAGAAACAATCAAATGTAATCACGAATAGCCGAGGCTCTCCCTTCACATTTGAAGAAATGTTTTTCATAGTTCTATGACAGCGATTTGGAGTATTTTACATTAGAAATAGTAATTTGCTCTTGCCATGTGCGAAGACTAAATTCATCGCGATAAAGATGGGTTCTTAAAGACAGATGGAGAGGGTTGAATATAAAAAAATTAAAAAAAATTAAGAGCAGAAACGAAGATAAATTTTCAGGTTTAGTTGAAAGTCATTGAACAAATATTTGGCAACAGAAGCAGACAAATTATCTGTCATTGTTGCGACCACAATCACTTTAAGGTCCACGTCGCATGTTATTCGATCCATCGAAGGTGTCCGAGTTAATGAATGCCTTTTGTCATCCTGGGATTCACGGCTCACTGTCCGCATGTTTACGGAGCAATGCCATTTATCTCGGTATCTGATCTGTGATTACTGCTCTATCTATCCTATGACTCCTTGAATGGTTTGTCCCTGCAGAGATCTTTCCGTAAGTAAAATGAGGAAAGAAAACCAATAAACGGGTTTAACTGACTAAAATTATTGCCGTGGTGGCATTCGCTTCCTTACGAAATTATCCTCGGACAAGAGAAAGATTCGTTCGCAATGTCATTAGAATGATGATCATAAAAGCCGAATGGCTATTTCTAACCTGATACAATTAAATCGACGAAACTCACAGAGTTTCGTCGATTTAAACAAGAGCAGATTTTTTTTTTTTTTTTTTAATCAGCGTTTTCATATTGAGCAACAATGGACTAAGAAGGGGATTTACAATACGAATGCCAATCACAGGGCGATGGAACGATTCGAGTATGAACTTTTAACATGAAACAATGAGAGCATAACAATTAGATACTGATTGTTGTATATTCAACTATCAAGCGATGTTTTCGAAAAATAATTGCGATTGGTTGATAAAAGCTGTGCATTCGAAATTAATTAGATGCGAGTATTTTAATAAGGCGCGAGTGCCAAAGTGATTTCGTTGTCACTTTGGCACTCGCGATCTGCTGATTAATCAGCAGGCTTTTAAATGCTATTATGAAGTGAAATCAAAGTAAAATTATCGTCATTCTCTATTCAGTTAGATAAAGGATATTATCTCACCCAGTAATGGCAAACTTAGTTTCGTTTGCCATTACTGGGGGAGATCATATACTTCCATAAAGCACTGAATTAGATTGGATTCAACTGTAAAGAAAAAAACTTGACGAGCTTTCAGATAAATATTGCTCTCGAAAAAAAAAAAAAAGGGGGGTATGATTTTCTCACTCACATTTTTAATTTTTGCTGGATATTTTTTAGATCAACGGTTCCTAGACTTTATTTTCACTTCAGAAGTACTAACTTCAAAAAATCTTCCGAGTCTGTGGTAGTCATTCCCTTATTCGTCGTTTAGGAAAGATAATTCTGCTTCCGTTAAAATATTTTTGTCTTCAAACTGCAATAAATACTTTGGGGATATGCGGATATTTTCTATCTCTTGACTTACAGCACATACCACTGAACAAAACCTGTGTACGCACACACGTTATAAAATACAAAGCTGATGAATATGTATTTGCCACAATATTGCAAAGAAAAAATAATTTATGCACCGATATGCTTTCATTTTCATATTTTTCGAAGTAGCCAAAAAACCTTCAAGATTGTTATCTACTAACTGGATTTCAGAAGAAAAGCGAAATTCTGCAATCTGTTGCGGTCGGTCTCATCACACAGCGCACTGCCTCCAACTGTTTCCTTGAGATCAACGCTTCCATTTTAGAGAAGAACTTAAGGTAACATCCATCAGCGGTCGTCGTTTCTTCGATTATCAAAGTTCTCTAATCCTAACGCTGATTTTGTGGACTGTTTAGGTCAAGATCTCGCCTTTTCACGGCTGACGAGAATGATCACGGGTGTCACGTAAGGACAGCTTGGATTTTCTATGCGAGTTTCATTTCGGTTGGAACCTCTGCTCTCCAGTGCATTTTGCCAACTCCACTCGTAATGTTGGTTTGGTAATTTCTGCTTTTTTTTTTTTGAAAAACGTCGTCCCCTTGCAAATTGCTACCACGAGAGGCATTTCATAGATGTTTGTATGCCTCTATAATTTCTTAGAGACAAAATAAGACGTTTGTTTGAAAGCAAGGAAAAAATCAAAAATAATTGCAAGAAATGAACTGACAAAGCGCTGCATCTAGTTTTGTATTTGCTTAACTCAAAATATAAAGTAAGATGTGATTATCTTCAAGTATCATATTTGCAGCTCGATTGTCCATCAACCTTTTTAAAGGAGTTAAAAATCCATCCCTTTAAATATTTTATGTAAGACGATATCTTAATTTGTTTATCCTTTAAGGGAAGGAAGCAAAAAGATTAACGGGTTCAAGGAATCAAAATTTTATTTTATTTAGTTCTCATAAGAGCATGGATTAAGAAAAACCTGATCTCTTTCTTTCTTTTATTGCAATAAGCGTTGCCATCAGATGAAATCTTCAATCAATTAAGCCATAGTCAAACACAATCTAGCCATATTAATGTGTAAAAGAAACTTTCATGTACTGAATCAAAAGAGTTTCACATGGCAGATACAAAGAAGATATTCACCTTTTCGATCTCCCAAACAAGGTCGATGAGGAAATTTAAACTGATATCAGTTTAATGGGAGGTGTCCCTCATCTATTCATTTTTTTCAATCTTTGTCACGTTTAACCTTCAGTTGACATGGGATTAATAACTGCAGAGGAGACTATGTTGAAATACCAATGCATCGTCGAGAAATCTTAAATAACAACTGGAAATTCGAGTGTTCTGTCTTGCACTAAGAATGCAGATTTTCTTAAAAAAGGTACTAACCACTCTTATGCAAGTTCAGGTTCGCCAATTCGTTTACTGTATTTATGCAAAATCCTGTCGACAATATCTGATGAAGTTGTTATTTACAAGCATTAAATCTGCTTCGATTAGCTACCAAATACATTTAGACATTTTCTACGAAAAACCGTATTCGTGGCATATCATGCTGCCATCTGTCTGCAACGGAACTAATTACAGGAGATGAAATTCCAGACAAGCTGGAGAGTTCGGAGAGTTTACACTACAGGGATGTAATATTTAATTACTTGGAACCAGTGGCGCACTCAGGATTTAATCTTGGAGGGGAACGAGTACTCAAGATTTAATCTTGGGGGGGGGGGCGAGTTGAGTAGACGATTTGAGTATACACACTACGCATTGCATACGAGCTATGACTGAGCATCTGCAGTGATCGGCAATACATGATACCATGATCTCTGGCCCAGCTCGGGCAAACAAAGTACCGCCCGAGCATTACTTCGTTCGCCTTGCGTTTACAACATTGTGACCGCTAATTCATATGTAGTATAGAAACAGAAGAAACGACACAACATAAATTAAAAAAAAAAAAGAATTTTAATTAGGAAAAGATTTATGGAAATTTTTTCTAGTCTTTTTTTCTTTTTTTCTTTTGGGGGGAGCCAGGGGCCACTTGCCCCCTCCTGGGTGCGCCAATGCTTGGAACGGAAATTAACTGACGGGATGCGATTTTATTCCCACTAAGATAAACAGCGTTCATTATGTGATCTCCTTGCACAGACGGTAAATTCTGTTTCTTAGCTCTACTGTAGAAATTCTTAACTTGAAGAAAGACCAAGTTATCGCAAGCCGAGTGCTCAGCCACTTCTCATGAAACGAATCACCTACTTACGAACTCACCCCCTATAGGTGAATCGCTTTTTCCACGATTTATAGGAATAGTATTTCCGCTCGTGCCGGGCGAGTCAGCGAAGAACGAACTGGTCCATTAAAAACAATTGACCCGAGTCAGCGCTTTCTAAGGTGCGAAAATAAATAACATTTGAGGGTGATTCGGCGAAGAAGGCTCGCTTAACACGCTGTTAATCTTCCTGCCGTAACAAAGAGTGCGAGTTTATTCGTGATCCGAGTCATTAAGATGGTCTCTAACTTTCCTTGTGCCATCGATAACAGTTACCTTCATTGCTCGCGGATTTAGAGAACGCTGAGCGATCTCTGTTGTGCTGGAGGAAGCAATATAAAATCGCTCATTATAGGTTTATTAAAAGGCCATTTTAGTGGTGAGATCTTGTACGCATAGAATTAATGACAAACATACAAAATAACTTTCAAATGGTTTTATATACACTTAAATAGAAAAACATTATGGATCCAACCATATATCTTAGCCAAATATGATATTTGGCTAAGATTAAGAACAGTTTCAAGCATATTGGAATATAAAAAGTTTACCCCATAAATATTTAATTTTGCATCTGTTGGGAGCAATTTTGTCTCATTTTGACACTGAAAATGTTTCCCTGTAAATCAAAATCTCAAATGGAAAATTTCAGTAAAATACGTCTGATCAGAATGGCGTTGCTACGTGTGCACCCGTAGTGGGGGAGGGTATAAAAAATCTGATCGGTAATTACGCACTTACGACATGCCCACTTGAAACTGGTATAAGAATCGACTGTTTTATGGAAGCACTTTGCGTCCCTTAACCTAAAAGTAAAACCAGAATGAAACTAATAAAAGTGAAGATTTCTGTATGCCAGTAGTTATCACGAATGTTTCACTACCTCCGCCTAGCATTAGGTCTGAATAAAGACTTCATAAAGGTTGAATCAGTCATTTAACGTGCGTTGGGTTGATAAGACCTTTTGCCGGCCATATGGATAAAATACATCACTCTGCATACTTCGTATCCATCATATTTCAATGTAATATCAATGGTATTACAATTTTAATATGCCCTTCGCATCCACGGTAGCCTTGACATCTCTAGACATCATGGCTGGTTGGGTGATAATAGGAATGCATGTGCTCTGATATTCGTACGAGTTTAGAACGGGTTATTTTTTGTTTGGCGAACATACGTCTATAATTAAGACAGATCTACAAATAACAGTAAGACAGTTAGCTTATTTGCCTTGGCAGCTAATTCAGAGAATTTAAAAGCGCTCGAAAACTTATAAAATATAGGCGTACACCCAAACCATAAAATTCGTTATGACTTGAACAGCCTTTTCGCAACATCAGTTCTAGATTAAGATTAATATCGCGACTTTTGCGGTTTCGATGGAGTCGAGAACCTGCTGCTAGGGTTACTCCGCTAGAACCGTGTAATAGCTAAAGTCCTAACCTGCTGTGATGAAAGTCTTCAGCTGTATGCGTGCATTTATACGAGATTAGGTCTTCAGATGACCGTTTTCTGCGTTGGAATTTATAGTCGTGAAGAAACGTCTTGATTGCTAAGCAAGATGTTTTCCTTCTAGAATTTGTTTCTTTCGCTGAAGAGGAAAACACCCCAGAACGCAGACCATGCAGATAGTGTGACTAATCTCCAACAACGCAAGCTGAACAGGCTTTATTTTGTTGTATTCGCTGACAAAAGACGTGTAATGCTTCAGTATCTGGTCCGTACGCTAAACAAGTCATCTATAATAAAAGGAAGCTATTCTTGCCCCAGAAATGCAAGCAGAAAGATAAATACAAAAGCTAAGCACGGCCTATATTTTTACCTGTATATGAAAAACATTTCACGACTACAGCCAAATGTGGAAATCATTTATTGCCGCATAATAATAAATTTTATTACACAAAAATGTGTTATACATTTCATACGGATTAAACTGCAATACCTTTTGGCAAAAGTTGCAAATTTCCCAAGGACGCAGTTAATATTAATGCGCTGTGCTTGCAGAAAAATATTTGGAGAGACACTTCGTATGGAATATGTCCACCTCGAGCTCTCACAACGTGTCGTGCCATGCTTAGCACCAAGTGATTCGCGAGTACTCGAGGCAAACTGCCCCCCCCCCCCCCTCCTTCAGCGCAAGGATAACGCCTTACTTGAATTACGGAGAGGAATTTCGAGCAGCAATGCATCTCCCTATTGAGTCTTGAACTCGTTCTGGGGTGGGTGGGGGGGAATCTTTGGAGCATGCTGGCCACTCGATTCGATTAAAAACCACCCCTTATGTTAGCTCTGTTTACGCATACGTGAATGCTAATAATGTCAACTCGATCTCCAGAAGAACCTCCACTGTTCGTGCGTGTGTCGCATTGTCGTCCGTAAAAATAAATTCTTCGCCCACAATTTATTCTCGGTGCTGTGGCGCCACGGAACAATCTAATCTGAACTCCTGCTTTCTACTCGAAATCGTTAGTTATACGAATTGTTAGTTATAGAAAAGTACAAAAAAATTACTGTTTAAGCCTGGTTTTGCCATAGGCACGTGAAAGAATTGCTAATGCTTTTTTATTTCATTTTATCTTTTCTAATAAGGCTTGATCATAATTTTCTGATATGTAGGTTACTATGACAGCACAACATGATTAAGTGTGTTTTATAATTAATCTCCGATCAACAATTTTCCTCCATCCAAATCAATCTCTTTCTTCTAAGCATTCCAATATTGTCATATCTAACATGTTGAGCTTCTAAGACACTTCTGATCGAATCGCTCCACCTCTATCTTGGTCTTCCTCTGGGTCTCTTTAATGCCATCTTCGCATAAAACACTTGATTTGCTAACCTTTCCTCGCCCATTCTATTTTAGTAGCCAAACCACCTTATGTTAGCTCTGCTGACACCCCTTGAATGCATGCTAATAATATCAAGTTCTTTCCAAAAAAACCTTTTTAATATGATTTGCCATCGATTCACTCTACTTTTTCTGAGAATCCTCATATCTGTGGTCTCAAGTCTTTGATCAAGTGCTTTATTTCTAACCCAATTCTCAGCTCCACATCTTAACTGGTTCCCACATGATCTTGTATAGCGCTAATTCAGTCTTTTTACTAATTTCTTCCACAACAATTTATTCATCTGCTTATTCTGTTCTTTATTTCCAGATTTAATTTACCATCTTCACTAAAACTGTGCCTAAATAGCAGTAGTTCTGTAGTTTTGCTTGTTCTGTAGGATCTCCATCCAGAATGCAGCAGAAGTTTTCTATGTTTCTTCCCACTTTCAGTTTTGGTCTTTTTATTGCTGATTTTCACGCCAAATTTGTTGCGGTTGTTATTCAATTTAGTTAAACAGCTCTGGAGACTTGCACTGGATGTGGTTAGGAGAACAACAGCATCTGCACAAACCAAAGAGCCAAGTTTGACATCTCCAATTTTAATTTCAGGCTTGATATCACTTTCTTTCATAATGTGATCCATATATATGATGAATAAGGGTAGAGATTATGTGTATCCTTGTTTTACCCCTCATTTTACATCACACCATCTTCGTGTATTCCCTTCAATTCTAACTGTTGAATGACAACTTGAGTATGTATTGCTACTTATAAGGTTCCATTCACCCCTTATAGTTGTAGTGTCTTAAAAGCTTTTTCCTGGGCACCTTGTGTATGCCTTTTCCAGGTCTACAAAAAACTTATATACAGATCTTTGTTATATTCCCAAGGTTCCTGAACTATTATTTGCTTCAAAGTGAAAATCTGATTCTGACAACTTCTATTTGTACTGAATCCAGCTTGTTCTTTTCCAAGTTTCTATTCCACACTTTTCTCAACTTCTTTTCAAGTATGCGTGCATAAATCTAACCTGGAACACTCAGTAGAGAAATACCTCTAATTCTTACATTCAGTTTTATTCTCTTTTTATATCTGGGTACTACGAGAGCTCTGCTCCTATCATTGGGAATTTGATCTTCAGACCAGGCCTTCTGAATTATGCAAAACTTTTATACCTTCATACTTAAGCATTTCTGGTCGAATATCATTACTCCAGCTGCCTTTCCACATTTCAAGTTTTGATGGCTTTTTGTACCTCAAGTACTGTTATGTACTCCTCTTTGTATTCCTGTTGAGAATTTTCCAGTATGGTTCTGTCACTGTTTGGTTGGTTTATCAGTTTTCCAAAGTAATTACTGCAGACATCTAGGATATCCTTGTCTTCAGTTTATAAGGCTTCATTTAATATTTAAATACTAAAATTATCTGGAAAAGTAAACGAATGGGATGATGCCATAAACATCTTGGAGTTGAAAAATTTTCTTCGTCGCGTTCAATCAGAGAGAATTGACCCTCTGAAGGAATTTCAAGAGAATTTTGAAAGGCACCTAATATGAATGAATCGGCAGAACACTACTGAAAATGATCCAACATTCATAACAATGCCAATTGTAAACTGATCAATATAGCAGTTGTAGCAGTTGAAGAGATTCATTGTTGTCTTATGTAACGTACAAAATTTATTTGTCGCCTGTAATATTTTTCTCTCTTATTTTTTTTTTATTTCATTATTATTTATTTTGCTTATTTTTTTCGGAAGTTAGCCCAATTTAAATTAAAAGTTAGATGTCGCGAAAAGTTAATAAAACCGAACGATTATTCATAAATGATATCAAAGACTACAATATAAATTGTAGTCTTTGATATTTCTCAATTCAGTTTGAGAAGTTAAAATGTAGCTACAGAAAGTAAGGCCACTAAACTTAATCATACAAAATATGCTAACTGCTTTTCGCTTCTGTTGAGAACTGCATTGAACAGGTACGTTGAAGGAATCCGCAGCACCTCGTTCAGTGTAGCAAAGAGTAATGCTATTAGAAACTGACCGCAAGTTTGAGTTCCTCTTGCCAGATTTCTTTATGATTTTCATATTTTTTTTTTTTTTTTATAACTTGACAGAAGCTTTCAAAACTTTTAAATTAGTGTAGTGAACACATTGTATGGAAGACCGCGATATCAAAATTATGTTCCTATTCCAAGGAAAAACATCCCCCCCCCCTCCACCGTGGAAAAATACTTACGTAAATGCGCAAATTTAAACTTCCAATAAGCTTAAAACGCTACGATGTTCTTGTATTTGTGTAGAATCGATGGATTTCCTGAAATTTTATTTTCAAAAGTTGAAGGAATTCCTTACCTTTAGAACTTGTCATAAAAGCCCATAAAATTTGGCGCTGATGAATATTTTTGGAGAAATCAGACTTTGAAAACTGCACACTTTCTAGCCCGATTTAGCATCGAAGTAGTGGTCCCTTTTCTCCTGACAAAAAAGGAGAAGGTGATCGAAAAATGAAAACTACACTCACTCAAGATCGTTTACTAGTTAGGAAAAGCAAAAATCAATCCAAGATTGTCTGCTGTAGACTTAAATAGAGACTTGGCAGCTAGTGTTTTAATGTTTCTGACATGACAGTCCGTCGAATATTGTTGAAAGCAGGAGGACTGCCCGCAGATCAAAAAGGAAACAACTGTTAACGAAGGCTATGCTAACGAAGAAAGTGTACAAAGATTGGACTGTTGAGAAGTGTTAGCAGATCGCATTCTCAATGGAGACCCATTTTTTTTTCAAAGGATAGCGAGCACCCGTGTTCGCAAATTAGCTGCTTAGAAGACTACTCATGCGCAACTTCAACAATCTCCTAAACACCCAGCTAAAATGTTTCGGAGTTATTTTACACATAAAAGTCCAGGATCACTTATGCTTTTTGACTGTAGTATGATACAAAGTGACCGATGCATAAAAATACTGGAGATACGAATATTGCCATAGATCCAGAAAGAGAAAGAACTCGTCTTCCAGTAGTTAACGTTGCTCCACGCCACGCTTCAAAAAGTGAAAGAATTCCTCAGAAATCACAACATCCAATTGCTTCTGTGTCCAGGTAACTCTCCGCCATTAACCCAATGGGAAATTTGTTGGCCATAGTGAAACAGAGACTTGGAAAATGAGAGAGTGATACAATCCATTATAAGAATATGGTTTCGAGATGCAGAAATAAGAAAAATGTGTTCTACGTTGGTAGAGTCCATGCCTAAGCGAATTAATAAACGCATTGTGAACATGGCAAGAAGCACATGTATATTAGGTAAAGTTGGAGTTTAAGTTTTGTGCTTATTTTCTTGCGAAATTAAAATTTTTCTTTATAATGCGTGTTCGGATTAATTTCTTCCCTTCTGTATATTCTTGTGTCCTGTGTACATTTTAAATCTGAAATTTTCTTACCTGGCATCTCCTCAAACTGAGTCATTGTAGCATATCGTTTCATAAAGGTTAGCATTCCTTGCCTTTGCAAATGATCTAATTTAAACAAAAATTCAGAAATCTATGGCATTTAAATACAGAAATCTTAATACATTTTTGCGGAAAATCAAAACGTATCCAATAGATGGATTTTGCACCTACAAACCTGTTTTACATATTCTTTGTAACTGCAATCATTATCATCGTTGTTGTTGTTAAGGGCATCTCCATGGAATCAAAATACTCATCGCGGGAGGCCTGCAATACTTCACAATCTGACCAGAATTTCGCCAATTGATGGAGAAGCTCACAATTTTTCACATACCTCTCCTTAAACTGATTCACTGGCGAAGAACTAATAACCACCGCAGGCAACCTATTCCACTCATTCCACAGGTAGGGGAAAGAAACTAATAACCACAGGTGTGTGTGTGGGGGAGGGGGCAAACGTTTTTTTTTTTTTTTTTTTTTTTATATCTATAGCATTTTCCTTTTGGAGTCCGTTTTAACAGTTGGATAGTTGATACTAAATGTGTCACTTAATCGTATGGCAAGTTTTCAATTTGTCAGCTAATTCTAAAGCGCTAGTAATATTGGTTTTTACACCACTTGTTGAGGTGTAAAATAAATAATTCCAACGGAAATATTTAGCGGGTTATTGAATTAGATACCTTCTTCGTAGATATAAAGATAACCTTTGCTGCTTTTACATAAGGCTGTGTAGATTATATCAGTGTTACCAGTAATTTTTTATTCTATTTTTTAATCCCAGTGCGATAAGTTTCAAACCAACTTCGCGGTTATAAAAACAAGACGGCCTCGAAGAACTTATTTAATTCACTCATTTTTTGCTTTATTAAAACGAGATTTCCCAATTTAAAAACATGGGTCCACACTATTCTGGACCTAAATTGATGTACACAAATCAAATTAAACGCCGTCTTAGAACAGGATTTTATTATCGCATCTTTACTCCTGACCTTAACCGCAATTAGCCTCCAAGACGGTTTCTTCACTCGTATGGATTCTTATCCTTCAGCTGACTAAACAGTGCGAATAGATTATATCTAATGAATTACTCAAGTTTCATGCACACCGCTGTAAATTCTTAAGAATCCTTTCAGATATTTTAGATGCTTTGGTTTTGAAAGTTAAAAGACGACCTTAAAGAGGCTCCGGCGTTAAACGTAATCTCCTTCGTATTCCCGTCCACAGTGCAACTGACTGATGAACTCAGTGGAACCCGATATTTAAATATCGCAATGATGTGCCGGCGAGATTCAATTACCACGCAATGCGCATGGAACTTAACTAAAAGAAAGTTTTAATAACTGACGAGGAGGAAATTAACAATCGAAAGGAACAGACGAGAATATAAAAATGTTCTTTTCCGCACGTCATGATGGGCGGATTTGTGCGATTTGAATTCATTTTAATTTGACCGTTGCAACCCACCTTCTCCGATTTCTCCAACGCCACTCACAGCGGACCATTTTCGGCAGAAGGTTTATGCACGGCTTTTTAGTTGTTTTTTTTATTGATTTGTTTCTCTGCGTACGACAGCCGAGGGGATAAATTGCGAAGTTGAAGCATTTTTCTTTATTGAAATAAATTCCAATCCCATTCTATTGTTATTATTGCATTTTGTAACCCTCCTCGCTTTCTTCTATAACAGTGTCAAAGTGGAAGCAAGTGGAGCTTATAAACAACTGTTGACTCAAAATCCGTTTCATTTTCGTGTTTTTTTCCCATAATCGGGTTGCAGTTCCGCACTGATTGTAACATGGCTACAATCAGTGCGGAAGAAACAGACGAGGATGTCCCAATGCGAATATGAGTTACTTCCTGATATTTTTATTTTAAACTCAGCAGAATTAGAAAGAAGGGAAAAAAATATTCGAGGCAAAATGCTCAGAACAGTATGCACCGAGTTGTTTGCAGTTTTTCACAGAATTGTTTTGGAGCAAAACAACAAAACTATTTTATACCTATTTGCACCGGTCTGAAAAAAGAGCAAGTTGAAGGGCAAAGGCAATCTAGTTCAATCTAGACTGCGACGTGATATTTACTGTAGATGGATTTCTTTAAGAGTACTTCTAACCCGCAGTTTCAGCTGCAGAAGCAGTTGCTAGAAGTTAAGATAAACACCAGGGCAGGCTGACACATTTCGAAGTTATTTCTATCCAGTTAATAAAAGAAAAAGCCATAACAGCAAACGAGAAAATACCAGATTACCAGCATCAGTAGAATGCTGGTGATCTGGTATTGCCAGTGGAATCTAATGCGGGGGAAAAATACTGAAAGGTATAAAAGAAGAAATTATGTTGTCGTATTACGTGGGAGATGAATAAAAGACGAGCTTTGTATGAAGCAAGCTGCTGAGACCGAGCGAAAAGAAATTGGATCCCAAAATTGCTTCGTATCATTGTTAATGTTCGCATGTCCACAATGAAGGCGCCAGGGAATCACAAAATGATTGAGTTATGATAAAATATATAATTAGGAAATTTAAAAAAAAAAAGTTAAGCCATGTAAAAAGTATTGTGAAATGGTAGAATTCACTCGCCGCTCTTTTCATTTTATTCTGCAAAAGTTCAAAATAACGTTCGGCTCGATATATTAAGGAAGAAATAACATTTTGGGAATATATTTCAATGCAGCCACTCACAGTATCTCAATGTAAGAGCGAAGCCTTCTTGCCATCATCTGTAATGAAAAAAAAGATGCAATTTAACTGAAAAAAAGCCTCATATTTATCTTAATGCATTCAGGCACTGCACACTTTATTGGATATTAGTTTGAGAAAAAAATCCACAGTGCTTCTTCATACATTTCTTAAAATAGATGCCTTGAAAGTGCTCCTGGGAAATTAAGCATATCGCCGTAACATACATCTACCCTACATATATAAAATGATAAGCTTTTTATGTAAAAAATATTTTTTTACATAAAAAAATAAGCCTAAATTAGTAGGGTGAAGTTTCAACCCACCTGGCTACCGTCGGTTGAGCTAGGACCAAAACCCCCTCATACGTGTAAAGGGCCTTTGCAATCCTACCGCTTTCCTTACCACAGAGCTAAATCAGCCAGCAGTCGAAAACTATAAAATAACGGAATTGCTGCTTCAAATTGTCGGAGACTTTCACAGGGAGAATGAAATTGCAATGTGTGTGTGTGTGTGTGTGTGTGTGTGTAAATACCTGCGAAAATTAGGCACAGTCAATTACCTCTAAAGGCAGTTTAATAAACATGTTCAGAAATACTTCTCCTTCCACTGTCTTATGCATCTCACATGAAGCTGAATTTTACATAATTAAGACATCCATCCCTTCGGGAATGTCACGATTAGGACGCTTTGATCAAAGCAATGTCTGTCGCTTCCCAGTTTCAATACATCCCGGTCTATTCCTTTCCTCCCCTGCTTCTATCTTGCGAACATTTTTAACTTCTTCAAAATCAGTACTTTTGAGACACACCCATTAACAGGTTTTCTTACTTTTCTTTAAATGTCAGTTACACAATTTTCTTCCAAGATCTTCTCTGAGGAGAACATTGAAGTCGAGTCAAGATCACTTTATTATATTTGTAATTATACGGTGTGCGGCCGATAAATCGGAGGTCACTACACTCAACAATATTCAGTTCACGTTATTCGCGCAGTAATTGGCATTAACCAGGTTTGTTTGTGTGTAGGGTGGGGATGAGCCATGGATTTGACTGTTTAAATTACGCTCTGACATTTGAACAATTAGAAAACTACTCGTTCTTTTAAATTGTCGAAGTGACCGCTTCCGCTAATGCAATAAACAAAACAAAAAATATAGAAGCACGCGGCTTCCATTCTAACAATCAAAAGTAAAAGAAAATGTACACGCTGCAGTCGATGGAAATAAAGCATTACGAATGGAAATCACGTTGCACGATCAGAGCAGAAGCAAATTATCGCTCAAAGATAAAAATTAATCTAAAAGTAAATTATTTCCTATTTCACTTTATTTTCTAATCCGAGTATCAAAGAAAACAATCGGCAAGACAAACATTTGGACGCTTAAAAACGTCGCGGGTAGTTTGACAATTAAAATACGCTTAATACGTAACCTAATTGCAAACTAATGCAGCTCTTTCGTGTTAGCTTTGAGTAATTAAATCCCGCGATGTGTTAGTATCCAAACTAAATACGTCCTTAACGTGACTCGCGTACGTTCAAATGGTAATTAATAAGTCGGTGGACAGATAACCAATTCGGTAACTGGTTGTGGGACTTTGAATTAGTAAAACATTAACACTGGGCGACAATTTCACCTTCAGGCATTTTCGCTTGGTGGTGTCGAATAAGAAGCTAATTATTGGATCAGATAAGCCGCTAACACACTGCGATTTCATGAACAACGTGGAATGCTCTCTCTCTCTTTAAATATTTCGTATCCATTCCTGAATCATCGCACACTGGTGCGGTGAAAGTAAATACGAAGTGATTAAAGCATGAAATCGATTTATTGAAATCAGCAGAAAAGGAAGAAACGGACTGAATGTTTTCGTGTAAACTAAGTAACGAAGAAGATGAAAAATCATCCACGAGAATGTGCAGCGCGCATATCTTTATTCAAAACAGTGAAGTAACGTTAAGATTTATTTCTCAATATGATCTTCATTTGCAAGAAATTTGAAAATTCCAGCCATTGAAAATTACTTTTTTGTCACTCAACGCGACATTGTGGCCCCATCAAATAGCTACAAAGAGCACCGAAGTAAAGATCAGTGCTGCCACCATTGACAGTACCGTCTCGCAAGAAGGATATTTTCCAAATTAAGACCCCTCTTTACACATTTACTGGGTTTTGTTTGTCAAAAATATCTTCTTTAAACTGCATTTGATAAAACCAATCAAAGTCTTATATTAATTTATTTGACATAGCGGTGTTGGAAATTCGTAAACGTTTTTCATAATTTTCTCCTGTAGGTGGCGAAACAGTGTTGGTTGTTGCAGCATGCCGAAGATATCTCACAGTTTGTGACTACACCAACAGAACAACGAAGTATCAGAATGTGGTCTCAGCATGCTTAGTTCACACGTGGGACTTCCCACTGTAAGCGATCTTTGACATTGTTTCGTCATATTGTCTCTGTGTCATAATCAATTTATGGTTTAGCTTTCCCAATATTTCCTGCTGTACACAAACTATTTGTCGATAAACGCCATTTACTACTCTAAGTCTGCAAAAATTTGGCACACTTCATTACTTGTGTGGCTGGGATAAGACGGGCAATAGCATATTTGGAATGCCGCAACAGTCGATGCAGTGCCGCCATCTGCATCTGCTTTAGGCAAACAAATGTGCCCACCCCCCCCGACAATGCATAAAACACTCATTCAAAACGCTCACTGAAAATACTTAATTACTCCTACGTCCTGTTACGAAGTAGGGCGATTTTGGTGTAAAATTCTAAATACAAAACTGCTCCCCCCTTCCTGTTTCAAAATCATATCTCCAAACACTTCTTATTGCAGCTGCATGTTAAGACATTTTAAGTGCAAGTTCAATCAAGAGTTTGACTAAACTGGCACTCTCGAGGGGAAAAATATATTCGGTTGCATAAGAAAGATTCGAATCCAGAATTAGATTTTCCGATCTTTTTTCAATAGATCGGACTTTTCAATTTAGATGGGACTGGCAGAAGCTACTTCTGCCAGTCCCATCTAAATATTAGCAGTTGACGAACACATCCGACTATCAGTTACTGGGCAGAAACGCAAACAGACAGCGTTCAGAATCCTTTTCCAAATGTCTACGCAGTTTCCTTCGTTCAACTATTCTACGATTAAAACGAATTTCCTTTAGAAAACGAATTCATCCCTCAGAGTACCAACAGAACTTTGAATGCTAATTTACAACCAAATGAATAATTCGAAACCTTCATTCTTTCAATTAGACCTCTCGAAACACATCAAAACCTCCATAGAGCGAAAGCGTTGTTTTTTCAAATATTAATGAACGTGTGCTTAGAATGAAGTCCGTTCGAGACTGAAGCATTTGTGATGTACTGGAGTGAGATCACTTCAGGCAAAATTACATTCTGCGTATAACACCGAACAACAGAACGTGTGCTGCTGTTAGATGACTAAAAACCTTTAACGGATATCTGTTTAACCTGCACGGAACTAAATATATGAATTGGAATATTAACATTATGAAAAGATAATGAAATAACTTGAAAAGAAGTCGAAGAGGTTAATTCTCATTAAACTTTCTCCAACGAACAATTCTCCTTAACTTAAATTTCTGATCCCCTCTTTGCTGCTTCTTTAAATAAATAAAGAGTAAATTCAGAATTGTTTTTGTGTGGCTATTCGGAACCCTCGCCGTAAAGATTTCACTTGCTTCTTGATCTTATTATGCGGCGAAGCTTCGGATGAATGCTGCACTACGTTTGTTCACTTCACCTCCTTCTCTGTTTCAACATCTGTTGAAGAACGAAATGGCTATTGATATTCAGCTGCTATCGAGGTCATCATCATTGAGCCTAAGCCAGAATGGAAAATTGGATACAAAAGAGAAAGTTATTTTGTAACGTTATTTGATTGTCACAAAAGTCGTTTAAAATGCGAGTGGTGAAATATTCAACAACAAGATGAAAACGTTCTTAAGATCAATTCGAAATATCTTTTGAGTTGACTTAACACGTTGAAACAGATGGAAAGAACTCAGATTCAATCGACATCATCCCTAGGAACAATCAGCACTCACGTGACAATCACGTCATCCTCCTTAAACCAAGTTACTTCACATTTGCCGATGCAGCAGGTCACTCACTCCGTTTTCCCGAATGGATGACAAGCGGTCAAGATATCGAAGCTTGTGAAAAGTACGATTACCCTTAGGAGAGAATAACTTCTCCTACCCTAAAGAACTGGTTGTTGCCACCCCGGACGCAAACGGCAGACATGAAGGTCCGTAATGGAGAAGTCTCAAGTACGATGGCATGATCTTTACTTCCTTAAAGTCATTCTCTACGACGGCAATTATTTAATGCACGCGATGTTAATAATAAAAGCGTGCAATTCACCACTCTTATTCAGTCTACTTAGAGATACCGAAAGAAAGTCATTCAATAGCAGAAAGAGAACAAGATTGCTTGGGTTTCTTAAAGGCACAAAACGTCACCATACAACGGTAAAACTGACAACGTTTGATCAAATTTCCCGCTGATCGTTTCCAGCAAGCTTTATGCATTATATTTAGTTATTAATGTTTCGTCATTCAACAGCAGTTTATTGATAATTTATTGTGAAGGTCACAAAGTTATTTCACCTGCTTATAAAAAGAAATTGAGAGAAATTATCTTCCTCTTTTCTCTGATACTCAAGCGTCCTTAGACAAGTGAAGTTACTTCACAACTAGACGTCACTCTGCACGAGCAGTCGGTTCGCCTCCTCAAGTTCCCTGGTATCCCATAATTCGCATTTCCTTTCAGACGTGTAGTATTGTCACGTGTTATCAGAAGGACCAAGCAACAACTTTTTCAAATTCAGAGATTGAATCAATTCCTTTTCATTTCAAAATCATCTTTTCTTCATTTAGTATTCGGTTATTTACTTTCTATATTTATCCATTCTTCTTTTCGGTTGTCGATCCAATCATTTATTTGCCGCATTTTAAGATTTTCTCTGATTGCGAGTCCCAATTTTGTTTAATACTGTTACGAGTTTTCCTAATTTTTTTTTTATCCCAATGACGTCGTTGATTTGTCTCATTCTTGTAGTTCCTGCACGTGTTTCTGCTACATTTCTTTCTGCTGGTCTGAAAATTCCTTTGTAGAATAATTATTTTGGTTTCTTTATGTTCTTATTCTGCAAGCGCAAGAACATAAAGATATTCCAATAGGTTTTATTGCTTGTTTTTGAACTTTCTTTTGGGCGCGATGCCACACTTATTTACTTCTATTCCTAAAAATGTTCATCTTACTTGTCCAATTGATTTTCACTTACTGCTAGTTATGGCTTTCTCTAGCAACCGTTCATGGTTTTTACTCTTTTCGGTTGCGAGTTCTTTTTTGTCCCCGCATTTTGGAATTTATATCAAAATATTTGTGAAGGTTTTTGTTTTCTGGTGGTTAAACGATATCAGTGGCATATCGGTTTAACTTCAATCATTTTCATCATTACCGACCTTCATAAACTGCTTTAAATCAAATTACTCGAAATGTAATACAGCACATAAAAAGAAATAGGGTGGGTTTATTATATCAATATTAAAAATAAATAGAAGTATATTCTGAAAATATAATAGGAAAAAAATAGTGTCCTTAGCCTAGTTCATGACGATGCACAAGTCAGGGTTCCTTTGCGTTAAAAGGGAGACAGTTGCATGAAGTTATCTGCGTCAAAAAACCAACCGTTAAGTTACTTCAGGCGTAAACGTATTTTCTCATGCTTGGGGGAGGGTGAAAATAGAACACAATTTCTTTTCGAGCATAAGAAGCTTATTAGTGATAATTATGAAGTAACTATTAATCTGGATGACAACATTAATTCTCTTTTTCTCTTCCATTAAAAAAAACATTGGGATTTTTTTCTTCGAGAACTACACATTCTCATAACAGGCAGTTTTTCCTCCAGGAAACTCGGCACCCTACCATTACACACACACACACACACACACACACTGAACTCGTATATGAACTGCTTGGAAAGCAGTAAACGGATATCCTCATGGGAAAGGTGCAAAACGCCATGTAACAAGTCATGAGTTTGTAGTCGGCAAAAATTGTAGAAATATGATTCTCCATTTCACTGCTACTGTGTCCGGGTGAAATGGCCTCCCATCACAAAGCTTCTATCAAAACCCGTTAGTTCCCTTCTCGCAGGCGTATCTTTTCGCCAAATCGCTGATAAATTGGGTGATCCCAGCTCAAGAATCAGTCATGCTGAGGTGGAAGCGCAGGGAATCAACTACAAGTGCTTCCCGCAGAGAACGACCCACAACACTCACCGAACGTGACCGAAGGGTGCTACGAAGGATAATATGTAAAACTGCCAATCTTCTACCGATACGTTCATTGCGGAGTTCCAGGCATCGATTGGAACAAATAGCTGCGCAAAGACTTCAGAACTGAGGCTCAAATGGGTTTTCATGGTACGACCGCAATATGAAACCGGCATTACCCGAACCAAACATGCAGCGTCATCTTCAGAGGAGCAAACAACATTTAGATTGGGATGTGGAATTATGGCGAGACGAATCACGCTACCCACTCTACTAAGCCGAGTGGGTAGCGTGATTCGTGTGGCAGATGTCCAGTGAACGTCTCTTACCAAAGTGCGCAACTCCGACTATGAAATCCGGAAGTGGTGTGATGGTAGGGTAGGGGCCTCTTTTTTCTGGTTTAGCCTCTGACTTCTGCGGTGCAGAAGTCCGAGGCTAAACGGACTTCTGCACCGTTAACCTTCGAGAGATCTGAACATTCTGGACAATGCAGCGTTTCCTGCATGGTGGCGTTTCTACGGAACTGACTACTCGCTCTTTCAGAAAGACAATGCAGAAAAACTGCTAAGTTTGTGAACCACCCCACACTTGACTGACCTCCAGAGAGCCGTGATCTCAATCCTACTGAACATGAGAGATGAACTAGAGCTTCGGATGAGGCCAAAGGACGTCAGCCCCCCCCCCCCCCGCCAAGTAGTTCAGGATCTGATTACATGCCTACAGGAAGAATGGTCCAAACTTCCCACCGATCGTTATCGTATACGCTTGTGGAAAGCATACCCCGTTGGATTTCTACAGTGATCGCAGCGAAGAGAGGTCCTACATCTTATTAAAGTGGGCGCCATGACTGCGTGTTTCTCAGTGAGGTCAAATTTTTCACCATCTCAGGAAGTGCAACGAGAAAGCTGATGGGAAATTAGAAGTTTATTATGGGCAGCTAAACCTTCCCCCTCCCGCCATCACAGTCCAAAAGGAACGCCGCTTATTACGACCTTATCATCCGATTGCGCTCAAGTGAAGCTCTTAGGTCCTTTCAACTGAAGAAACATCGCATCTTTCTAAGCAACTCACGTGGCCTTCTGCACGATCTGATCTGTCTCTGAACCGAAGCTCTAATGTAATCTTATCTTTACATGACAGTTTATTTCTCTCTCTCTCTCCCTCCCTCCCTCTCTGTCTGCCTGTCTTTGGTGTTAAGATAACACTGGTGTTTGCATTAGAAGAACTGCCAGAAGAGAACTTACTTCAAATTAACTTGGTTTCCCCCACTGCGCTGATAACTACGTCATTCTTAGAAAACAGATACAACTATAATGTTAATTACATTTCTAATTTTCTTAAATTCCATTATAAGGTTACCCTGTTAGAATGCGTATGTTTTATATTAAGACTATTTTTAAGATTAAGGATATTACAATTAAGTTACGAAAGTCAGCATTATTCTGAAAATTTTCATCTTACTTCGCTAAAATACAAATCAATACAAACAGCATATTTGCGTATATTCTTAAGGGATGTCCCAGGTGATAGAAACCCTGGTTATTCCTATGAATAAATATTTAAACAAACGATATATATTCAGCCATATATTAAAAAGTTATAACATGAAAGATGTTTTTAGACATACCTTCGGGAAGATTTCATATTTTCGATTTGTTGACTTTAAAAAAATTTCGGGACATTGTTTTGATAGAACAGCGTTGGTAGATATATACTCATAACCCGAACTCATAAACGATAATAAACTACAAGAGGCAACGAACTTACAAGAATAATAATTTAATTTAAAAAATTAAAGTAGATTAAAATACATGGAATTTTTTTTTGAGGCTATCAGGTGAAAAGTCGTGCTATTGGAGAGGTCCTGAAAGATTTGCGATTTTTGTTGATTTATTAAGTGTTTTCTTAGATTTAATCGAGTAATTTAGTTTATTCTGCGACATAATCGCAGAAATATTAGTTTTACTACTCTTAAAAATGGCGTCGAAAACTCGTTGTATCAAGGCAGTGTCTAAAGCTCAAGTTGTTGCTACTGAGGAGGGCGTTTGTCCTGATGAACAAAAGTACTACTGCAGAGATGATAATTTGGAATTGGAAAAACATTTGACTAAATTTAAACAGGATAAGAAAAAGGATCAGCACAAGAACAGGCAGGAAATTACTGAACTTTTTAATCAAAATATTAATAATAACAAGGTAAGTCAGTTGAAATAAAAAAAAAAAGTGGCGATATGGTATGGTGACATAATTTTAAAATTTGCGCTTGTCGAGGGAGTCACCACTTCTAGTTTCCCGGGAGCGAAAATTAGAAATATTGCAAACGTAATTGAAAACCAGAAAAGAAAAGTTAAAGAGATGGTAGTTCTGGCAGGTACTCATAATTTAAGAAGTGACAAATATATTATGAGAGGACATAAAAAGGTCTGTTAGAAGAAAGAGAGAGATGAAGAGAGAGAGATGCGAGAGAGTAAAAATTGTAGGATTATTACTCATGTATGACAGTACTGAGTTAAGGAGGACGATGATAGCAAATGATTTCATGCGTAGGTTGTGTAGAAGAAAGACATGCGAGTTTTTAAATGTCTGATGGCAGAAAAGACTTGTATAAAACTTGACCTGCACTTGGATTCATTTGGCAACAGGAGCCTGGAGAAATTACTTCTTGGTATGAGACTTAATGCAGAGTCAGGGAAACTAGATCATCTAGGGAGGAATGGGGAAAATGTGTTTGAAAGAAGATCAGCTATGGTATGGAAACGTGATAAAGATATAAATACCTTCGAACATGGTATGTGGCGAAGGAGTGGAAAATTTGCTTTGGGTTCGGACCTTTTAAGTATGTCTGGGGAGGGAAAAGAGAAACTTCTAGAACAAGACCAAATACATAGCATATCTAATTATAAGAATAGGCTAGGTGGTAATTTATTATGTGGAGCATTAGAAACAAAGGGGTTGAGTTCGTTAACTCGTTAACGAACTCAACCCCTTTCGTTATTTTATTGAATACGATTTGGCTAAGGATTGTTGTCATTAGTGAAACCTGGCTATCAGAAGCAGATATGGTAAGTGGGTCGAGTGTAACGGAAATACTATTTTTAGGAATGACAGAATAGATAGGAGAGGAGGAGGATTGCTACTAATGATATCAGATGACTTAAGTCCAGTTAGGGTAGAGAAACAAGAAAAACAATGATGGTAACAATGTCCCATGTAGCGACGAGTTCGAGTCTATCTGGTGTGGAGTGGAGGTTAACAGAATGAAATATATGGGGGGGGGGTGTTGCTACAGACCTGGCAGCTCAGTTGCAGGAAACGAAGATATGCATCGCAAATTTAGCCTTACGGGTACCAAACGAATGATCAACGAACGAATGCAAAAATACTTTACTAAGTATTTTTTATAATTCATTAAATAATCAAAAAACTTTACTAAGCTGTTAAAATACTATACAAAATCTTCCAAAACAGATAACTCTTCCCAAAGCTTTTGTAGAAGTCTAACCTTTTTTAAATAAGAATCAAGCAGCTATGGAAATTCTGATTGTAAGGTTATCAGATTCACATTTAACTAGAATAAGGAACTACACTGTTATGCAAAATATTAGAAAATACCCAAAAATAAAACTTTACAATTAACAAAATCGAAATTTAAAAGTTAATACAAAATACTCAATTAACATTATATTCTAATACCTCTAACAGTGATGTATCCAACCAGTTTGTTACGAAGAGGCACAATAATCGCCTTTTATGGGTATCTCGTCTTCCGCAATGTGCAGCGGAATTAAAAGCAGTTCATTACTACGTAAAGAGAAAAACGCAATTTCGAACTCATCCGGAGGCATGTTGATTCCTCTGATTTGAGCTGTCTATCGTTCACTAAGGGAAAGCTATGCAAGTCAAACTGGGGAAATAAAGCGATTTCTGTGTGTTTGCGCGCGCGCACACACAAAATGTTTCTTATAGCAGTAATAATTCAAGGTTAGATGAGGTTGCAAGTTATTTCATCATTCATTGAGAGGGTCTAAGGGCCAAATGACTGACGAGAAACACTTCTTCACCTAGGAAAAAAGGTCATTTCGTATGTGAAGTTGCATAATCTATAACGAATGATACTTCGTGTGCAATTTTATTTAGACAGCTAATTGTTCCAAAATGGATTAGTGGTGAAACGCAGCTGAAAAACTGAGGCTATGAATTCAGGCTGTTGATGCGTTAATTACGCGGGGTCCTTGGTAGGTTTGCTTGTGCGTGAGAGAAATTCGGGAGTAAAAATTTCGTCCTAATAGCGGCTAACTAGCTTACATCCGTAAAAGTCGATATAACAGGAATCTTATAATTTTGCTGCATTCAGGTAGCAACGCTGCTACCGGAAAGCAGCAGAATAGGGATTGTAACATGACAATCCCATTTACAACATAAATGGGAACCACTGACACAACTTGTAATGCATTTCAGGTAAAACCCCAAAGAAAACAGTGGGGTAAAGTGGACGCGTAGAAGTAGGTTCGTTTTGCTGATTAGGGACAGGCAATTGGATAGATGACTAGTTCATTAGGCGTCCAGTCCTGTGTAGCAGGAACGATGCGTTTCCTAGAAATTCGTCCCATAACGCTGTAATTCACAGAGGTCAAATCAACAACGTGCCGAAGATTCTCTTTGCACGGTATCATAAAACGATTTTGATATTCAACTCACTTCTATTTAAAAAAAAAGGAAAAAAAGTAAATCTGTTCCACAAGATGTTGGTCAAGAAAAGAATTTTTGCTCACCTCGTTTCCTATTCGAGTAGAGAACAATAGGAATACTTTCATCACCAAGGTCATTGGAACTACCATCCAAAATCATTTGTGACCCGCCATAAAAAAATTAATATTCCATTAGTTTCAAGCAGAAAAGAGATTGTAATTTAAATCCATTATCCAGTCAAATCACGATATAAAATTACTCAAATTCTGAATGTACGAGTTTAGCTATATTTGGAAACTTCTTTTATACTCGAAAGAAATTCCCCATTATTTTTCCCATCGCTATTCACTGAATTAATAAAACACTTCAGCGATGTAGTCATTTGACGTTGTTTTTATACGCGTAAGATGGAAAGAGCTGGAAGCAAGAACTTTCCAATTAAATTAGCCAAAGTTCCGCTTTGGCCAAAAATATCATTACACACAAATCAAGAATCCCCAATATTTATAGAAGTGCCACATCGTAAAGATTTACATTAACACGAAATTACATAACCCCGAGGTGTATTTCAACTCATTTTTCTCTTCTTTGACGCCAGTCGAGATACCACGCGGTTGCGGAAGAAATGTAACAACGTGAGATCACAACTAAGAATGGAAACATACTTAGCGTCTTTCAAAAGCGCAATTCAGACGGTAACTAGTTTAAGTTGCTTAGAAAACTTCGTTGCCAAAAAGAAACTATTATTGAACGTATACTCAAGAATAAAAAAAAAAGGGGGGGGGGAAACAGTCATCCGAGTCTTTAACGGTAATATGTATGCATGCATACATATTACCTAGCGGTAGTATGCATGCATACTCCGAAAGGCAGACCTTTCGTTGATCACGCATTTTTCTATTTAATTCTTTCATAATTTGAAAACCTTGCCTGAGGGATCGAACGAGAGTTTCGCACGCCACTTCAGGCATCAAATAAGCGGGACGGTGAACTTCGTATAACCTCACATCGAGAGATAAAAGTTTATTTTTTTCGGGCAATCGCAAAAGCACTCGTGACCACGACGGCATTCGAACCAGCAGCTTGTTAGATTGAGAGCTGACAAGCTAAGCACTCTACCAACAAGGCCGCCATGTTTAGTGATGTCTCCCTCAGCGACAATCATTAGAGTTGCTAAATCAACTGTTCAAGTGTCAAAATAATTGTAATAATTATCACCAAGAAGTGTGAACCGCTTCAGAACATTCGTAAAAATGTTTGGTTTGCAATAGCATTGTGACATCATAAGAGTAATGCATAGCAACTGTTTAGATTCGCATCGGATTCCACCATTCAGGAGTTTACATTCGAATTGAATAGTATTTCCATATTGTAGTGTTTCGATTCGTACGGGCATTCATGCAGTCATCTGTTTCTTTCAACTGAGTCAGTTTCATTGACAAAACTTGAGAAACGATGCTAATAAATCCTCTCCCGTTGAGGAGATCTAAAAAAATGTGGTATTTAACATCTTTTCTGAAATTTGTAAACCCTTTCACTCGAGTCGTCTTAATTGAAATACTGAAAGGCGAAGCACACAAAATGAAGCTACGAAGTCAAACAGCTGTTGATCGCATACCGCTACTGAATTCTAAAGCGTTATGCAGATGCACGTGAAGGTCACTTACGCAGCGTGTATGCAAATACTTGGTCACGCGTCAACAAGTGTTCAGGAAACTGTTTAAGAATGCTGCTGGTCAGCAATCGCCAGCAGTGTTGATCACAATGGGAAACAAAGGATCTTACGGAGTTCGATCAAGGGCTGATTGTGGGTGCCCGTCCGGCTGAAGCCACGATTTTGAAAACAGCAGAGCTGACCGGTTTCTCAAAAGATGAGTTATCCCGGGTGCTTAATCGGTGGAAAAACAACACGTTCTCGTCTAAGAGGCGTAAATGTGGTCCCAAGAGTGTCAGGAACAGATGGCCGTCTTCTATGGACAAACTGAACTTCCTGTGTGTGGCAATTAACCGAAGTATTTAACAAAGCTGTTTTTAACTCTTATCTCACCGAACAATTACATACGTAAAATAAGTTTCTAATTTAGTGACTGCTCTGCGTGTGTCACAGTCCGTTATTTTTCAAACAAAATTGTTTCCGATTTGTGTCATTTGGAAGACAAACATTTCATCTATCTGCTTGCGAGTGGGCTATAAAACACGAGGCAAATAAAATAAGTAATGGGTGCCTGAGCAATTTTTAGAAAAAGTTCAAGAGTTTAGGATTAAAACAAATTATAAATCGTGATTATATTAATATTTTGGATATTCGTGTAATAATATGAACATTGCTGGATTGACGTAGTAAAAGGAATTCACGCAGTTTAAACCGACAAATAAAAGAAAACTAATATTACCATGATCTCTTATCTGGTGTGATGGCTTTGTAAGTAACTGACTTGGTTCAGGTTTCTTACGGATTTCATTTTCGCAAGAGGGATTGCTAATTCCAATTACGCCACCTTCGTTTCGTGAAGTGCCGTAAAATACTCCCTTGACCAGTGCATCTCCATTCGCTAACACAGACAACGTGGATGGTCTTTTTTTGTGGCATTAATTCAGTTGCATCGAGCTGAGCGAAGACATGTCCAGAAGAGAGAGAACGCTGGAGTTCAAATCAGAACTTTGTTAGCGGGAATGGAATGTTGAGATATCAGCGTCCACCGAAATGCCAGCAGAGAAAGACAAAAGAACTCGAATAGATATTGCAATGGAAGATGTTTTACAGATTGCAGTATAACACTAACTACAGAAACAGTCGAGCTTTTAAGATAGATGAGATAATAGATTAGTGAAATCTATTTGGCAGCATTTACTTAAAATGCTGCCAAACCATCCTCCAAGTGTTTACAAAAGTACCATAAGATAATATGAGATATTTCTTAGTTCCGATGCAAACAATCGCAATCCCTTGACAGTCGTAAAGTCATTTGAGTGGAGACTATGCCTTGTAACGGCCTCATTACTCTTCCCCAAGCAGCACAGAAGAAACTGGCGATATTTACTATCGATGCGCACACCGCACCTGAGGATGTCGGCGTTGTTGTCATAATTCGGGAAACATTACTGGTAAATCACCGAACACAGGCATTGATGACTCGATATCTCCTGGTCACAGCATGAAGTCTACAATGGAAAGGCCTTTTATGGACACGCCAACCCCCACGTTATTCCAACCACGCCTAATCAATTCACACGACGTTGTACTCGTCGGAAAGCTAACGCCAAGTAAATAAAAATGGTTAGAATCAAAACACGAATTTCACTACAGAAGCCTTTAATGAATGTATCAAAATGGCTCGCATTCCTATTCATTTAATCTCGAAAGAGGGAGGAAGGAAATTGTGTAATTTCATTATTCACCATAAACGTCTGTTACGTTTTTCTTCTTATATTCCAGCAACGTGATAAACAAAATAAAAACAATCATTCGTTTTCTTCTTCCGTTTATTAATACAGTAATTTTGTGAGCATCTGGCGATATCTTTTACTGTAACTGAAACCTGGGTTCAAGATTTACCAGTGGGAGACTGATTTCCTTCGTGATAATTCTTCCACGCGAATGACGACAATGATTAACTCTGCAAAACGAACAAACAATAGGGAATAAAAGTTTATTTCCAACAGTGAAATCAAGCACGTGGAGTGCGCTGATATTACCATGCAATTTATTCATTTCCGCAGCTCACCTGCTGTTAGCTCGAGGAAGCGAGTTTTCTTTAATTGTGTATATTTTCATGATTAAAAATCGCCTGTTTTCCTCGGGCGAAATTAACATTCCTCAGCAACTGAATTAAATGAAGTCTGCGAACCGTTTAACATCGTTTACACACTAACAATCTCAATTCCACACAACGTGACACAATGTCTTCGTTCAGCCGTGCTAACGAATGGCAAGTTAGAGACAAGGTGTTCGAGATCGCAGTTTTTAAACTAGAAATGCTGTAACAAATTTCAGAAAAATAAAATGAAAAAAAAAATCACTATTTTGCCGCTGAATAGTGTTACTCCGATACTTGGATTTGCGAGTTTCTGGCTTCTGAATTACCATTAAGAGAACACTCAAATCCAAACAAACAAAGGAGAAAAGCAACTCATGTCTATTGAAATAATGGGCGAAGACTTAAAAACCGTTAATTTACTGTAGAAACAACACGGGATAATGAAGTTCGCGCAAGTATCTTTATATCTAAACAACTTACGAATAATAAACGAATAGCGTTTCTAGTTTTAAGTGGCGCCGCTTCATGCAAGTTGATCGGCACATTCCTTTGGAGCTTGAATTATTTTTGCCATTTGGATTGCTGCCAACAGTCGACACGCATTCAATTAAAATGCTCAAACTACGAAAAGACGGCGTTTAAAGACATATCCCACAAACAAGAATTAAACATCACGAATTAGTTTGCTGTGGATGCTGATTAAAGTGAATTACAAAAAAGAAATATACATTTTTCTCCTTTTAACTGCTAAAATTCTGGAAAAATCTGTTAAATTGGATGGCGGTCCTACAATTCCGCTGAGATGGTTATTTTCCAAGTCAGTTGCACACTGCTCAGTCGAGAAGGCAGTGAATTAAAAGTCCCTTTACAAGTTAAAATTCATTACAAAATGCAACAGAAACATGATATAAAAATAGAGGACTGAACAATAAGAGATATGTAACAAATTTTGTGGAGAATGGGATTCAAAGGGGATGGATGCGCCTCTCAAAGCAGGATGACCTCGGCTGTCCTCCGCAATCCATCTCTCACATCACCACGTGGTGAAATCTGAGTAACCAAGATGGTTGTTGCTGGCCATCCGCAGCCTAGTTGGGTGGGAGGACTGCCACCACTTTCCCTAAATCTCCCTTTTCTTGTTTGTGCCTGACCAAACTTCTCACTGGGGTTAGTATCAGGAAAGAAATAAGCGGACTGTCACTCTTTAAAATGAGAGCTCACGGGAAGGAAAAATGAATGAAAACCAACAAGAATATCTGGAATGTTGCTACTTGGAATGCCAGGAGTATCCATCACAAATTCCAAGATCTAGACAAAACCCGAATAGAAAGAAATCAAATTAGCAGTAATAACAGAAACAAAAATTAATTGGATCCAAAAAGGTTCGGATCAAACAGATAATCATCTCAACAGTGGAGTGGAAAAGGAAGAAAGAGCAAAAGCTGGAGCGATGTTTTTATTCATTGATCAATTAAAAAAATATCACACATTACAAATACTGGATCGAGAGAATTCTAAGATTAAAAATAATCGTGGCTTCCTAACTATTATTGATGTCACTGCCTCAGACGAGACTAATGCCTTCCGATATATTTAAAAAAAAATAAAGATAAATAAACCGGAATGATTATCTGTTAATAATGGGAGATCAATGCCGGAGTAGGGAACGTTCCGCTTGGTACAAATACAGGAACAAATGGAAGAAAAATATGAAAATTACTAATACTTTGAAGCTAAATATTGCCGTAAATTCACTTGGGAAAAGAAACTTAAAAATATAATAAACTACGTAAGAGTTAAATAAGAAAAGAGCTAATAGGATACTAGATAGTCGGATGATTAGAATCGTAGAAATAGTATGGGATGATTAGCTAATACGTATTAGAAAAATCAGACAGGGAAGTTTAAAATTAACCAGAACGCAAAGATAAATCCAAGGGAATATTTTAGAGTTCAACTCTTGATGGCAAAAGTGTTTACTACTTTTGTTTGCAAGGAATACACATGGAAAAAGAGAGCGAATAAAAGAAAATGATGATTATATACAGACAGAATGGAATAATTTTAAAAATATATTTATAAATACAGCAAGAGAATGCCTTAGAGTTGAAAGTAAATATAAAAGGAAAATGGTGAATAAACTGGTATGCGAAGATTGAAGCAGTAATGAAAGAAAGAAAGTAATAAATATAATAATAAACGAGGATAAATACAAATCACTATAAGGAAATTAGTAAACACAAAAGAGCGATAGTAGAAAAAAAAAGATAGAGAAACATGCAATCACACCCTAGCAAAATTGGAAACAGATGAAGAGATCAAATGCAAAAAAATTCTAAGTAACATGAATGAGGAGGTAAAAGAAAACTTGATATAATCAAAGAAGAACTGACTGGACTTCTTCCAATACTTATGGCAACATAGGAAGGAATGAAAAAAAAAAAAACTGATATATTGCTAACTACACAGCGAAGGCATTAACATTACAAGAAATCCAACAAGCAATATACAGTAAAATAAGGGAGGAACCCTGACAGCAAGGAAAAATCCCAGAAAGTTGTAATAAGGCTATTTTCAATCCAGTATATAAAAGGCGGCAAGTGCAACTGAAAACTAAGGCGGAATAAGTCTCCTAAATAGCGGTTATAAGTTATATGCACGAATATTAACTTATTAATAAATATAATTATTAACAAAATTTAAATCGCGTGGAGAAGTTAGTAAAGAACGAAACGTGCTCCGAAAAGAATGGTCGTGTATTGACTCAGATTTCACATTAAAATCTTAATGGAAAAGCTTTGTGAAAGTGTTTTTTTTTCTCAATATGGAAACTCGCATTGCATTTGTAGATTACCAGAGAGCTTTTAACAGAGATTGTGGACCATACTCAAGAATGTAAACATTCTCAAATCAGCTGCTTGCTGCAATAACTAACGTATCAGAATGACCAAATGGTTGTAAAAATCAATGAGAAAGTTGAATAGAAATCAATGACCAGAAGAGTTAATCAAAGATACTCAATCTCACCAATCTTATTTAATAACTAAATCGATGAAAAAATGGAAGAAAAAATATAAAACCGGCATTTAAACTAGATCGTGGAACTATACTTTATACCCATCTGTTTGCAGATGACCAGATAATCATAGCAAGAAGAGAAGAGAAGATGAACCTCCAGTTGTACTCCTTAACATAATAATTGATTTTTAAAAATGCAAATATCAATAGACAAAACAAAAACCATGGCTTTTAGAGGACTATTTCGAGATGGAAGTAAAATGATGGAAAATAAAATTATAGATCAAAATATGTCCTTCAAATATTTTGAATGTGCCATATCGTATACATACATAAAAGCTGACATTGATATTAAAATTTAAAATTTCTTTATGATAATAAGGATGATCAATAATATTTTCAAACCCAACCAAGTTCAAAAACATGCAAGAATAAGAGTATATATAAAGTGGAAAGAACGGATACTAAAGAAATGAAATACTAACGAAGGACAGCAGCGGGCTATACTCTCCGAGACAAAAACGAAGCACAGAAATAAGTAAAACACTAAAAACAGATTCAGTATTGGACAAGTATATGAATACCGAAAGAAGCAGATTTAACGTATTGAAGATAAATTATAGAACAAATTGAAATAAATATTGAAAGAATAGAACAATTCAAGACTACTTAAAATAATTTCGTCAATGCTACCAAGTTGGAGGACACAGAAGTCGGGAATGACTAAGGAAAAGATGGAAAGAGACCGAAACACGCCTCAATTCCTGAAAGGATGGCGATTTTATGGAGAATATTAACTTGAAATTAATATCTTGTACATTGCTTTTTGTGGGAGGGGTTAATATTTGACTAGATAATAATCACCTCTTCTTGCATTTAGGTAGGCAAATCTAATGTGGTAAAAGGTAAGGTTTGAAAACCATCAAAATATTTTCAAAACCATTTATTGACTCAGATTTTTTTTTTTTAAACTCACGCTTTCAATATTACGAGTTCTTGGAGAATTATCACTTTTGCGAGTGTCAAATACAGACCTTAACCCTAAACTGAAATGTAATTATTCAACGTATTTTCAATAGTAGTGTTGAAACTTTTACGGAAAAAAAATAGAACATTTGGATAACTGGACAAACAATATTATCAAATAGGAATTTCGGATTGCTTTTCGGACAAAGTATAAAATAAAACAAAAAGGAAGAGTGATAATAATGAAGAGATGAGTAAAAAAAAAGCATACTTGAAATGGTTTTCGCCCGGTGGTTCTCTGAGGGAATCTTGAAGATCCAGTGGACAGTATTTCTGCACTCAACACATTTGTGGCTTTGCTTCTCATCGCGGGCATGGATGTTTGCGACTGTCTTCAAGGGACAGGTGAATTCCACAGTACGTCGGGAAAATTCATTGGAAGCCTGAGCCAGCTTGAAAAAAAAAATCTATGTTAGTCGCTTCCACAGAGTTCCTAGATTAAATAATCCTTAACCTACTCGTGGCAGTAAAATGTACAAAGGTTTTAAAAAATATTTGATTGGTAGAAGACTGCTACAAAAAAGTCAAAATTTTATGTCCAAATGCAGTTTATTTATAATATTCATACACGCTGTTTGGAAGACGATGCAAGAACAGATCGAAGTTTGTCGACATAAATGCAATACAAATGTTTATATCAACATAATCAGAAAAAAAACAATAAAATACGAAGTCGGATCTCTAATTTAGATCAACTCAAATGCTTTTTATCACAAGTATAGGTAAAATAAATTCTGATTTTGGGAGAAAACCGATTTTTAGCATATCCTATACACACAAGCTTTTCTTGCCATTAAATTTTGCGCTTTGCAATCAGAAAAGCATTTTGCTCCACTGAAGTATTGTGTTGGATTTAGTGAGATTTCGTAAGCAGGATATTTCCATGCCACTGCGAGTCGAATTTATTTTACTTTATCTTTATTTTACTCGCCGCCTAATCGAACAAAAGAAAGACGAATGATTGATAATTCATGAACTCTCTCTTTGATTAAAATCCTGACCTAGGCCCACGCGGGTAAAGTGTCTGCACAGCTTGTCTTTAGTCGCCCAACATTTACTGCTACGCATTCTAAAATTTCTCAATTTCTAAATAGCCCTCAGTGGATTTCTCATTGTATAGATCCTTAATATGATTGTGTTTACAAATTCCTCGCACAATAAACTGGATTCCAGCAAAATGCTCAAAGTTTTGAAAGTGCGTCAGACGAGGAAAACTGCTGATTTCTACGCTAATACGAACTGTATTGAATGCTGGAATTGGTCCAACGTAATTAGTCTCAACTGAGTTTGAATGACGCAATTCAACTAGCAAATGAGAAGATATGGAAAAAGACGAAAAATATATGTAGGATATTGGTGGCGTCTTTGCGATATTATATGTTGTTTATCATAAAGAAACTTGAAGAAATCATATTAGGCTGGAAACAATACCTATTTCTGATAGCCAAGGGTGAGCGACCCCAGTGTGTGCGTCATTCTCAAATGTAAAATACTTATATTTCAATACAGTTGGTTCGTCCACTATTTTTTTTTCCTCCCCCACGGCCAAATCATAATTATTTTCTATTTGTTTAGTTCATGCAGAATCAATTATCGACGCCCTTCTGTTAAGGGGAGCAGAGCACGACAAGATATGCCAATCAATAAAGCGAATGAGAGTGGGAAAATACCTCACAGCTAATACTATTTAGAGTCGATCGATTATATTATTCTACTGCAGTGTTTCTCAAAGTGTGGTATGCGTATCCCCAGGGATACGTGAATGGTCTCCAGGGGGTACGTGGCAATGTTCGGCTATGCATCATTAACGCATGGAATCATTATTAAGAAAAAAAAATGTAAAAGAAATTTTAAATATATATTTCTCAATAAATTGTATATTTAGTATGAATTCTCCTACTCAAATTGCGAGTTACTATCTCCAGACGTTCACGTCCTGGCGATAGTACTCCCTACCCACCAGCGTCACTATACACACTGAAGACAAGACAAACAAGCAGTTTTATTATATCACTGAAAAAGGTACAGACATTTGCAGTCTGTGTAATATAATATATTTATTATGCATTTAGAGACTACTAGGATAAAAAACGGCACTAACTAATGAATCACATCTCCCTCTCCAACAGAAACTGCTGTACGGTCTCAAGCAATTTTACCAAGTATCCCATTTGATAAGGTGATACTTGGTAATAATGAAAATTTAAGAAGGGATTCACAAATATCTGAAGTTCGAGAAACACTTGTTCTACTGAATTCATTTCCTTAGGGAGGGAAAAAGAAAAACCCTGAGACGACCGTTATATTTTCACGCAAAGCGCAACCAAGCACCACTTCCAACAACTATCGAACTTTATTTTCTTCCTTGTTCAGCTCTCCACAGCGGTAGTTCGCAACCCTCTACTTACGTCCGTTCGAGTTGCGCCTTCTCGAAGATACGTCCGTATCTTCGTCCTCTCGACGGAAGTATAGTAGACAAAGGCATTGACGTCTATACGTCCGAACAAGACGTGAGCACAGTCGCAACAGCGCTTTCAGCGGTAACCTCCCTCAGCAGTCGGCACGTGTCTTCAACAGTTCCTCTGTTGATTTTGTGTTTGAGAAATCTTTCGTGTATTTATCGTTAAATATTTTGCGAAAATCGCACAATCCAAAATCCTAGTAAAGAATTACAGAAAAAGAAGCGATCAATTGATCTTGAAACGAAGTTGCAAATTCTAAAGCAACACGAAGCTGGTAAGCCCGTCACTGTGATTCGCACATGACTTCGAATGGTCTCATTCTACACTGACGACCATTTTGAAAAATAAGGATAAAATCGTGGAGGCTGTGGAAGGATCTGCTTCCATTAAATCGACGATAGTGTTGAAGCAACGACAAGGTCGTTGCTTTGTGCATGATGCAAGTAGCTTCTCCATATCACCAATCGGTGATATGGAAAAGCTACTTGTATCATGGACAGAGGACCTGAACCAAAACCGCATACCCCTTAGCACTGGATCATAACCGCTAAGTCACTGTCTCTTCAACATGTGGAAGGAGAAAGCAGAACCCGAATATGACTACGAATTCAACTTCTTCGTAGGTTCATGAGATTCAAACAGTGTTTTGTGCTGCATAATGTGAAAATTTATGGGAATATGCAAGTGCTGCCAAGTAGTTGGTGGAAAAATTGGATAAAATTATTACGGAGGAAACTTATTCGCCACAGCAAATATTTTATATGGATAAGACGTCCTTGTTTCGGGAAAAAATGCCCGACCGGACATTCATCGACAAAAAGCTAAAATCTATACTTAGTAAAAAAACTCTCAATGCCCGTATCGAGAGCTTTGAATCCACGAATCGTCAAAAACATTAGGAAGCATACTCCTAGTTCATTATCGGAGCAATAAGAAGTCGTGGATGACTCAAAAATTGTTTGCAGATACCTTAATCAACTGTAATGCGAGTGAAATGAAAAGCTGTTGTGTGATAGAAAATGTAGAATTTAAAATTTTATTAATTCTCGATAATGCTGTTGGGTCATCCGTCTTATAGCAGTGATCTTCAAGTTGAAGGTCATGTTTCTCCCTCCTACTTCATTACGAAATTATGCCATTAGACGGCGCTGAGCTGTTTTTATTAATTTGCATATTACCCGATTAAGTTCTTATTTGCACAGTTTGTTAGTTAGCACTGCCATATAGCAACAGAAAAATTATCGTAGCGATCCAAGCATTTCCCAGTGAATAACAGCCCGTATGTTTGCATGGCGAGCTCAACTACCACACGGAAAATGAAGGATTTTTGAATAGAAAATACGGGTTACTTTCGTGTTTTTACACAAAAATGCCATAAATTAGAGTAAGGTGTGTGTATTTAAGTAATTTTCCTTACATATTGCATAATTTCACTTAACGATTGATAGAGAAACCAGCAATACACAGTATATTTTTGGAATTTGAGCCGATGTGGAGATCGATCTTTCCATAATGCATTGGCAACGTACAAGCCCGAAAAGATGGGCTGTACGTTAAGGAATCCTGTGACAGCTGATGTGAACTCAACAGCATCTAGATATAAGTACGATAGTCTAGTCGACACAATATTTACTGGCAACTTTGTTTTATTTCTTATTTTAATCCATAATTTCTTTTTTAATGCTAATTCTAGAGTACATATCCAAGCCAAAAATATGTATATACACAGAAATAAATGCTTGTTTCACAATACTTCGGCAATGTAACATTTAAAATAAGGGGATATTAAATCTCACATTATTTCAAAGCCGAATAAGAAACTCAAAGATAAGAATCTTCATTGAATTAGCGAAGAAATCATGAAACGCAATTACGCTGTAGTATGACATTCAGAGAAAACGAATTTATGTCAACATATTTTTACTTATGCTAAATATTTAGTGTGATCTCGCGCTAATTATTCATATGAAATTCTCTATAAATGCACGATTAATCATAGAAGTGAATAAGGCTAAAAATAATTCGAAAGAAAATTTCCCCAATTAACCGTTGAACAGGAATCTGAAACCACTATCGCCCTCCACGAAACCTTGAACTTTTCGCCTGCTGCAAATCCAGTAGTGATGAGCATGCCATGAGTTCTCCTCGACCTCCACAGCGAAACGCTCCCGCGCCTCCCTCCCCTCACACTTCATCCTTCAGGATTCGTGAGGTATGAAATTGATCTTGCCTGTTCATCCCACCCAGAACGTTTTTAGGTGCGCGCTCGATCACTCCACACAGACACACACACTTAAATCGCTAATTGGGAGAGAAGGAAATTCAATTTATAGATATTGCAGTGCAGCGTCACAATAGACGACACATTCGTAGCTGATTGTTGCGTCATTGAACAAACAAATTACCCAAAGAAAAATATTATTTATGTCTGTTGTGACGCAGGTATCACTCGAAAGCCTAAAGCATCTAACGTGCTGGTTACTGCAGTGTCTGAGAAATGAGTGTCCTATTGAAGATCGGGGATATGACGTATTTATTCATCAATCCAGTTATTTCTTTCATTTAACTTTTTGTTAACAAGATTTATATAAAATAAAACTTATCGTTTGGTATTTTCCACATTATCTATATCCGATTGAAATCCCACACATGAATTGCTATTATTATTTACAGATAGTGATTTATATTCGGCCAAAGTATACAATTCTGCAATCTCTCTTCTCTTGCAATTCCAATTTCTACCTCCTTAATGAACACACCCCACTGAATAATCAGTTCTACACAATTACATGTCGGTTTTTTATAAGTGTTTCCGAGATATTACTGTGTTTTGTAGATGTTCTTCGGAATAAGATTTCAGAATTGCAGTCTCATCTTCATTTTTCACGATGCAACTTGCTTGAAATTCAGTGATTTTCTTCGTCTAAACGAAGTAGTCTCTTCATCGTCATCATTCCAAGGAACAGCTACTATGGAGAGTTTTTTCTTCCAAATCATCTCCTTTCTGGCTGGCTATCGTCTCTTCTTTTTTTTCCTGTTATCTTCCCTTGTTTATTATGTCGCCATAAAAATGTCCCAGGAATTTCGTACCTTTTACGAGAAAGAAAGAATTTCTCTCTTTCTGTGATTAACTTGTTCAAATCGCTTCTCTTTTATTTCGTTCAAGGCTTCTTTGGTTTTTCTTTCTTTCACTACCCTCCACCAGTACATTTCAAACGTGTCAATTCTTATAATTGAGTGGACACAAGCCGATTTAGATGCAGTTGATCGTAAAACACGAAGTTTAATGATAGTGAATCATGCCTTGCACCCACTGAATGATATGGAGCGGTTATACATAGCACGGAAAAGTGGAGGACTCTACTAGGAAACCAAAGTACTACCCAGAAGTCATTACGGGTTGGAGAGACCGTTTCACAAATCATCAGTAGCTATAATATATTCCTTAAGCTTCAGCAGATGTCGCTCTATTCGTTTATTGAAAATCTGGAAGGCAATCATTTTAACATCAACTTAATCGCACCAAATCTTGTTATCCAATATCAGATGGCGCCAGATTAGGTCTTTAGTTCTTTGTATAGTCCATTACCTTTTTTTTTTTTTTAAATTCCCACTGAAAACTGATTGTTTAAGGTTTGCATGTGTGACGAAATATAAAATATTTGCCATCAAAATGCTCGGTATAAAAGCAGAAAAATGTTGCCGGTTAAATAATAAACGTCGTATTTATTTTGTTCCTTCGGCGTCATACTGTATAGCTAGCGCAGTGTTTCTCAACCTTTTTTGGATCATGCGCCAGCTCAACGTATCAAAGATTTTGATGCCCTCTTCAGCATAATAGTAAGACAAATTCTGAAAAAGTATGACAAAAATATGTACATTTTCTAATTCCCCCAAAAATATTCAAATTGTCCCCCTGTGGGGAGTAAGCCCCACGTTGAGAAACCTTCACTTGGTAATTTCGTTAAATCAACTGGTCATGTTCTCTCTTTCACGAAGTGCGTATATGCGATGCGTTCGCTACTGAATATAATCAATAGCCATTCTGGGTCTTTGATTATTATAAATCAAGTGATTATTAATGATTATGATATGATTTCGAATGATTGTTAGTGTGACTATGAAAGATTATTAATACGATAAATTTGAAAGATTTCATTGAGTATGGATGATTATTGTTACTAATATGATTGTGAATGATTTAGTTGAGAAAAGAAAAGGCATATTGAATATGTTTAACAAATATTTCGTTTTCTCTCTCTCTATTTATTCATTGCTTTGTTTATTCGATGTTTGATTCAATTTTGAATGAAATCGCTAAATTGGGATATTTTGAAAAATAATTTAATATATTTTTAAAAGGTAAACCATAAATAATTAATTTATTAAACACATATTCTATGTCGTTTCTTATTATGTGAAGTTTTACATTTTTCTATATTATTCTAATTTTCTTTTTTCTTGAATCTATTTTATGCTATATTTCTGACAATAAATTGTGTCATGGAATTGCAAATAAATTTCTGTTTCACAACGCAGTAAAAAGTTTTTTATTGTAGAGTGAATTCAACCTCGAAAAATGACCTAGAAAAATGCAGATTCAGCATGTTATGCACAGGAGTGACCAACCCTCAGTTTACAATATTTTATGACCAATGTCTAAGATCTATATATTCAAATTGCTCTCATGTGACATTGCGATATGGAATAATTGAACTCCGAGAAGTATCTGAACACTCTGGACACTGCAATGCTTCCTACTTTGTGGCATTTCTACTGAACTGACCCTCGTCTCTTTCAGCAAGACAAGGTAGAGTGTCATAAGGCTTCTGATATATAAGTCGTGGCTTGTGGACATGAACGTCGCCATCCCTGATCTCAACTCTACTGAACATCTGCTGGATGAACTGGAGCGTCGGGTCAGGTCAATGGGACCCACAACAGTTCAGGATCTCATCATAGGCCTACGGGAAGAACTCCAAAATTCCCATTGATCACTAACGTACGTTTGTGGAAAGGATGTCCTGTACGATTGCTGCAGTCATCGCAGCGAAAGAAGGTCATGGCTGTTTGTTTCTCACACTATGGTGCCCTTTGACTTCTTTCCAAGCAGTGTATCTGCGCTAAACTCTCTCTCCGTGATGTTAAGTTCCCTCAGTGTGGTACACAGCTTGTATTCGTTTCTTTCAAAATGAATAACTTAGTATTTGTACATAATAAACTCCCACCTTACGTAAATCATCCTGCAAACTTACCTAATTTTGCATCATCAGTAAACAACTGAATATATCCTTTCAAATTACTTCCTAAATCATTTATGTGCAAATTAAACAGCCGTGTTCTATTAGAGAGCCTTGCGGCAAACGACTAATCGCCTACCATTTCCTGGGTTCTGCTCTCATACTACGCTTCGGCATCAGCCTTTCTCCTATCAGCGTAACTAGTTTCATATCCATCCCGATTTGTTCTAATTCGAGTAACAGAGTTAAAGGCGGTATTCTGTTAAATGCCTTTGCAAAATTCAGCAACATCATCGTTTAGTCATTCGCTTTATCCAACTCAGCAGTCGCTCTATAATAAAATGTTAAATTTACTAAATCACGACCGACACGATAGTCCTTGGAGTATCTTATTCATATCCCCCTATTCCAGAATTCTCTCCAGTGCTTTTACCACCACTCCTGATATACTGACCGGTATATAATTTGGTCCTGTACTCCCAGCACCTTTATTCAAAGAAATTATTTTGCCCACTTTCCACTTCACTGAAACTCTGACACAGCCGAGAAGAGCCCTGTCGGGTCATTGCCAGTTCCCTTTGCCCATTCTCGTAAAACGAGAGTTAATATCCCATCTCATCCCGCTGCCGCATTTACATTGACTATAATATCCTAAAAACCTGCAGTTTATCCACTTCTGTTTTTACATCGGTCACCTAATTTTCCTACTTGATTGAGGCTTATTATCTACGGAGAACGTTTTTACCAGTCATTTCTGCTACTGAGGGAAATGACCAGACTCATGCAATTCTGGAAAACATTCAATATTATTCATGCTATTAAAAATATTGCTGTGGCGTGGGACGAAGTGACCTCCCAATGTGTGAGTGGCATAGAGTAAAAGAGATTAAAAAGGTTTGTGCATGATTTTGGAAGTTTGCAATAGTGGGCCTAGCAATCGATCTGAATCTTGAAGTGAATGCTGACGACATAATTCAACTTATGGAAAGTTTCCCACAAGAGCTGACCAACGAAGGATTGGTCGAACTGGAGGAACAACTTTTGCAGAAGAGGAAAAACGAGACGAGGAAGAGGGAAAAGAGAAACAGGAAGTTAAACAATTCACAGTGAAGGATCTTACAGAAATGTTCTTTGCAGTTAGCGATGTTCTCAAAATGGTTGAAGAACCCAATGTTGAACGCTATTTAATAATAGAAACGAAAGTACTTGATGCGTTTATGATTAAAAGAGGAATAAGCAAAGCACGTTGCTTTTTGATGAAAATGTCCAAAGGTTACACCAGAAGAGCCACAGCCTGATCGTTCATACAGGAAAGGTAATGAAGATGCGATTGCGGAGGAAGATTTCGGTGATTATTCTCCTGGTTTTTAGTAGACATAACGCACTATACAGTTTTTTAATAAAGTTTAAAAATTAAAATGACAGTATACTTATTACTGTTAAGTCCTTCACCCCTATAACTGTTGGCTGATGTATCGACTTACTTCCTGCCGGATGGAACGGAATCCGGACGCAAGACGAGGGATCACTGTACTGCCAAGCGTCCTTGCGTCGGTTGCAATCGAGTCTTTTAAATAATAATTATCGTTGCTTCAAGAAATGCAGCCTGTGGACAAGTTGAACCACAGGAAATTTCCACTAAGAATCGTCATAAGGATGCGCACTCGATTCGGTTAATAAAGTCACTCTGCAAATAAATATCGGATTTTGTATGATTTCAGCGATTAGCTTTGAACGTTAATGTTTTAGGTACACGACTGACCTTTATTGCCAAATGGACCCTGTTTGTTATATTTACAGTTTAAGGAATTCGTATGCAATGTGGTGTTCTATTCCAAAATACAAGCTAAGGAAGGATTCAAGAAAACGAGGCACTGGGGGAAAGTTAGATTGGTTATTCGCTGGAATGCTGTACAAGTTTCTATTAAAATTTGTGAAATTAAAAAAAATCACCAACAAAACGGCCACATGGCCTACTCAACAGTATTTGGGAGTGATCCAGAGTTATTCCATTATTTCTGCAATCTCCCATTTCAGCGATTTAAAAGGCATTGCTGTTGGAGTGTACTCGACGCGGTGCATTGCTCGAAAACTTTCTACGTCCTCTTTCCATAACTCTTAAAATTTCAGGCAGATATTGGTTTTTAATTAAAGCGTCTTGAGGGCTCACATTTATTGTCGTAAGTGAGGTTTCATAAGCCACGAAATATTAGACTGGCCGAATGATGGTTAGCGTATCCACTCTCTCACCATCGCGTAGGGTTGGAAGACCGTGGCCAGAGATGTTTGGGAATGTCGGGAGTTCGACTTCATTAGACGGGTGAATTTACTTGAAAACATTCCTTATTTGGTTTGTACAGCAGGATTTACGGACTATTTAAAAATAAAAAATAATAATAAAATATTAAATATTAATAAAATTCTTAGCCCACCCACGGTTCGAATGCAATAAGTTTAAAAATATTTCGTGGGCATAAAACAATTATTCTTAGCTACACTTTCCACAGCTGCACGAGACGCTACATAAACTTGCTGGTTGGCAATTCCACAAGTCTTTCGATATTAGCAGACGAAAAACCAAACACCTCTTTCCCCAAGTACTTATTGCAGAAACGGAACCTCCGTTGTCCCTTTTGCATTGTTCTTCTAAGTAAACAGCACGATGAAGCCACGATGGATTAACATCGTAGGTTCACGTGAGCCGCTGAGTTCAACTAAAAAACAATTCACCAGGAAACGACTCCGAAGCACAGCGGAAAACAAAATAAATTACCGTGACGGTTGAAGATACATTACGGTTCAAAGTCGTAAGTTTTATTTACCAGCAGTAGTGAGAAAGGTCTTGAGTGTAAACGGAAGATTTCAGTCCACAAAGCAGCCTACTGAAGATATAAAAGCTAAAAAATCAGAATTTCAAACAGCTTCATGACAGCTTGCTCAGCAGCTCAATCAAGCTTGGAATCAAAATGATTACGTTTTTCCAAGATAAAGAACAAAACTTAAATGCCTTCAAAACGGCATTCGCTGCCGAAATTTCTACAAAAGATGTCTTTCGTTGATGCAACCCACACTCACATGCATGCACACAAATGAACACACCGTCTTGAACATTGATGAAAACTGTATTCGAGTTAGTGGTGTTTGAATGATGTCGAGAAATGCATTTCAGTATCGTTAAATGCACATTCTTCTTTTTTTCAAAATTAATCCTCCTGGCAAATTTTATTGATTAGTTTATTTCCTATGTGCTAAAACATTCCAGAAATAATGTCATTTATTTGTCATTATTTCAACGTTTTCATGGACACTCACTGAACTCAAACAATGAATGAAGGGAAATTCCTAGAATTACGAAGCAACTCTCCGCGATCAATTAATCTTTTCAAATCGTACGTCTCTTGCTTGAAACCAAACATTGTCTAAGAAAAATAATTCAAATAAGTGGCACTTTCCTAGAAATATAAGAAGGAAAATTTGTTTTAGGAAGCGATTCGATTATTCATAAATGAAAAGAATGTTGAAATAAAAAACAGCACATCTGGTTGAGATGAAACGAAAAGTCTGCCTGCAAACAAAATGAAGCCAGTGGGAGGATATCAGATAAACATATTCGTAAGATTTTAATTGGAATGTTTCCCACTATTGACGAATAAAACTCCGATTACTTTGCAATTATGATTGCAAGTGACTTGCTGTCAGTTAACCAGTTTCCGCATTGAATTATCGCTAATTGAGTTCTTCCCCAGTGCCAGTCCATCATAATCTGGCCAGTTAATACAGTTTTACATCACGAGCGATTGAAGGAACTCTCATCGCGAGTGACTTGGTATCGTCTGAGATAAAATGCACACATTCTGGCGAAGTGCATTAATAATATTCATTTCTTTTCCTTTCGCATCCGCCAACAGACATAGGCGAAGACGTTGAGTCCTGATTTTCTTTTCGGATTCACTCTGTCAGTAGCGAACCATTCATAAATTAGGCTACAAATGAAAACTATTCACGTCTTTAGGTTTTGTTTGTTTAGACAATAAATGATGTCATAATAAAATAGTACTGTGAAAGGCGGCATTTTTTATGACTGTTTGAGCTCATTCTTGTGTAAATTGAGGATATGTTTATTACGGTCGGTTTGTTTCTATTTTAGTATATTTAGTGTGTGTGTGTGTGTGTGTGTGTGTGTGTGTGTGTGTGTATATATATATTATATATATATATATATTAGCATATTTAGAATTACCAATTGGGGAATTTTTTACTTATCAAAATTTATATAACACAGTCATTTTTTTAAGCAAAAAACATTTTTTAGAACCCTTCGCTCAATTGCGATCCTTCATTTACAAGGTACGCTCATGAAAGTTAATAACTAGTAAATTTAAAATAATTTCAACGAATTTCAACATTTTGGATTACGATTTCTAAAGCACCATAAAGTGCTTTTATGTAATTTACTTTTCAAGTTACTATCCGTGGTGAACAACTTAAAACAGAGGCAGGCAAAGACCTAATTTCCAAATGTTTTGTGATATAAACGAACAAGTTATGAAAGATACGCACAACGTAACACTACAAGTGTGTTTGTGATATTAAACTGATGCACCAAGGCGAGAGAGAGCGATTACGATCACAGACGCCGCCATAGGGCAACTTCACTGCATACATCACTCACTCTGTGCAGGTGTATTTTGATCGTCTTGTAAAGTTGTAGTTATGATTGACGTTTACTTAACATGAGCACAACGATGAAGTTGTTTCTTTAACTACCTCCATGTCAAATGTTTGGGTTTAATTATTAACCCAGAATGCAAATTTCTTCCCTCGAATGTAATTTCTTAACTATCTGATCAACCCAAAGAAGGCGACTTGGTTTACATTATTTTGCTTTGGGCGTCCTCGTGCAAGTCAAAGTCATTCTTCTCCTACACATTGCGATCGTTCTTGGGGTTATTAGCAAATCGCATTCAAAGGGAAGAGTCTATTAGAACATTTCGGATGCGGAAGTAATGAATGTGACAAAGAAAAAAAAATGCAATAAAATAACAGCTCTAGTTTAGCTGTCAAAACTCAATCATAATACGTCAGACAAAGTAAGGATAAAAAAAGAGCCAAAAAAAAACTTGTCTTCTAATGCCTTATGATAACTTCTGGTTATAATAAACATCAAAAGGCGTTAAATAACATAAAGAAACTGTCTTATATCGTATTTGATCTTGAAGAGTTTAATGATCTTCCGTTATCGAACTTTGTGTTACAAGAGTGAACAATATATTTAATTCTATTACTATGTAGAATATTATCTGACGTATAAATGAATCCGCATCCAAAATTTGTCGATGAAAACCCCTCCAACAACGCTGCAAAATCAAGTACGTTCAAGTTTCTACTCGCTGTTTGTGGCATATCTTACAGGCAAATTGTGGGGTTGCATTTCATGCGTGTCTTTGGCAAAGAAACAGAAGAGAATGTCATAAGGATGGCTGCTTCCTTACAAGAAGAGAATGATAATACATCTATTATTGTGGTGGTCACCAAAGAGCCGTTTTTTTAATAAGGAAAACAAAACCGCTGAGTTCCAGTGCGCGATAAGTAAAGAAGGGGAAATTAAGTGAAATGATTTCAAGAGAAGTAAAAGAGGAAATGAAGGTGGCGGTAGTTGCTCCTGTAAATGGAGTTCGAATTTCAAAGTAGCCTGATCGTTGCGAATTAACGTGTTATAAGCAAAAATGGAGAACTGCGGATTGTATGCAATATTTTCATTTCATAAACGCGAAACTTGAAATTAATAAAATGTTTAACTTGAAGCGCAGTAATAAGGTGTCGTCAACATATTCAGTGGGAGAAAAATGCGAGGTGCCGGTTTTATTGGAAATTGTCAAATTTCTGTGCAAGTAATCAGCTTCCTTAAAAAAATTCTGAATTATTACAAAACCGCGGAATAATATTTAAAAGTAGCAGAAACATAATATATGTCGAACAGATACTGTTCGAAATTAAAAACTGCGAGGTCCTCAATACTGATGTGTATTCCTTTTAAACTTAAATAATGAACACGAGTAAATAGCGAAGAAAAAACGTTAAAGGAACAGAAATACCCACGTAAATAAAAACAAACGCCCATGCATCTAAGTATCGAACATATTTTGCCTCGGGATATAGGTCAGAAAAGAACACGATGCTCGTAGGAATCTATTTGTTCATAGCGAAAATAAAGAATTTGTTAAATTCTAAAGAAAAACAAGATCATGAAAAACTGTTCATATGCTATTAGCCAAACCAAAGTACTAAAGCAGTGCTCCGATAGAGTAATAATTCCATTAATACTTACTGTCCGATTAAATGTGCGTGGAGGGATAAAAGGTACTCAAAAAGAGGGGAAAAAACTAAAATCGTGAATTAAATAAAAGCATAATCGTTCCAATATGTATTTATATACGCATCTGAAAATATGTGACATCATTTGTTGACACTAGAAACTCTTGGATGGCATCTACCTTGATCAAAAATTACGGTAATGGTCCCATCGGGCTCGCGAAGGGTTTTATGATCAGACATCTTTTTAAGAGGATACGTATTAATAAAAATAAACTTAGGACCAAAGTTTCTTTGTCACAATTTCTGATGATTGTTTAGAGGATGGTGGGGGCTCAAGGAAATGACTTGAATACGACGATGTATTTAGCATTAACGGAACATTTAAGTATTGAATATAAATTTTGGAGATGTAACGGTGGTAGCGCGGGATGTACATTCTGTTATACGTAGAGAACAATTTTAATCTGGCATTTTGAAACTCGATAGTCTTGATCGTCTCACAAATCTTGTCTTGAGATTGAAGTTAACCATTGGTTTTTCTTCAGCTAAAGGATGTTTGTGTTTCCGTAGTCCAGACATTTTAAATTTTGATTTGCAGTTTAACAGTAGGTTTAGGTGTAATTTTGTGAATTTATTTTAAGGTTGCTTTTTTTTTTTTTTTTTTTTTTTACAGCAATCCAAAGATAATGAACTTTGTTCTTTAAAGTAATTAAATTGTGTGCGCGTGCGGTCGCTTGTCTTTAGTGGAAGATGTTTTCGGTTTAATCTCTTGTGAGTTGTTTCTTCTCGTCAAATAACAGTAAGTGCGGTTTCTGAAAAAGACTTGTCCGAAGTATTATAAAAGCACATTCAACCATCACAACGTCCTTTACAAAGTTTGTTTGTTTAACGGATATAAAGTGAACGTCTTGGAAGCAACAAACCAAACTTACCCTATACTCCGAATGACTTCATTTTCATGGGCAAGAAACGTTCATTGATGCTGAAATTCAGATCAGCTGTAAGTATTAGCTAAGCACACAACTGTTTTTTTTGCTCGTATTTATTCTTAATTATTTATTTCAATACATAAGCTAATAAGACGTTACTCTTTTAGTGAAAGAGTGTTTGCTAATAATATTTTGTATTGATCGAATCACATTTTTCAGATACTCCATCTACCCAGAATAAAACTCCTAAAACCTTGCTACTGGCATCCAAATGATAAAGAGAATTAAAAGAATGCGGAAGGATATTCTTAATTCTAAAAAAAAAAAAAATGATTAGAACACAATAAAAGAATAAAATGAAATTTAAATGTTATTCATAAATCTAAGAATTCCATAACACTTACAGACTGACATTGATTGGGTGAAACCAAATTATCAACGTTTCAGCTGATAATTTTGATAATTACACAAATACTGATTAAATACCGATTTGGCCTTTCATTCTAAAGGTGACCGAACTATGAATAACTGAAGTTCAAAAGTATTATATGATAATAAATTATCGCTCATATTCCTTTTTCCTTTTTCGAGTACCTTTTTCTGGACTTGAACTTTTTTATAACGATTCCAAGCAAAATTTCTTACTACTTATCGTACATTAAATTAATGTTTTTCCCTCCACCCCTCGCCCTTTCACGAAGACATTTTCACCATGCTACGCAAGATGTGCTTGCATTCAGCGCACGTAGTGGGCAGAAGTCCCACTCGGACTGCAAAATAAAATTGAAACCTCCTGAAGAAATTAAGAATGGCGATCGCCAATTGATAAAAGGCAAGAACGTCTTTGCTTAAAGACTTACCAGTTCGTCGTGTTATTGAATACAGAAAGATATCACCCTTTCATTTTAATAAAACTTTATAACTGCGGCTATAATTAACTTGTACCTAAGGAATTCGAAAATTTTAAGACAACTACCAGAAATAAGTCAGGGGGAAGTCTGAAGTCATTTAAACCAACGCAAGCCTCTTCCGGAATTATTATAAGGTCAGAATGAGAAGTCACAATCTACTCGGGCGGCAATTTCACCTGCAGAGCCAACCTTCTTTTGCAAAGCAACATAAATGCGAGTTAAATAAACCGAGCAAGAAATAAAAGCACAGAAATATCTACAAAGAGAACTCAACAAGAAGCAATTTAAACTTCTACCTTTCTTACCGCTAATATACTCTGCAAGCGACGTAATTTCACAGACATCGTGAAGGCATATCCTTCTCAACGCCGCATTTCGATTTCTGAAAGACACACGTCAACAAGAGACACGAACCAAAACTCTCAAAGCCTTTTGATTGGCGAAAAAATGAGATCTAATAGAAATTATGCGCTTTCTCGTTAGAGCGTGGTAAACAACGTTACTTCTTCCCCCACCCCCATCTAACAATACAAATGAATGGGCACGTTGTAACCTGAACTTTATGGCGTAAGCAACGGTTATCACAACATAACACATAATTCAATACAACATGAATATTTTGTTCTACAGATAAAATGACGAATTCAGAGAGAATTAAGCGCAATTTTTTAACTGTTTAAAAATAAATTTAAGCATTAAGGTTGGAGGACATAGAGAACTCGTAATGAACCTCTTAAAAGGACTCTGCTGGCACTCTTTTACGAAATACAGAGGAAAACTACCGAATGGCAGCTTATGTAGAAGAAAGGCGTCGTGAATATTTTAAGTGCGGATGGATATTCCATTACTCAGAAGTGAGCACGATAGTCCGATAATATAATGGCAAGATTTGTCTCTCGTTCTAAAGAGAAAGCCGGAGACGTGGGCTCACTCCCAATTATAAAGAGGAATGTAGAATCCTGATTGAAAATACTTGACTTGTACATAGAGAAAGAGATTTTGAGCACAGGCCGAGAGATGTCATCCCGATAAGACTTTGATATCTAGACCTGATTAAGGTTAATCTTTTCTTTTTCCTGGAGAATTGAGAGCGACATGATTGTGTGGGAGAAAGTCATATTGCACAAATGGAGTCAATTCAGGAGCCGAAGCGATTCAGAAAGTAATTCAGGAGCCGAAGCGATTCAGAAAGTAATTCAGGAGCCGAAGCGATTCAGAAAGTAATTCAGGAGCCGAAACGATTCAGAAAGTAGAAGATTAGACCATCTCTGCTCGTAACCTGGCAATCCAGTCTGCAAGGAGGAGTCTGCTTCGCCGTTCGTTCCATTAGGAACAAATGTGGAACAATCCTTGTTTAAATTCACTTTCCCCAACAGACATTCTTGTGTGCATTCTGAACACAAAATTCTATTAAATTCCATCTGGTGAAAAGGGATTTTAATTCATCGAAATGACACGATGAATATACCGAAGCACGTGGATCAGCAAGCAGAATGACTCAACAAACAGATCGACACAAATCACACGCTTACAAATCCAATCAACGAAACTACGGTATCAATGGAGTCTTTGTAAAACTCGTAATAGGAATATTTTCTCAAAAAAGTATTCTCATGATCCGCGTCAGTGGTTCTAGCACGTCGTACTCAAAGGAGTACGACGAAATTCAAAGTACTTGGATTTCGTAACCACAATTCTAGGATAAGGTGGTTAATGCTTGGAAGTATTCTTTGTATGCACATTGAGTTCAGGCCGGGTAGTCCGATTGCAGGAGTAAAAAACTGCGTTTCCGGGAGAAAAACCGTTTCACCACCTTCAGTGAAAAGCCCTGATAAAACTCCTCCGCAAGTGGGGAGTGGGGGGAATAAGAACTCTGGTCTTAGCAACCAAACGGCTTCATCTAGCGGAGAAGGTTGGAAAGGGACTCAGCTGTTTATTGTAAGTTTCGTACTTATAATGAAACAACCCTTTTATTATGATTCGCTGTTTTTGTATGAAGTGTGATCGATTTGATAAAATTCTCCGTGTGGATTCAGAAGAAACATTTTTCACTTGCCTCAAAATGTTTTAGCCTCCAGGGGGTGATGCAATATGCGTTACAGGATAAGAAAGGAAACATCGACGTTATTGTAAAGGTAATTGTTTCTCGTTAATGAACAGTAACGAATGTCAAGACTTGAAGTGAATCGACTTATTCGTCAGTCAAGATAACAAAATTGAAGTAGTTGGTAGCTCAGGAAAATAAATTCTTAAAATCAAGAAGGAATTCCATGTCGTTTAACACAATCAATTCCCGTAATTAACAAGAACCAACATAATTATGACGACGAAAGAATCGTTAAAAAAATTAAAAATGCCGTCTTACAAGCTTATTACTTTCCTTTTTAAGGAATATCTGACGGGATTAATTACCCGTTTCTCAATTAGATATCAGTCGGTTGGGAAATTCTTTCACTGGATATCTTAATGCTCATTAGCCGTAAAGAACACTAAGAAACCCCTTAATACACTCCCCAGCGGGATATATCATTCAACTTCAGCGTGCATCCAACCGAACTACACAAATCTATTCATTAGCCCGAATGAAGAATAATTTGATTAGCTAGATCCGATGGCACTGAGGACGAGGATAAAATTTCGTTGTTTGCACGTGAGAAAGAAAGAGAAAGCCACAGGAATGGAGATTGACTGCGGCTTTCAATAGTTTCAGTCACGGTTGAAAAATGTGAGAACAGCCGGCCATCTCACCTACGACAAACGTGTAAAGAGAATTCAAAGCGCAGTAAATACAAAAACATCCTTTTCGGATTTAAAACGTCTCAGCTTTTCAGAGGAACCCAAGTCCGCGCGGTTAGCCTAGTGGCTTTGCGCTTCGCAACCATATGCCTGGGGAAGAAGTGTCCTGGGTTCGATACCCGTCGCCGACGTGAGGAACTTAAGGATCTGCCATAGCCAAGTTAGCCGGTCTCGGGCGTGGACAGCAGGGTTCCCCCCCCCCCAGTTTATCTGAGGTTTTTCATCCCGCAAGCAGGCAAACAATACTCGTGAACACACGGATCTACAGCCATAAATACTTAACCCCCACGAGGCGGCTCAACTCGCCCCAATAGGGACGGGGAAGGAAAGGGAAGAAACCTCATAGGAATAAATAAAAATAGAGGAACCAAAAAACAGAGTTTCGAACTTTATCCATTTCTGTATGGACAAAACCAGGATCTGATCAATCTGGAAATTTATAGTTCGCGTGAGTAGTGCAATACCATCGCAGCCCATGTCGAAAGCTTTCGTTTTCATGATGTTTACGTACTTTGAAATCTGCTATCCTTTTAAACGCCTTCCTGCTTACAGCGTACAAAGTAATATTAGATTTCTTACCTCACTTTAAAATTATTTATTGCCAACTGAAACTTATATCACTGATCAAAAATGCGTGCCGTGTTTTAAGTATTAAATAATTATGATAATGGTTTTTTCGGTAAATATGTTTTTACTCCATTCGGTGTCTTTTATTTATTTATTTTTTCTCTCGTGAAACAGCACTCCGATAAGATGCTAAAATCTCCAAAGGGCTTAACTCTGAGACGAGACCGCTCATGTCACATGTGCTGTCAACAACAATGAATATTGCTAAGCAACCAGAAATACCATTTGGAACAACACACGAATGTGAAGGGGATGTGTTGTTCTCTTCTCTTTGTAAACTGGCAATACCGAACATGGAACTTCACAACGCGAAGACTTCTTTCTTCTTATTCAATCGCGTATCCTATTCTGAACTGTTTTCGATATTTTTTGCAGACTACAAGAAATATTTAAACGGTTTTTTTCACTGCGGCGAAAAGAGTGAATGGGGTAATCGATAACAAATTAAATTAGCAGTTTTTTTTCCTTTTTTTTTCTCTCCCTTCTTTTATAAAGTCCAAGGATTGAAACTTGCCACTGTTCACATCAAGTCTTCTCATTCCAAATAAGCACCGAATATTAATAAGTTTATTTCATTCATGACTGGCTAAATATTCTCCCACTTTTATAACTTGGAGAATTATTTGCGTCGACAATCAGACAAAATACTCGCAATGCTTTCCACTTTTCACTTTCAGAGAGGTTGCCCAATTTGATGACTTGGTTCATCAGTTGGTAAATTTCATTTTCTTGTTACACTATTTAACATTCCTCCTGCCCGTTGTCTGTTTTGAATATAGCGCTGTCTTTAGTTGCCTTCATTGAATTTAGAGGTGCAGTCTCTCTCTCTCTCTCTCTTACTCTTTCTTTCTCTCGCTAATATAAACGTCGATTCTAAGGAGAGGAGGTTTCTTAAGGGGGAACACGTCAACCTTTCAAATGGTACCATTCGTGGATGTTTGCTGTTATGAGTAAATGTTACAGCAGGAGATTTCTTACTTTTGTTTGACTAATAAATTATTGAATTCACGATAATATTAAGGTGTCTTAAAATGATCCGTTTATTCGTATTCAATTTAAATCCAGTTTTGGAAAGAAACCATCACAATCCTCTTTAGCAAAACTTGAAACAGCAGCAGCGAAAGGAAATTATTTGAGAAGAAATAACAAGGCAATTTTTTTCATGTTTTTTTTCTCATCTCCTCTGGAGGCCCTAAGAGGCTTACAAAAGTTCTGTGTTTGGTCTCCAGAGCGAGGTTTTCGAAAGACTGGGTATAAAAAAATGATAAATTTCGAAAAATATACAAAATTGATAAAAATGAAACAAATAAAAAATCATTAGCCCTCCTACCGTACAAAATTTTGTATAGGTTTGCAAATAACCTATCGTGTGTGGGAACAACATAAAAAATCACCATCATCATGCTTGTCAAGGATTTTGGCCTAGCGGGGCCTGTTCCTGCATTAGAAGTCATCGTTGAATCTCTTTAGAGGACGTCCTGGTTTTCGCTTCCTAATGGTTTGTAATTCGAAGCTTGTTTTGGTAATCTTTCTGTTTTCATTCTTTCAACGGGTTCCATTCAATTATGTTTATTTTTTTTTTCTTACAGTTACTGATTTGTGGTTTATTTCTTTCATAATTTCTTCGTTTCTTTTGTGATCAAATAAGGTATACTTTGCAGTTTTTCTCATAAACTTCATTTCTGCTGTTGTTAATCTTCGTTTGTCTTTTTTTTGATTGTCGAGATTTCACTTCCATACAATAGGACTGGTAGGGCTAACATATTGTATACTTTTAGTCTAGGTTTGGTTTAAATATAGAGTTTATTACATCTGCTATTTTTAAATATTTTGCAATTTTTAGCAATTTTTGGAATTTTTTTTTCGTTTTCATATGCAATCATACATCCTAGGAAGTTAAATTAATTCACCTGTACTAAAATCTTATCTCTTACTCTTTTAGTTCTTATTGGATCTTGTCCTTTAAAGGGCATCGTTTTTGATTTTTCTGTTGATATTATCATACCATAATCTTTGGCTATCTCATTTAGAGATAAAATACCTTTCTGTAAGTTATCTTCAGAATTTGTAATTATTATTTGGTCACCGGCAAAAAGGAGTGTGTTTAAGTTCACAGTAGGAGAAAGTTTAATACCTTGATGTAAATTTTCATTCCATTTTATTATTATTTCATTTAGGTAGATATTAAAAAAGAGTTGCTGAGATGCGACAACCCTGTGGACTCCTTAGTTTATCTCTCTCTCATACATGGCAGTTCATGATTTAATCTTATTTGTATTTGATTATTTTCACATATACTACTTATGATAGCTTTTAGAATATTATTTGTCTTTCTTTTACTATGTTAAATAATATGTTTCTTTTCACTTTATCAAATGCATTTTCAAATTCGATTACTACAATATGTGTTTCTAAATTGTATTCTATTCTTTTCTCTCGTATTAATTTAGGAAAAAGGCCGGGTCTATACATTATCGTCCTTTTCTAAATCCATTTTGTACTTTTAAAATAAAGCCTTCGGAATATTTTATTAGTTTGTTATTTAAAATTCCGCTTTAACAAAAAATGTTAATTCACTTGAAAAAAAAAAAAAAACTAAACGTTTCTTTTGAAGTAGCAAATCTTATGCAGTGATGTCATCCATTATCACATCAATTAAACATGGAATGATGTGGAGCAGACACTTAGTTTGTCAGAATTTGTGACGTATAATTTTATTTCGGTTTGCCACAAAAGAGAAATGCATCTCCTTTCGAAAGAGTAAATTATGAACGCCGTTTCGAGTCGCCAAATTTTTCAATTTATCGGTTAAAACTGAAATTACGAACTTTAAAAATTGTCTCAAATGGTTTGAAGTGGCTTGAAAGAGTTCCACGTTTGGTCTATAGAGAAGGGTTTCCAGACTATGTAAAAAAATAAATGAAAAATACAAAAAAAAAATGAAATTGATAAGAAAGTAGATAAAAAAATTATAAGCCTACCGACAGTACTAAACGTACTATAGGTTGGCAAATAACCTTTCTTGGATGGAAATAACATAAAAAATATTGAAAAAATGGTGTTCCTTAAAGTATTAAAAATTAGTAATAGAGAAGGAAATAATTCATTTTAACAGCGTGTTCTTGCGTATTGAATTACTAAAGACACTCGTGACAAAGGTGGAAAAATTTCCTTGTCCGCGACAATGATGCAATAATAATAATAATAATAATAATAATAATGGGGGGAGAAGTCCGACCACATCTCTTCGTCCCCCCCCTGGACCCATGAAGCTCTTGACCAAATTTCTTATGGTCCGATTTCAAGGTGACTAACGTGGCAACGGCACCCATTTTCTAATGAAGAGTCATAAAAAGTTATCAACCAATGCTACTGCGTCCGGGGAAGCCGACGCGTCTGGGGCTGCAGTCCGGGCTCCTGATGATAAATATGCTACTCATATTAACATTTTGCAGCTCAATATCAATGGTACTCAGAGAAAAATGGATGAACTCAAATACATGCTTTACAAAAACAATATCCACATAGCTTGTCTACAAGAAACAAAACTAAATCTTCTGGGGTCTTCAAAAGGCTTGCTATCCTTTTGAAGACCCCAGAAATCAAATTCAAAGAAATCACCCTGAATCAATATTTAAATAATAACAGTTCGACGGAAGCTGAAGCTGTTGAAATATATCTACCAAACCATTCTATTTCAATTATAAATGTTTACCATCCTGATAATACAAATATTGATACAGACATCATTGAAAAGCTATTCAGATGAATAGTGAACAATTAATGAACAATTCAGAATTAATAAAACTGATGATTACAGAAAGAAATTAATGGACATAACACACAAAATAGAGCAGGAAATTTGGAAGTGCAAACAAGAGAAATGGGTGGAACTTTGCAGTAACCTGGATCCAAGAAAAGACAGCCAACACTGGAACATTATTAGAATCCTAGACAATAATATCATAAAAGAGAACCAACAGAAAACAAACTTCATCATAAATGCTGGGAAACAAGCTATTACAGATCAAGAAATTGCAAACACACTGGCAAAAACCTATTCAAACAACTCCAAACTTCAGTATAACAGAGAGGACAAGCCTCTCAATAAACTTTCAAGTAAAATATTAAAACAAGCAAGAACATACCAAACTAATGACATCTTCTCCGAAGAATTTACACTAAGTGAACTAAATTCATCAATCGACAAAACTGCACGTAATAAATCTCCTGGTAATGATCTTATGGTCATATGGTCAAACACCTTGGCAAAAATGCCAAAGAACAACTTCTGGACATTCTCAATACCTCTTGGCAAACAGGCAAGCTTCCAAAAGAATGGAAAAAATCAGTTATTGTAACCATCCTGAAAGCTGACAGAAATGCTGCAAAATGTCCAAGTTACAGGCCTATCGCATTAACTGGCATACTTTGTAAAATTACTGAAAGAATCATTCACTACAGGCTTATGCACTGGCTGACAAAAAATAAGAAAATCAACTGCTACCAAACTACCTATGGAACTCGTCATTTGACAACAGATCAATTATTCCACTTCTGCCAAACAATAATAGACTCATTTCTGGAAAAACCAACAAAAAAGACAACTGCCATATTCCTTGATATGACTGCTGCTTTCGATCGTGTTTGGATCAAAAAATTAATACAAACAGTACATGATATTGGAATTAGAGGAAACGCTTTAATCTGGATTGCTGATTTCATTAGAGGAAGAAAGATCAAAGTCAGAATCAATGCAGCAATATCAAAAGAGCGGAGAACCTGGGCTGGGCTGGTGTTCCCTAGGACTCAGTACTCAGTCCCTTACTATTCCTTCTATATGTCAATAACATTCGTCCCTACCTTACAGAAGACACAAAAGTAACTTGCTATGCAGATGATATAGCCATCTGGCACACTAGTGCTAAAATCAAAGAATCAGAGGAGATTCTAAACAAATCCATGAGAGGATTAGAAAAATGGTCAGACGAACTTAAACTCAAAATTAACCTAGACAAAACAAAACTAAGTATCTTTAGTATAGACAGGAAAAATAGACATTCCTACAATCCCAAAATCATGATCAACAACAAGCTAATTGAAAAAGTCACAAATCCAAAATACCTTGGTATTACGCTTGATCAGGAATTACGTTTTGCACAACACATCTCTAACACTTCCAACAGAGCTCTAAAAATTAAATATACTGAAAAGACTTTGTGGAACAAATTGGGGCGCAAAGCAAAAAATCCTCAAAACTACCTACACTATACTAATAAGGCCAATAATGGAATATGCAGCACCTATCTGGTCACCTTCGGCCTCATCGATAAAGAAAAAATTAGACAAAATACAAGCAAAAGTATCCAAGATTATCATTGGTGCAGTCTCATCCACTATCAACATCAGAGCCCAACAGGAATGTGGGCTTGACCTGCTGGAGGACAGACGAAAATTTGCCACCATAAAATTCATAAATAATATCGGAAGCTACCAAAGTGATCATATCTTCCTAAAAACTTATGAACATTGGAACCAAAAATGCAGACTTTACAATATGATAACACTATCAGGAAAGAAATAGGTCTTGATCAGCTAAATGCCCACATAAACAAAGAACCTCTATTTTCCAGTCATTTACTTTCAAATACCTCCATAAATCTAAACCTTTCCAAACTCTGTACAAAAAAAGAACCAAACGCAATGCTCAACCTTCTTTCATCCTCCAAACAGGTTATTTGTTATACCGATGGATCATCAGACACCAATATGATTAATGGAGGCGCTGGTGTTCTCCTTCTACTCCCAAAAGGTGAAAAACTTTCAATAAAAGTTGGATCTGGGAGAATCGCATCTAATTTTACCAGCGAACTCTACGCAATAAATAAAGTACTAGAAGCCTACCTAAATCTATCATCATCTCAACAATCTGAAGGAATTATAATTTACAGTGACTCAAGATCAGCTATGGAGGCACTCAAAAATGGCAATACCAAGCTCACACAAGACATCCATAAACTCTTAAAGCAACTAAAGTGTTTAGGTAAAAGTTGCATTTTGCAATGGATTCCTGCTCATGTAGGCATTGATTACAACGAGGCAGCTGATAAATTAGCAAAAGAGGCCAGAGAACTCAACCAAGAAACTCATATGATATCTCTTGCTGATGCCAATGCACTAGCAAAAGCTAAACTAATTCCACTGAAATCAGTGATACAACATCAAATTCCCGAAATCAGTGCTGACAGAAGGACCTCCACCACGGTAGTAAGACTACGAACAGGACATTATGGAGGAATGAAGATCAATACAGATGATACGAGAACATATAGAAACTGCAACAACTGCCCCAATACTGAACTGACACCCACTCACTCACATCTTTACCTGTCCAGCAATTACAGCAGCCTTGCTAGAAATAGATCCTAATCCTGAACAACAGCTCTATACAAACAAAATCACAGACAGCCAAAGCAGTACAAGGAGCACACGGAAACATCTAAGACTCTTCAAAGGACAAGACAACAACAACAACAACAACAATAATAATAATAATAATTTTTAATTAAAATTTATGATTACATATTTAAATTACATGTGATACGTACATGCACATTTGATTCCATATGATACATAAAGTGATTACATTTAAAAAAAACTTCAGTTTTTTTATTATTAAAATTATGATTACATATCCTGATTACATATTTACAACGCATAAAATTACATGTTTACACCAGGTTTAATTCTGTTTTTTTTTTTTTATTGTAACAATAAAATTTGTACATGTTAAATTGTGAATGAAACTATGTTGTGTAATTTATTTTTTTTTCATTCACATTTAACTTTGACTATTATGTATTAATCATGATTTGTATAAAAATTATTTATTATTCCTTAATTGGGGATTACTCTTTAAATATTTATTCTAAACTTAACCTACTATTAATTTGTTAAGCAATAATATGTGCAGAATTTATAATAACTAATATATATATATGATGTAACGAAAAGTATTATTATAATTTATTCTATACGTAATGAAAAAGCTCTTTAAGTAGCTCAAATATTCTATTTATTCTTATTTGTGAAAATTTAACGTTATGTAATCACTCATGTAGTAGTAGAGCATTGTATTACATTAGCGAAATGTTTGCGTTTATTTGTTGTCATGGAGACGTATGAAATAAACAAGCACGAGTCGAATAGAGCGTGACCTTCGGACTGAAAGGAGAAAAAAGATATTATATATATAGAGAGAAGATTTTGAATAAGAGAGAGAGGAAGTTTTTGCTGAACGGGAAGGAAGGTAGGATACAAGCAAAAGAAGGGGAAGAAAATTATAAGTTCTCTAGGGCAGAAATTCATAAGAATAGTGTTTAGAAGTGAGCCAAAACATAGTGAATCATTTACTTAGCTGCAAGTGAAATCGCTGTGTTGTAAAGAAAAATTGATGTCGTAATCGGATAAATAAAGAACTGGACATTCAATGGAAAATTCTGATTAGTTCCAGTTAGTTTAGGATTACGTCTTAATTCTAAGTTGCCCTGAGAAGAATTATATTGAATTTAACTAGTTTGAGAAAAGTAAACAAGGAAAGATATCAGTGCCTTATTGATGTGTTTTTTTTTTAGTAGTGAAGCGCAATTAACAGTAGTTCAGTTAAATCGTTGGAGAATTTTTATTAATGTGTTCCGCTAACGTAAATAAGTTTATTCATACGTGTGCTCACAATTAATAGATGTATTGAAGATTGTATCTGGTAAGAGTAGTCATACTTGTTTGTTTATTCTAACATTAACATATCTTCGAAGTTCAAAGTCCGAAATAAGATTGCTTGGAATATTGTCTACCTTGATTAGTGCTTCCTGTGAATTTAAACATTAAGTACAGCTGATAAATATTTGGAGACTGTTTAAATAAGAAGTTTCGTTTTACTAACTTGAGTTAAGAAAGCTTGTGATTTTGAAACTGTGAATTGTATGTGAAAGTTTAGAACATTGAATTGGCATGAGTGACTTAGCAAGATGTATTAAGTTGATTGTATTGTTTCATTTTAAAGCAGAATTCTTGTATTTGTTATATATATCATATATTAAATGTTTTATTTTGTTAATCTAAATATTGTGTTTGCCTGAATCCCTTTTATTGCACTGTTCATAAATATTCGAATCTTGCAGGAACCATAAGTGGAATAGTAAATAATTCGGCCTAAATAAATGAGGAGACTGCTAACTTAATTAAGAATTGATCCTACTATTTTATATAGACTAATCTAAAAAAAATAGGGTGGCGCAGTATAATTATAAATTTCTCTACTTTTGGATCGGTGATCAATTTGCAATTAGTTGTTATATTGATAAGAGTGACTTGAACCAAGATGGCGGATTTAGAACATAACATGAAAATAGAACGTCACGACAGTTTACACCAGGTTTAATTCTGTTTTTTTTTTTTTTTTTGTAACAATAAAATTTGTACATATTTTTCTTTTTTTATATAATGCATTAATTTCTTTCTTTGGGAGGCATTTCTGATTTCTTTCTCGAAGCTTTGCAGAGCTTATCTGCAAAGCTTTAAGGAAGATAATAGATGGCGGTGGTTTCGTGGTTATGTTTCTATACTGGTCGCAAGCCAGGTGTTGATTTTATTGTTAGTTGGTACGTGCTTGGAAGACTTCAACTGCTATTACACAGTTTAACTCCTTTTTTTTTTTTTTTGCAAGTAGGGTTGGATTTGGACGTGGTGTGTTTGTATGTGTCCTTGTAGTGGTGTTTTTTGAGAGGGGTTTGTCATAGGTTTTGTGTGTGTGTGTGTGTATGTGTGTGTGAGGGAGAAAGAGAGAGAGAGAGAGAGAGAGAAATAGGAATTTCTCTAATTTTTATTCTCGCTATAATATATTATATAGCGCCTGTGTCAGCTCTCTGTATGTCCCTAGGTTTCTGTCGTCGAACGGCAGTTTGTTTATCATGTCAGGTACGTAGAAGTTTCGGGTGGCTTTGCTGTATTGATTATTGTACTTATATGTTATATGTAATAATAATAATAATAATAATAATAATCAAGCTTCATATTTCTTGCCGACCTAATCAACTTAATTTTAGATAATCGAATAATTAATCCTAAATAAATGTGCAAACATCCGTTACTTAATGTTCAAAACGCTTGCCATGTAAAAATAAAGTAAGCACGTAAAAGTATTATTTAAAAAAAAAATTGCCAACTTGTAACTTAATCCTTAAATAAGTTATACCATGTAGATAAATTATACAACTCCGTGGCTACTAAACTTTATACTGCTATTGTGATCAATTTTCAGCTAAGAATTTATAGCGTGCCCAGTTATGTTTTGAAAGAAAGCAGTTCCATTCCTTTTTTCTTTAATCTCGTGAAATTCCGAGTGAGCTTGATGAATTCATGACAAGAATGGCGACGGGGACCCCAAGGTCACTCACCGTTCAAGGGGATGTTGACGAACACACGAGTATCGAGGAGATTTCAAGTAACATATTTAAGCACAAATATGGTAAAAGAAAGTCAAACCTAATTGATTCTATTACATTATAAACCAACACAATCAAACCTAACCATGCCGAAGGCGGGATCTGAATCCGCACCTTGTGATTTGCGGTTCGGATACCCTAACCACTCGGTGGCAAATAAATACTTAAATATTAGGCCTAATAAATTAAAGATGGAATTATGCGACTCAAGGACTTGATGGAATCAAGGACAATAAAAACAACAACACTAATAATATCATGTATTGAGATGTCCTTTCTCTATCTTGATTTAGGAATAGTTTACATGCGCATTTTAGATAAATAATATACTTATTCGAATAATATTAAAAATAATTTTAATAAGAAAGGAAAATATATAAATGTGCCTATTATTGGGGCTGTTGAAAGTTTTGTTACCTTGGGTTTATTATACGTTAAAGATACCAAGAGATTATGTACTTTGTTTTAATCCTTTTCCCAAGGAAGCAAAATAATGTTTAGCACGTGATATATATTCACTTCTGAGCTCCTTGTACATAGAGGCTAATGACTTCATATCACTTGCCTTAGTATGCATCCCATAATGCAAAGCACACACACACACACACACACACACACACACACACACACACACACACACACACACACACACACACACACACACACACACACACACACACACACACACACACACACCCTTTAGGACGTGTAAATAAAATGCTATGCATAATGGGAAGGGCCACTACCCAGACCGGTGAAGACCCGAGACAGATACCAAGGTTGAACTAATGCAGAAGTCATATATATATATATCAGACGTGAATATATTTCACTCGCAAAGCATTGTTTTGCTTCCTTGGGTACAGGATTAAAACCAAGTATATAATTTCTTGGTATCTTTAATGTTTAGTAAAACCAAGGTAAAAACTTTCAACATCTTTCTCTGATCCAGAGATTTTTATTCATAAGGTCTAGCACCTTTTGGCTAACAGTAAGCTCGCGTGCTCTGGTGGCTTGTCTGCTGCTTCGTCAAATGAAGGCGTGGTGCGGTAGTGGACTTGCTTCTGGTTGTGCTGGGAGTAGGTTCGACTTGGCTATTCAGGTAGACCTTGACAGATTCCAATAATGACCCTTTGGGAAGTGATTAGTTGTCAGCTACTTTGGACAGTGACCCATTTGGGAGCATTGACAAGTTTGCAAACACTGGATGGTGGCCTTTCAAAGTTTAATTCCGAGTTTTTGGAGCTTCAGACATTTTGGACATGCTGTTCCACCTCAATAAAAGTCGAAAGTGGGATGGATTCTTGGAAGTGGAATTAATGGAGGTGGCCCTTTCCATTATGCATAGCATTTTACACGTCCGAAGGGTGTGTGTGTGCCTTGCATTATAGGGTACATACTAAGGCAAGTGATATGAAGTCATTAGTCTCTACATACAAGGAGATCAAACGTTCATTTCACGCGCAAAACATTGTTCTGCTTCCCCAGGTCCGCCAAACAGTAGAGAAATGCTGCTATTTAACATATTGAAACTGGTAATTGTGGCATTCGAGACGGCTTGTCGAGGTGTGGTGTGGAATAGTGACATGCACAGAACAAATATACAACAGTAAAGCCTCGAGCTATCTCTAAGCTTAATTAGGTTGAAAAGGGAAACCGAAAGATAGTGTTAGTCATCTCATTTCTGAAATATTAGAAAGACTTACACCAAAAGATTCCAGATACGAAAGCACGTAACCATGTATTAAACATCGATTCTTTATTAAAAGATAATAAAAAAATATTTTATTTTTATTTATTAAAATAAAATATGTTTTTATTTTATTAAAAATTAAAAGACAAAACAGCAACAACACACATTTGAGAAAGCAAAATTACTCATAAGCATTGCGTTGCTGTGCGTGTGTGTGTGTGTGTGTGTGTGTGCAAACACACACGCATATGTTAAGAACAAACAAGCATCGCTTTGCTCAAAGATTAAACGTATCTTTGCTCAAAGATATGTTTAAGGAAACTCCAAAAAGTTTGTTTTTGTGTTAAATCGCATTAGTGTCCAAGATTAAATGAAAATTGTTTGGCGATTAATTTTCACAAGAAATAAAATTAAAAATTATCATCTAACTAATCCTGGATATGCATAGATGTTCGATTATGAATCGAATTTCTTAAATAAAATAATTTTCAACTTCGAAAAAAATAATATATATATATATATATATATATATATATATGTGTGTGTGTGTGTGTGTGTGTGTGTGTGTGTGTGTGTGTGTGTGTGTGTGCGTGCGTGCGCGCGCGCTATCAAAAATTCAACTGCGGGCAATTTAAAATTGTGTTGCAAAACATTTAGAATTTGGCAGATTTTGTACGTAACAATAAATCCTCTCTGGTTGACGACGAAATTAATTTCTGAGGTACCATTAAAATTTGTCGTTTTCATTTTGGGACCATTTTGAAAAGTAAAAATGGTCAGAAAAACGTTAGATCTGGCATAGAGTTGAACAGTTGAATAAGTGATGTCAGATACAGTAATATGATTGCAAAAGAGTTTTTTTATGATCTTTTCAACGGTCATTTCCTTACTTCTGTTTGTCAGATTCATCAAACGAATCTCGTGATATTACTGGGATGAAATTTAAAACGTTCGAAAAAGTAGAAACAGTTTGTGTCGCATTGCTTCAAAAAGTGGAAACTATCACCTTAAACACATTGGATTTCGGAAATTTGATTTATAGAATGCACGAATTGCAGGAGGTTGACAATAAAAAAATAAATAAAAATAAATATCGCGATAAAGACAGTCTAGCAATAGAAGTTGAAATTTACGACATCACTCACCTGGTTTAAGTAAAGTCTGTGATTTGCGACTGCATTCAAACTCAATCGCAGTTGGAGCAGATCGAAGTTCGCTTCTTTCCGGAGTGATTTTTTTTCGGAACAGTCCGTTTCTAATCGCATTAATGTTTGCCTCGGTGACGTACGAGGCGGTGAGGACCCCTTCCACATAAATGTCAAGTGCAGTTCGTAAGCACGTTCGCTGTGTGATTAATTTATTCTCTCTCTCTCTCTCTCTACCTTCTGTTGCTATATTTAACTTTTGCATGCGAATTCGACTTGATAAGAGAGTGTAGTTTAAATTAGGTTTCTTTCTTTCTTTCTTTTATTTTTTGAATAATCATCTTGATTAAAATTTGCTCCGTCATTCAATTCAAAATGTATAGAATTGAGAGAAAGTGAAATATTACGAAAGAGAATAAATATAATAAAGATATAATAAATAAAGAGAATAAAACGGGACAACGTTGAAAGTCGGTTCGACTGGAGTGATTCGATTACTGAACCCACCTGACAATTATCAGCTTTTCCTGAGAGGTGGATCTTTTCCACGGAATGTTTGGCAGGCTGTGCCGATCCATTCATGTCGAGTGCCTGTTAAAGTTCCTTACCGTCCACTAGAGAGCCGTTTCACCCTGATTTAAAAAAAAAAAAAAAAAGCGAATAATGTCATGTATCAACCCCTTTATTTACTTTTGCTGCGGTTGCTATTCGGAAAAATCGGAAATTGTCAGTTTACGAGAAGAATACGAAGCTCCAGCTGAAAGGTAGAATGTTCATGTCGAGATGTAGCTAAGAAATAATACAATAAGAATTATAGTTCTATTTTTCTACCTACTTGCGTTTCTCGGGCAAGAATAGTAAGGCTTTGTTCATCGCAAGGAATTGAGGATTTACGTTTTTTTCCTGCAAATACCATCATGAAAACAACCGCTAACCTTGCGTTGTTCGAAATGTTTGCATTAAAATACTCAAATTATGTTTTAAAAGTGTAACTGAAAAGTGTGTGAAAAAAAAAAAAACATAAAGATGGCTACCATTTTGCATCGTAGGGAAAATAATCCGACACCGATGCTCGCTGCTCAACGACATGAAACGCATCTCGCCGAGAAGCATCCTGCAAAAGTTCGTACTATATAATTGTTAGCATTATTCTCCTTTGCATACCGTTTACAAACTTTTAAGCAGTTAATTCTTTCATTTTCTTTAAATTAATTCCTTAATCAGCCTTTACGGATAAAGATAAGTCTATCGCTCATCATCTGTTTAACCCAGATGATGGATATAAGTTGGTGTTATTTGTTCCTTTAAATTATGACATCAGCAATGCTGATGTCATAATTTAAAAATAATTTAAAAATAATGCTGATGTCATAATTTAAGCAAAGCAAAAAAAAAGAAGGAAAAAAAAACGGGAAAAAAGATTCCGACCGAGATTAAGCTTATCACTCTCATTGAAAATCCAAGCAAGCATGTCACTTTGTGATCAGTCTCGTTAGCCGTGAAAAGGCGACATCGTAACGGGAAGAAAGAAACAGTCGACTGAATTAGTATCAGAGATCGTTGGTGATGAAAGAAAAGAATACCCCCGACGGATGTTACCTTAAGGTTTTTTTTTTTTCTTCTAGAATAAGCGTTCACTTGATGAAACTCACGGAAGCCAGTGAACTGCTTCAAAAGATTGGGGAAAGGGGGGGAGCTTTTGCAAGATTTTTTCTTCTTAGATTCTTTTTAGGATCTAAGAAGAAAATTACTTTATTTTCTTCTGTTACTAAACTGAATTGTTTTTATTGATCTTGATTGAAGATGGTTGTCAGTTTGTTACAAGATACAGTAAATAATAAAAAAAAAGCATAAAAGAAGAGGCTTACAAACATCATTCGTAATGGATTGATTGGTGTATTTTTTTTTTCATTTTAAATATATGTAAAAGTTCATTAGCAACAGTTATTTCTTTTTCGCAGTTTATTTCTTAGCATGTTTTAATTATTTAACAGGAATCGTGTTGATATTCTGTGACTCAAAGGATATCCGCATATTTCCAAAGCATCATTATGGTGTGAAGACGAATATTTTGATATCTATGGACTCAACCAATTTTACTGGAAGTCGCATTAAAACGGGAACGGATACTCTGCACAGTCAGAGGAGCCATTTTAACTCGAAGAAGAATGACTTATATATTTCCAAAATAACTGACTATTAAAGAAATTTGCAGCATGTGCTAACATCGGTATCCTCCCTCCCCACCCACAGCCACTTTTGATAATTCTCCAAAGCGTCACTGGAGTGGAAGCATCTCGCAGTCACAAACCGTGAAATTGGATTATCCAGGATACAAACGCGAAACAGTGGGGTGGGGGAGCGAATGGATAATTAATCGAGTTAGAAATTTTGTGAGATTATTTGAACAACACGAGATGGCTTTTGAGTGGCGCTTCTGAAGCGGAAAACAGAAAGCAGTTGACACTGTGGTTATTGCAGTGAAAAATCAAATATTTACTCTTCTGAAACAAACGCACGTTTCGGAGAGATCGAAACCTGCAGTTTTGTTGCGTATGCGAGTGAGTGTGCCATGCTCCAGTTGAGTTTTCGTTCACTCCTGAAGAATAGTATTTTGTATTCACGGAAGACAGCGCTTGTTAAAATCGTTATTTTTAATTAGTTTTCATTTTTCTGTAAAACTTAATAAGGAGTACAAATAAAAATGCAACACAACAAATGCATTTAGAACAACACAACTGACAAATAACAGATTAGTCAAAAGTAGCACAGAGGTTACAAAAATATCCCACAATTCTTTTTGCAAGTGTTACGTAATATAGAGATCGATACTCAAAGAAAAGACTTACGAATAAAGAACAGAAATTGTAAGTATACTATCCACCAATAACCGTCACTCGTTTAGACACGCGCCTTATTAAACTATTCCTGTCATAAAACTCGACTACAAAGCATTTAGCAAACAATATCACTTGAAATTTTTTTCTTACAATTAGTATCTAATGGTAGCTTGCGGAAATCTCATTGTTTAGGTTAAAAATGGCGATTTTTTTCCCATCCTGACTAGCACTATTATTGTATCGGTTCAATTTTGGTCAATTTAAATATTGACAGTAAGAATTCAATTTGAATTCTTACTGTTAGTATTGCGTTGTTGATTGTTAGGCATACTTTGGTTCCTCATTTGTCAAGTTTGGTCGTTTTAATTTGAACAAAAAGGACAGATTTTCGGAAAGATGTCGGTGACAACATTTTTAATTTCTTTTCTTTGTTTCTTCTTAGTTCTTTTTTCATTTCTCATTTTACTAATAGAAATGGAAATTCAAGGAATCATGGGATAGAGCAGTAATCACGCATCAGTTCCCAAGATAAATAACATTGCTGGGAAGACATACGGGTAGTGAGCCAGAAGATGACAAAATGCATTCGTAATTCAAACGCCGTCATTGGATCGAATAACTTGCAACGTTGACCTTAAGACATGCTGCGCTGTGGCGAATCATTTGTTACGAATAAATGATTCCCAAATACCTGTTTAATGACTTCCAATCTAAATTCCGAATGAACTCAAAGTCTTTTCTTTATTTCCACTCTTCATTTTATGAAATTATTGAAAAGCCCCCTCGATATCTTTGAGAACAAAACTTATCCTTCCCGCGATGAATTTATTTTTCGCGGATTGCGAGAGCAAATTGATATTTCTTTTGAACCTGCTGCCGTTCATAAAATCTTCAAACTTAAAAAGAGAAATTCAAATATTTATGATTTCTTGGCGTTTTTGCATTCCGAAACCCTGAAGGCACTTTCAGAGATAAATTGACTGCTGGGAGAATAATTCCTTTTCTGTTTCGAATGTTGATCGACTTGTAGCTATTTTAACAATCATTACATTTGTAATTCGAAAAGATGTTTCCACTGCAGCTGTTTGAAATTGTTGGGATGATTGCGAGGTCAACAGAGCCCTTTCTCTACTCTGATCGACGCTATGACAATTGTTGCGTAGCTTGACAACCGAACAGTGACGTTCATAAGCAACATGTGCTCTAGTAAGCGTTATAACAGAGAATTCATTTGTCCACCAACAGGCGATCATAAGAAACTATTCGCTTAGAGAAAAATAAAAGTAACAATAACAGAATACGAAGAACAAATTCAGACAATAAATAACTGAATATTTTGTACGATTGTTTAGTATTAAATTATTTCATTATTATTATTTTTTTTTTTTTTGTCTCGATACATCAGCCAACTCTCAAGGTAATAAACTTTGTTGTGAGCTCTTTTATTGGTGTAAGATAGTTTTCATCGGTTGAATACTTCCGTTAGCCTATTTAATAGAATACAAGAAAGGGGAAACACATGTCGTCCTTGCAGTATTTGTCGACGCCTTCTTATTCTGTAATTTACTGCCCAATCACCTGTTATCAGTATAAAAATCGATTAGAAAAGTTGAGGGATGGGTTCGGATTGCTCTGAGCACGAACACGATGTTTAATACCCTTTACTTTTTTTTTTGGTATTTATATTCTTTTGTTTCCCTTGTATTGAAACAAGGGAAACAAAGGAAATAAAAAATGTATCGAAACAAGGGAAATAATAAAAAAAAAGATTCCTTAAGAATCTTTCATTGCGCAGACACTTCGCTGATAACGTGATTTGGAGATAATTGAGAGCTGTCATTCTCCTGTCTGAGGGGTGGGGGGGGGAATCTCAAGTTTGGAATAATTGCTTGAACGTTGAAGCAATTATTCCAAACATGCATTAACCAACTCGCATTGAAGGAATTATTAATCCAAGTAGATCATTTCTTCATTATCCTTGCAATATACGTCAAAGTTCGTTGCGCCGCCGCTGCTGGTTTCGTGGAGATCTCGTTTGTAATAAGGGTGAACAGGAAATGAATTCGTATTAAATTTGTCGGATGGCATGCTGAGGACGCAAACCTCGTCTGCTACGAAAAATTTGTCCGTCAAGGAAGGAAAAATCGACTAGCAGGTTCTTTCGACCTCCTCATTATCAGCGCAGTGCAATGACACGGGTTGTCGATGGGAACAGGCGACATTGAGAACAATATCCCTCTCCGCTGTATTCCAGGTGTGAGAGAAGCTCCGTCTCCGGCACGTTGAAACTTCCTCTTCAGCTGCTGTGCACGTCCTTGCGTCGCTTTATTGCAGGAAATCTCAACTGAGCAGCCATTTACGCTCAAGACAAAAGCCAAAATAAACATGCAGGTTTATTGAGAACAGAGGCTGGCAGTGGTGTCGCCCGCCTTTCTGAATCACCTAAAGGAGAGTAGGCTTTATAGAGTCGGCAGATCACAAAACGCCAGTTTGGCGTTTTGTAATCACCGTAGCACAACGATCTTTGATTCAACTGGCAGCACAATTGCCCTTGACGCATACGAGTCTCCCAACGAAAGTGGATTCACAGATGACCATCTTCCAATGGTTTCGACTAGTGACGAAGTTCTCATGATGCGCTTTCATGGTTTTTTTTTTTTTCAGGGGGACGATAGATGCAATAATCGGTCAGAGGAAAGAATGATCTGCAGTAACTCAGCTTATTTCTCAGTGGTATGTGGGGGGGGGGGGGGGTGGGGGGGGGGGGGGGTGGGGGGGGGGGGGGGTGGGGGGGGGGGGGGGTGGGGGGGGGGGGGGGTGGGGGGGGGGGGGGGTGGGGGGGGGGGGGGGTGGGGGGGGGGGGGGGTGGGGGGGGGGGGGGGTGGGGGGGGGGGGGGGTGGGGGGGGGGGGGGGTGGGGGGGGGGGGGGGTGGGGGGGGGGGGGGGTGGGGGGGGGGGGGGGTGGGGGGGGGGGGGGGTGGGGGGGGGGGGGGGTGGGGGGGGGGGGGGGTGGGGGGGGGGGGGGGTGGGGGGGGGGGGGGGTGGGGGGGGGGGGGGGTGGGGGGGGGGGGGGGTGGGGGGGGGGGGGGGTGGGGGGGGGGGGGGGTGGGGGGGGGGGGGGGTGGGGGGGGGGGGGGGTGGGGGGGGGGGGGGGTGGGGGGGGGGGGGGGTGGGGGGGGGGGGGGGTGGGGGGGGGGGGGGGTGGGGGGGGGGGGGGGTGGGGGGGGGGGGGGGTGATCGACCCCCCTTCAGGCATTTCTTGACTATTTATCGACCCTATCTATTTTACTATTACGTAGTTATAATAGGACAAGCAAAAAAAGACGCTTTTGTGAGTTTTTAGATTGTTTATTTTATAGTTACAGTGTCTATTGTATGTATAATATAGTATATATTATTATATTGGCTTAACGTCAAAGGGATGCGTTTTTTACGTCCTTAACATTACATATTTGATAGGAGGGATAAATAATATATAAGATATATTTATATAAAACCAGCGACATCCCTTTATTGGTAAATACGTCATTTTGGCCTACATGATTGGCCTCCATAACTATTTTCATGACCTTGCTCCACCATTCAGGTCCTATTCATGTCACTGTTCCCACGATTCACTCTTAATTGCGTTGTCATTCAGGACGGAGGTAATCCAAGTTAACCGAATTAAATATTACCCATACAATGATGTCTTATATTTTTCTATAGGACCCCTTGAGCCCGAATCGACCCCTAACAATGTTATATCGACCACTGGTCTAATCCCATGTTTGATACATTTCCTTTAGACAGAATTGACTCTTTCCCCCTTCAGATAAGATAGTCTGGAGTATATTGTTTGGAACGTGTAGCAGAGGATTTATCATAAAAAGTATGATATCAGACCTAATGTTCAGTTGAAACAAAAATAACAATAATAAATAATTACTTTATTTGTGGTGGAAGAAATATGGAACATAATAATGTTGAAGGAAATAGAAAAGCAGTCGAATACAGGTGAAAAAACCTACAGGAAACGGTCAGGATAAACAATCGTATAACTGACAATACCTGAATGCATTTTTCAGTTACTGCTATTCCTTCATTCAGCACAGAAAAATTCATGTATTGTGGTGTGTTGTGTGTCCATTAAAGTAAAATAATGGGTGACCCAAAAGGCTTTGAATTTTTTTTATTCATTAAAATATAGCATGAGAAAAAACTCTCCACATAGCTCTAAAAGGATGGAAACCGATTATTATTTTGGAAGATACGTACATTGTGTTTATCCACAAGCACTTGAGAAAAGTTGTGCCAGAAGTGGTTTGATATCCTCGCCTCCTTGCAAAGAAGAGTAGACTACGAATTGGACCTCGCAAACTATTATATTCTCAAATGCCAAGATGGTGAACTAATGGTCGATGATACAGGAGATGGTGGAAGTAAAGTTTTCTATTAGTTGTGAAGAAGCTGTGAGAGATTTTCACCAAAATGTACGACATTGATAATCATTTACTATTTTTGGAAACTGAATTACCAGCTATTCATATCATGAGAAGAATTATTGCAACCCATTTAAACTGATCGATGATTAAATTAGACCTTAAAGACGTTATTCAATTCGATAAAGATTCTTTGTTTTGGTACATATATAAACACTATACAAAGACTGATTGTGTATATCTGGTGACAAAAGAATACATGGAAAGTTTAGAGAGGCAAGGTGTCATATCCAGGCTACCTTATCAGATGTGTATGGGGCTGTGCTTCCTATGTTTTCCACACTAATGACACTTTTACGTGACCAGCTATTTTGATGTAACGTCTAATGTAATCAAGAAACAGTGAGTAACGAACATTTTCTTTATTAAACTCATTGGAAAATGTTAAGAGTGTAAACTAAATCTTGTGAAATATTTGTAATTACACGTTTCCAATTATTCTCTGCGAATATACTTTTAAATCATATTAAATCAAAATAATATATGCATTTGTAAACTTAAACGAACAAAGTTTTGTGCCATTGGAGTGTTTTCCATATTTAGTTAACATCACAGTGAAATCTTTACTCATTTATTCTGCTGAGAAGTTGATATTTAATCCATAATTTTATACCTTAATGCAATTATTTTTAATTATGGTAAAAGTTAACATTTAATTAGTAAAAAGTAATGAACTTTTAGGATCTATAAAATGACAGCTATATGAGAACCGTTTATATATGTTTGGAATCTTTAATACAGATCAAAATATTGTTTGAGTTATATTGTTTGAGTTATATAAAAAGATTATTGGAAACAGCTTTCTGCTTAGTTATGCATGCAAAAAATATTTAAGATTTTTCCTCAGTTATTCTGCTTAGAAGTTTATATCAATTCATAATTTTATCCCTTAATACAATTCTGGCACTAAAAACCAAGTAAGAGTAAAGGACTGGGGATAGAATGCCACTGTCATTCTTATCTGTTCTTATCAGATGTAGATATGAAATATCACACACACTAAAATCAACAAATCGTACTGTCATGTGTTATCACTGCTGTGAAATTAATACAGGGAACAAAAGAGGAAAAAGTAATTAATTTTTTTGGAAAAACGTCTACTGCTAATTATTGCCAAGAAAACATAAAGGTAAAAAATAGTATGATGATATCTCTTGACACTAACTAAACATTCCTATAGTCTAAATTAGGAATGAAATATCGCACACAGTTAAACTACCAAATGCTACTACCATCTGTTCACACGACAGTGAAATTAATGCAGGGAACAAATTTAAAAAAATTTGAATGTTTGTGTTTTGGGGGATGAGGGGGGACACCACTGATATCCATTAGTTACTTATTTCAGAAAAATGTCTACTGCCACTTACTAACAAGAAAACGTAAATGTAAAACAAATTGTGATGACAACTCTTGACACTAAACTAAAAAATTCCTGTGGTCTAAATGAAATAACACAGTTAAAATACCAAATCCTACTACCATAGGGAAAGAAGAAAATGTGAGTGTATTTGTTTTCTTGTTGGGGGGGGGAGTGAGTAGGGGTGACTCCACTGATATCCAATAGTTAATAATTTTAGAAAATGTGTTACTGCTACTTAATGACAAACACAGAATTCCAATCTTTAATTATTACTCATAATGCCACACTCGAACCAAAGGTTCCCGTCACTGATAGATGGTGTCACATCCCAGAATTCCACACTCAAACCAAAAGACAATGTGATGTCAAAGAGAAATATGTTCCCCCAGAGAAATTCCAAGGATTGCATACTCTAAGCATCATGAGTTCAATAATGTCACTTACCCAGACCAACGTGACGTCATTGACAGATGTCTCCCCCAGGGAAATTCCAAGGAATCCATACTCATGACGTCACTTATCTATTCATACAATGACGTCACCTATTTGGTCAACCAATGATGTCACTTCTCCTTATCTTATCTACATCTTGATATGGTTTAAAGTGACCCCTATACTACTGACAGTACTGAAATCAATTTTAACTGACGGGACTGAGAGCTAGTTAAAAATCAAACACTCGATTAAAGACTGCTAACTAGAGATATGAGAGTTGTGAGAAAAATTAGGGGAGCAAACAAATGGCTCAGTGACAGAATCGTATTATATATATAAAAAATAAGACATTAGGAAGAAACTTGGCATTGCTTAGCTCTGGCCATCCACATATTGCTATCTTAGGTGGTATACTCAAGAAAGCAGAACAGGCAGATGATTCCAAGATATACCAAAACAAGAAAAAATGTTTCAGCTAGACCCAGATCTAGGTAGAATGATGCGTGAAACTATAAGACATTATTGTAGTCATAGACAATATTGTACAGAGATAATACCAATGTTGAGGTAAATTGTCGACGGAAAGTTGGTAATGTCATCATTTGTTAGTATGCACTGAATGGCCAGTTTATTAGGAACGACTCTCCACCTGTGAAAATGGGATGTTCCGAATAGAGAGGTCACTCATGTATAGTCCCTTGAAGGTGTACACACAGCATAATATGTATATCAGGAACTTCATTATTTTGATTACGGTAGTGCAGTGATTGTGGTCATGGTATTGCGTTTATGCTGAAATACTCCCGCCCAGTCATGGGTTTGAAAACTCGTTCCTGAAAAGCTGATAATTTCGAAACGTTCTAGTTGTCTGAAAATCATTATAACTATTATGATTAGCTGTAATGAAATTACTAAATGTATATTTCGGCTTTTAATTCTAATATCTTTAATTTCCGCATTATTAGTTTCCATATTTTTATCTCCAATCCCCCCTCGTTTTTTTAAACCTAATGTATTTATCCAAATGGCAGCCGTACATCGCTATATTCCACCATTCAGAGTTCTTTCTAAAGGTCTTAAAGTTCAGTTATATCATTTTTATATTTCTGATGCTCCCCTGTAAAAGGTAATCTCGAGGATTCTACAGAGGTATGTCAAAAATTAGTCCTTCTATATATTTCTTTTGATTTGGAGTTAAAGTTTTTTAATTTCACGTTTTAAGTTAATTGGAGTCAAAAGCCAATGACATAATACAAGAGGTACTCCTTAAGAAAATGGGCAAAATAGCCATAAATATAACATCAGTTTCAGGAGTAACATGGAAAATTTCCAGAAATAATATTGATGACATCTGATTCCTTGTATTCTTTAACATTTCATTTCCGCGATGATTAATTGGATTATACCAGTGTTATTACAATGCTCTCCATTCTTTCACTGAGATCTAATTAAATTATCTTGACAGTAATCTTCAGCATTAATTTTCACGCTATTTCCGATTCATCCGGTTAATATTTAATACAGTAGACTGTTAGGTAACGCCTATGAATGCAGGCTATTCGTATACGGTTCATCTGATTTCAAATGAAATCCAGAAATATTTTTCTAAGTTGTTTCTTTGTTATGTATGATTCGTAATAAGTTTGAGACACAGTTCCGGTTTTCTTTAGTCAATTTCGAATATTCTTCGGAAGAGTAAATTTCTTCTCCAAGAATCTTAAAAAATGGAGAATTCGTTTCTTCGGTTTATCTTGGGCAACTCTGTTGTTTGTTTCTTCTGTGGAAATAATGCATGTTTTAACAATAACCAAGTAAAAAATTGCTTTTAAAATCACATGAAAAAAAAAAAAGAACGGAAGGTGTTGCTAAATGGGGATAACTGGTCAAATAATTGAAGTGAAGGAAAACCAGAATGATGAGAAAGAATATATTTCTTTGTTTAGCACGAGAAATTTCGAGTTTTGTCGGGCATACATCGCCGTTGAAGGACAGAGATACTTGAGCTCCAGTTACCCTCCAACAGCGTAGGATTACAATGCGATATGGCGGACACAACAATAAAAACAGGACAAATTCCTTCCATAAATGACCAATAAGCCGAGTTGATGATTTAATATATTCGTTCCTTTGCATCTTCTGTCTGTACCTTCAGCGATAAAGTTGCAATAATTTCTTCGAACCGTTATCGTCTTTCACCGATTCTCATACTTCAAACTGTCCAAATGACTTTGCGAAATGAACGCTGTAACAACGGCAAAATACGAGATTCATACGACGATAACGGTGGATATCTTAGGTTATGGGCAATTGTACTTGCTCATAACTGCTTGCTGTCATCAATTCACTTCGATTTATATTTTTGCACTTCGAGATATTGAAACGAAGATTTATCCAGTTTCTATGACAACGCTGATGTCACAACGTGAAGATTTGAATGCAGCAATAGTGGTTCAGATTTTCATGCTCCACAGTGCGTCGTCATTAAGGAAAATTACTTTCTTCACGATGGAAATAAGAATGCTGCAGTGCTCATTTCGGCCACCAGCGAAGCATAATTCGTGTATTAATTTCTTTAATATACATCCCTTTATTGTTCCCTAAAATCACTAGGAATTTGCTATAGGCGACACCCATATTCTAATTTTCTTGCCCGTAACACATGAGTGAGGTCGTGATTTCGTCGTATTTCCAGTTTTTATTTCTGTTTTTAGAAAACCGGAAGTCATCGATTAAAAGGAAAGTACAAGCGTTGCGCATGCAGCATGTTTTCTAACTTGCTGATTTGGCTTTTCATGTGTCTTCAAACGATTTCACTTCGACTAATCAGCGCGTTATTGTGAGAACTCCCAGCGGCGGTTTGACGTCACTGCCAAATAATTTGTAAATCCATTACACGAAAAACTCATTTCTCTTTCCATCATTCAATTGCATCCAAACATCATTTAAAGAGTTTACCAACTAGAAAAGCCTTTTCTTAACGATGTTATTTAATGCTTCCAATTGAACTTTGTGCGAATCGTGGCACGAACTCGTCTTCGGAATACGTCTCAAACATCCGTGCTCATCCCTTGTTAGTAGACACAAACAGAACATTATGACCTCTCGAAATAAAATAACTAAATAGCTTCGTGTGCAGTGAATGATGGGAAATAAAAGTAACACTTGCAAGCTGGAAGCGGAATTATTCCACTTGAAACGGGAACTCGTTGCTTTGGGATACCTCTTTTATATTTCGTTCAGTTCAATTACAAAGTGTTGTTGGTCCAATATGAGGTTGCAAATATTTTTTAAAGTGAGAGCTCAGCCGGAGAAAACAATCGTAGTTAATGCATACTAGCTTCAGAGATTTAAGAAAGCCAAGCCTAATATTTTGCAGCTTAAATGCTTCTTTCCTTAAACTTTCTTAAGGAGCATCGTTAAGATTTGCATTTTACTAATTTGTTCAGCTATCTGCAAATTGGTTTAACAAAAGAGATTCGTTGTATTGTAAAAGGCCCTCTCTGAAGAAAAAACTTGCATAACCAATTGCACCCAAAATTGTTACAATAAAATCACAAGTTCAGTCCTCCCTGGCAGGTATACAACGCAAGGATCCTACAAATCACCCAACAGTAGAAAGGAGAATCGAGGCAGATGTGAAAAGGTATTAACCTGATGCAGAACAACAGCGGGGTTATTGCAGTAAATTATTAGCCAAGCCCATAATCATTAATATGAATAGAATTGCCGGGGTTTTAGTAAGAATGTAATTGAGTTGAAAGACCTCCTCGAGATTATTCAGAAAACTAAGCATTAAATGGGGAAGTAGTTCGTTGTGACAAACCTGCTTATATGAAAGAGTCAAAAGGAGAATGAAATGAGGTCAAAGAAGGCATTTTACCAATTAACAACAAGGTCATACATGATTTTTAAAGAACTGATAATTAATAACTTGAAACTGTATAACTGTTATCGATATAAACATTCAACAAAGACAGTTATGAGAATCAAATTCTTTTAGTTTGGCAGTTAACCACGGTGCCCAGTGGGTCCATCTGGAGCAGTAATACTAGAACAGGTGTCCTTAAATATGGATTACTCAGTAATACTAAACATGTTCATTGTTTAGTATTACTGAACAATGTACACATATTTAGTACACGTACCGCACACTAAATTGGAAACCTTTACGCAAGTATACATAAACGTCACTTATGCAGCGTATATGCAAAATACTTGGTCATCCGAATTATAACATTTTTGTATTTCTGTAGATATTTAAGGCGTGACGTTCTGCTATAGCAACATCATCCATTGGATGCTTTGCATTGTTAATTGGGAAGATGGATTCGATAAAGTAAATTAGCTTTTTTAAACAGAAGGAATGAAATTTTTTGTTTGTTTTTCTTCTATTTTTGCAAGTAAGGCTCTTTTGGAACAGATGTCGGTTTTGTAGCAAACGGCGTATTAAATCCAATATTTTAAAAGAACAGTATTTTCTCACTGAGATTAATCGCCACACAGATTCACCAACAGACATTTTCTCGCCTTTTTTAAAATTATTTTTAACGGACACAACAGCAGGAGAAAGCATTCAGACTTCGACTCTTCCTCAGTTCGTGACACCATATCAGCTTTTTACCTTTCCGCGTCCGTTATCGTGACATTAGAATGCCTGTAAATATTTTATTCTTGGTAATTTTTGGACAAATTCCGGTGTATTGCACTGTATCTAATGCAATACCGAATCTTTATTTCCGCTATAAGACAAAACCGAAGGAAGCCCTGGAATATCAGCATGTTTAGTTGGCTAGTAGAATCCTGTAAGCTGCTTATAGATTTCTAGCTTGTTAAGAACTTAGCTCCGGACGTCTGTATTCTGTATTATACAATCGTATAGTATGAGAGACTAAACACAAGTGGGACGAAAAGAAAGAAAAATGTACCTGAGAGTCATCCTTCTATCCTAAACGCAATAGATGGAAGGTGAAGGAGAAATTATCTTCCCCCTCCCGTATCTGTGCAGAATACTGAAGTTCCAATAGTATGTTTATCTGTTTTGGAGGTTCCTATTATTTCTAAAGAAAACGTCACTGTTTACCAATATTACATTTAATGAAAGTTTAAAAAAAAATGAAATGCCGTGAAGTATCATTTTTGTGTGAATTGAAGTATGTAATTTAAAGATAACATCCAGTGAGGGAATCATGGAAAACTCATTGATGGTGTAACAGAGGATTTCCAAATAATGCGTTTAATATGGTTGGAAGAAAATTAAAGGTCGTAATAGTTCCAACTAATCAGTACACCGATTACATGCTCAAACAAACACCATCGTAATGATTATTACTGAACTAGAACGGCTAATTGAAACAAAATAACTTTGAAGGATGTATTGATGAATATTTGTATTTGGATCACTTTCATTAGTGCTACTCACTTCTGTTCTTCAGAATGATTGGTGACAGATGGATTAACGAATCCGCACAAATAAGTGGGTGAAATTGGCACTGTTGAAAACAGTGACGCGACCATGATGTTCAGCGTGATTGTGTAATCCACTGGGCCATCCAAACATCTGGACACCGTCTGACAATCATCTCGCAAAAAGAGCGGACAGTTGAAAACGTACAGTGCAAACGTATCGTGAAAGAACTAAGCGGTAGGTAAACCTAAACTCCGCATTAGAGACCAGACGGAGTATTTTACAACCCCTTATAATAAGTAGGGTTTAGGGCTGTTAATTATATGCGCGGTAGAGGCGAGAGAAAGAGGAATATTTTTATGGCTGCTCCTTGAGTGCAATTCATAAAATGGTCTTAATATCGAAAGACACAAACAGCATGCTTGACCTCAAACAAATCCCTTAGAATGTGAAATATTGGATAATCAGAATTGACAAATGCGCAAACTACTCCAACATCTCATCAACTTTATCCGAAATTGTTTCAGAGTTTGGTTCTACGCCAAGCAGGTTCAACGATGATTCAAATTTATAAGGTACTCGGCCTTCTAGAGAATATCATTTTATCCGATCCTCGTTTTTCCCCTTTTTTGTGTGTGTTAGCTTGATTTTCTTTCTTCATCCCTGAATATCTTATTTTCGTTTCTTGTTTCTATAGTGTATATTTGTAACACATATTTCTTTATCTCTCTCAGAATTCTTTTCTTTACTAGTCGTTTAAGACATTCCTTTGCTTTTTAATCGAACCACAGGTATTCACAAGGCATATTTATTGTTCGTTCAGAACACGTGAACAAGATGAAACATAAAAAATTACAAATTAAAAGAACACGTGAACAAGATGAAACATAAAAAATCACAAATTGGAGTCACTCCTCCTGATTTTATGAATTTTTTTCCTGGGGCATCACTCAGATTTTCCTGTTTTGAACAACAACACTTTGTAATTAGCTTTCGCCACGAACGCTGTTTCAAAATTTCTCTCTCTCTTTCTCTTATATCTACTCTGGCAGTAGCATGGGGACTATTACGGTTTGTTTTGATATATAATATGCATTAACAAGGTGCCGATAATAGATTTTCTGAGCATCCCCTTCCCTATTACCTACGAACACTCGTTGTTCGTTTCATGGAAAAAGTATCGCAACTTAGCGAAGTATTTGGTACGTAGCTCTGAGTGTGAGTTCCTCTAACTGAAGTTACTTGCGTTTGCGTCCACCACAAAGCTAAATAGATCTTTCGATTTCGTATTGTCTTGGATAGTCGTTCCCGTGATTATATTAGGCGCGTCTGTCTCTTTCAGATTCATGAAAAAAGAAAAAGTATGATTTAGAAAAGATCCATTCTTTTATTTTAACTTTAGTATATAGTGTATTAAATTACGAAATTTTACATAAGAATCCACTCGTGTATATTTGTAACATAACACATGTTTTAGATAGATACACCATCACGCTTCGAAATCTCATCTTGTTTCGCGGATATTCTGAAGTAGGGCTGAGTCGGATATTCGGTGTTCGACGTGTTTTACAAATACTCGGCTTCAGCCGAATCAGTAGAAAGATTCGCCATTCAGCTCAGCCGAAGCAGAAAAATTATTTACATGAGTCAACAAAAGCAACCAATCGGAAAAAGCCTCCCCGTATTTTGCTCGAGCGCATACAAAAGTAATTTCCTTTGCAATCGGTTCATTCTTTGACGTTTGTATTTTCGTCTACAGTGTAGACGAAAATACAAACACCAAAAACTCTACAGTATGGATAATTTAAAAGTGTTTATATTATGAAGTCTTAAACTTTGGCTTGAAATAATGCAAAATAGTAGAGTTTGGGCCATGAATAATAATAATAAAAGTGATTTTTGTTAGTATAATATTTATAAAACATGAACACAATTTTGCATAACAGATACGTGCACGCACAATGATTTTTTAAATTTTCAAAACAAAACAATGAAACTGAAATTTCAACCCATTATATAAAATCGAATAATATATAAACATGTACATAACAAATAGGTAAAATCTCTGCATTACGCTTTGGTTGAAATGATTGCAATGGATAATAGGCCATAATCACCTTTCAGCAAAGGATATATACCAGGCTAAGTAAGCTTAATTCCACAATGCAATTCTCTGAGGAAATATTTCAGCATCAGCCACCAGCATATTCATCGCAAAGAGTTTTGTAAGAAGCCGGAAATATTCATTAAGAAGCCTCATGTAGACATTCTCCAAAATGCTGAAAAATTCATTATAATACATCATAATTTATCGCGAATTCGTTTTTTTAAATTTTTTTTTTATATTTTTAGAATAAATATTTCACATTTAAATGTTTTACATATTTCAAAATTAAAAAAAAAGTTCCGTGAATATTTCTATATTTATTGAAGGAAATAAATGCAATATATACATTGAAGAAAAATATCCTTATTTCATAGTCAAAGGAAACAAATAAATAAAAAATATTAGGTTTCACTTCACTGGCAGATGTTGGTTATCATCAAACACCAATGCTTCAAAATGCCAAATTTCGAAAACCTAAAGACCTTCAAAAAACAAAAAAAAAAAAAAAACTCATTCAACACTTAACGTTGCTGTGTTAGAAAGTTAAATTCATTATGCGTGAACTGTCGCACGTGCATAGTAAGATATTAATTAACATTTAGAGCTAAGCAGCTTAATTTAACTAAGCAAAGCTTAGTTTTCAAAACGTACGAAAATTAAATAGAAGATGTGAATTCATTCTGTATATTATATGGGGAATGTAGAAAGAAGCCTTTCTTCTTATTACTCTCTGGTAAATATTCGGGAATTTTACGATTATTTCGCCATAAAATATCCATGGATCCATAATGTCCTCCGTTTGAAGAATCTCTGCTCCATACTTCAATATCTGGCTGTTGTTATATTTATTGAAAGCCCACATTTGATTTATTACATTTTTTCTTCTTTTTTTGATATGAACGCAGCTAAAACATTATTCTGGCAATGAGATATAAACAGAAATAGATGTATTAATGATCCCATGCTTATTTCTTAGATGAATATTATATATATATATATATATAATATATATATATATATAAACAAAGTTCTAAACTGAAAGTTTCCATGAATATCAGAGAGCTTATCAGAATATAATCTTTGGTATCGGAGTTTCCTCGGTCGGCGCTACTTGAAAAACTTTCTAAGTTTCGATATAAATTAGTTATGAAACATGAATTGATCTGCTTATTGCTGAAATGAAAACGTTTACGCACTTTGATTCTTACGCTTGCTCAATGACCGCTGTTCATTATGAAAAACACACCTCTCTTAAACAACTGGGTATTGAATGAGGGATCTTGCTTTCAAGGTTTTTGTCTGATCTCTGATAAGATCCAGCACCCCGGAACTGTCGTATGGTTAATGAAACTTTAATCAAAAGCCCCAAAGCGAATAAGCGGACGCCTTGGCAGCGCTCATGCCTTAAGAAGTGCAAACTGAGGCAACTCTGATGTGAAGGATTGTACTTCTCTGGTCGATTTTCCAAACTTTCAATTTGTTTGCGTGTGTAAACTAATATTCGACTATGAAATTTGAATCATTGGTTTTTAAATTTTCGCGTTTTTTTTTCATGTAGTTTAGGAGAAATATTCTTACACAATTTCTAGTCTTTCTTCTTTCTGCAATTTGGCCGCAGCACCGAATTTTCGGCTGAAGAATATTAAATTAAGTTAAATACTCTAAATTACATTTTATACCTGAGAGTTTTGAATAAAAAAACTATACACAATAATTTTTATGATGAATTTTTAATATGTAATTTTTTTCCCCATTTTTTTTTTTCATAAAATTAAATTCAGCATGATTCGGCCGAATATTCGACTAAATCATGGTTCGGTGCATCTCTCTTCTAACGGCGGGGTTAGTAATATTATCGCATCGTTAGTGTCCCATTGTGATGAATATATTGTTCGTTATAGGAATGTTCTCTTGCCCTGTTAGGATTGTACCAGATGTGAACAACGGAAAATTTAAACATTATCACCAACGTTTATACTCCGAAATATTTCAGCGCGATGATGACTTCGTCTGCGGTATGAATTGCGATGACCTCGATCAGCAGCTTGCAACAGAGCGGCCGCTGAATGTTCATTTACTTTGCTTATGACGTTTATGTATTTCAGTTACTTTGCATATCTTTACTTAGTTCCAATGATTTCCTCATTTTCAGTCTCATCACCAAGCAGAGGTTCCTAAACAGTGTCCAGACTCTCGTTTTATTGGGAATAGAGAATATCAGTCTCTACTGTAAGCACTATTTTGCATTTAATCGTTTGTTTCGAAAATCTGGTTTCAAATATGTCGAAATGTAATCATTCTACCAGCCGAATCCCGTTGCGATATTTTAAATAAAACAATTGTCTACATTTGGTTTCGATAGTCTTGACTTTTCTTGTCTTTCATTGGAGTTATCGTGTTGTTCACGGATGATTTTAAGCATACAACGAGTTAATTAGGAATTCTGATATCGAACTTTAGTGTGACCTCAGATCACTAAAAACTGAGCAAAAGTTAAAACTCCAAAAAAGTTCTTAAATCGAAAATTAAAATCATTTCACACAATTCAAAAGAGAACGATACCAAAGCACGTGAACTTTCTCTGTATTTGTTATATAATCATTCAACGTCTCTTTACTCCCCAAGGAAAGTGAGCACTCTCTTCTAGCCCTAACTGTTTCGGAAATGGAGGACTGTCTCCATCCTCCCTTCGCCATTACCTAAGGCCACGGCGGTTCGTGATTTTCAAGGTGTCAGAGTACGGAGCGCAGCTGCTATCATCCTGTGATCGTAAATCGTAACTCTCGTATTTGTCAGGAAAAGCGAGTCCTATGCTCGATTTCTCTGAGATGCGGATTAAACTGAGTTTCGGGGTTCGCTACTTGTCTGCGCAAGAGATCGACGAACTCGAGCTAAAAGAGATCTCGAAAAGTTCCTCTATGGGCTGACTAGAAACGAACCTATAATGGTCTTTTTTCTAGTATTTCGGCACGAAAAAACAATGATATAGAAATACAAAATAAATATATGAAGTAATGCTTGACAAGAAAGTTAAAATTTAAGGAATTTTAAAAACTGTCAATACCAGAATCGCATTTTTAAGTAGCCTAATTGTCCAACATGCGATTCGATTTTCAGCTTGAACGAGAGATTAAATGAGTAACCCTGAAGCCAACTCATTTTGCCTTTTGTCCTTGTTATTTTCGTTTGCATTAGTCAAAAGATTTTTCGACATTATCTATTAGTAAAGGCACCCTAAACAACTCTTTGTGAGTCCCACTGGAAAATAGATTCATTTTAGTCTTGTCGTTCGAAGGCAGGTTTTTCTTTCATCTCCAGTAGCGAGGAGCAATGCCCTTAAAGATAATGCCGATGTCGTCCATTGGGATTCCTATTTCAACTTCGTTTGTAGCAAGTATCAGAGTTCGTCTAATACAACCCATCTCGAAATTTCGATGTCTGGATTCCTCTCATTTTAATCCGTACGTTATCCTAAACAGAAAAATAATCCCAGAGTATTCTCAGTTGGTTTTGACCTCATTTCGACATCTTTGAGAGAAGAATAAATAAATCTCAGAACTGACGGTCCACAAGTAGGATAACCAATGAAAAATTTGTATTCGTAACTCAATGTTTAGTTTTATTTTATCGTACACATGACCGTTTCCTTTCCCCCCTCTATTTTTAAAGCGGTATATTTTTTTTAAATCTAAAATTAACGACCTTCACGAAACATTTCAGTCGATGAATATCAGCATTTACATTTGGTTCTGAAAAATTATTTTGGCAAATAGAAGAGCAAAAGTTTACGACATGTCTAAAAAAATCATAACTTTTCGGGAAAAAAAGATTTCCATTTTTGAGTAAGTTAATCATAAAGCGGGCGCATCCTACCGTGCAAATATACTCATATTTCGCCATCTTTAAAGTTGTTTATGGGAGTTATTCGAAGCGTGCAAAATTCTTCGCTACAAGTTGGAAAGTATTTGCGCACGCTAGGACGAGAGATGTTTGGACAGAAAGGAAGCAGAACATTTTCTCCCGAATATTCAAACAGAAGTAACAAGGAGACATAAAACTGATATTGTTGAACATTCTTTTTTTACGAATCTTGAAACAAAAAAGAATTATGCATAAAACTAATAATTTTAAACTAAAATTTTATACGTTGCTTAATTATGATTAAGCAACGTACGCAGATTGATTTATCTTTGTCGCATACACCTTCAATTTCGAACGTATCAAGGTTAACGGCATTACGTGCTTGTAGTGAGTTTCATCCTCGCGTGTTTTACTGCTTTAATGGCATTTAAGGTTTAGCGTTACAACATGAAAGAATGACTTGTACAGCGTCTCTTTTGTGTGTCTTAAAACACGACACCAAACGATGATCTGCGATTTAAGTTCAGAAGTATGTTTTATATTCATGGCTCAGTTTATAATTATGGGACGTTTTTAGACTGTTTATTTCTGAAATTTTAAATATGACAGATGGTATCGAACATTCTTGATAGATTACCTGTTTATGTATTCTGCTATCTTACTGATGGAGATATTTCGAATGTAAGATCACTTTGAATATATTACAGTACTCGAGTTCATAATCTCAGAAATACGTGAAACACATCGAACATGTATGGAAAAGCACTCTGGGACTTTACAAAAGTAATACCGAATAATGCGACCTCTTGGATGCATTTATAAAATTGGAAGAGGCTTCTTCAGTTGATTCACTTCACCCTTTTTCAATAGAGGAATTCTGTAACGTTCGGACGTATGGCATTAGTACTTTCAACCTTTACGTAACATAAAAAAAGAACTGTAACCTTTAAGATATATATATATATATATATATATATATATATATATATATATATATATATATATATATATATATATTGCTTTATTTTAAAAATTATCAAATTATATTTTTTCTTAACTTGAAATCATTGCTATTTCCTAAACATGTTGATTGATAATCCTCATTATAGAAATCCAAACTATCGACGAAATGAATTTTGGGATTCGATTTCTTTCCGTTCGGTTGGATTGATTCCCATCAGTCAAAACGTGGAAATACTGATGGAGTCTTTCGTTCATCTCGCCATGCAACAAGAACTCGAGCAAGTTTTTAGTTCGAGTTCACAGTTCATTAACTGGGATAGAAATAACTTCAAAATGCAAAGTCTTGATATTTGGAACTGCTCTTTATGAACTGCATACAGGCAACCTCTTGTCAATTTCACAGGGCATTCTAGAAAGATGAGGCAAAATTCATTTATTCTCTTTTCAATATGCTTACATTCTGTAAATCCCGCTTGTTTTTGCTTTTATTCATTGTTGTGGTTAAAAGCGAGGAGGATACAAGTTACGGAAACCCAGCAAAACGATATTAAAATAGAATTAGATCTTGTTTCAATTAAAAAAAAAGTTTCGTATTCAATTTTTCTTTAGACACGTATTTAAAGAAACTCGGCGGAACTTAAACAGCAATGTGTAGCAATGCCTAAAAATGCAGCTGAAATGCTGCACCTCTGAGTAGCGCTGTTAAAATCGGAGAAGGCAGACTGCGGTAGCAAATTTTAAATGAATTTCAATCGCTTAAATATTCCATTGATGAGATGCATTTTTACAATCCCGTTTGCGTTTCTCTTCATTCTTTTCTGTCTATGAGGACTTACTTTTAATTCCTGATGCATTTCGAGTCGTATTTCTGTTGCCAGCGAATATTTGATAGTTAACTTTGCCATTCTAAAATGTCCGTATTGACGGAGATTTAATTAATATCATTTGCTAATTTAATCTCTCCGACAAGACTATTGCGATATTAAGTCGAGGTTTAATATTAGTTCATCAGTCAGTGTCACTGTAGGAAGGCGAGCTTGAATATTGTCAAAGCCTCGTGGAATTTTTATTTTTCGCAAAAATTAATGCATCAAATACGATGGATTACTAGAATTAATCGCAGCATGCACTTGAGATTTAAATAATTCATTGTACACTCCTTCTCCGTGACCAATTCAATTCGAAGACAATATGTTGTACTTCAGTCTCGAAATAATTTGTCTGCACTGCGATGTTGGCTTCGAATTTACGATTTGCTCTTTCCGGTTCAGTCGAATAATAATAAGAGCCTAATCAAGTGCTATTACTAAGCGGTCTTTTGGGTCGTATGATGTGGTTCTAGGATCGTGTGGAAAGATGGATTTTCATTTCACTTGCCATTAATAACCAGTAAAATTAAGTTTTGTTATTATTTCATTAGGAAAATTATTATTAGGAAATATAAATAATTATTAGAATATTAAAAAAGATTATTATTAGGAAAATTATTTCATATAATAGGTGTTCACGGCTATTGTACATATTTTAAGGAATATCACTTATGACTATTAGCCGAATGTTAAATTAGAAAACGACTAATTTTTTTTTAAAGGCACAAATAATTTCGTCTTTTAAGAAGACTTCATCGGGTGCATACTTTTATTGTTAATAAAATTTTTAATTAAAATAATTTTATTTATAAAATATAGTTTTAATAAATAAAAATTATATTCTCCAATATAATGTGAATTTTCACTTTATTATTAGCGAGTTCCATCATTAACACAAAGCTCGTTTGTCTTCAAAGCGATCGCCGCTGTTGTTATTCTTTAAAATGTGCGCTTTCTTGTAATAAGTCGTCCCTCCTAATTTAACAATAACACTGCTTTATTGTCCATTCATAATTGCAAATTATGAATGGAAGTTGATGACATTTTTAATTAATTTTTTTTCATTAAAATAGGTTATGCTCATAATAAGATGCACATGAAAGAAAAAGTAAGAGCTTCCCAGTTATTTTCCTTCCGTTTAGGCTACGGATAAGTTGTTCGATTTTGAATTTCATGTGTGTCAATGTTGTTGCAATAGAAAATAAATTTTTTTAGCATTTCCTTTGTAAATTGTGCCGATAATTTATTGAATAATGAAACTAAATGCTCAAACATTGTTATGCGAATTACGAGATTCCGATTCCCTGAGTAGTTCGTTATTGGTCGTTGCGATGTGTTAGTATTTTTCCATCGCCGAGAGGGTTGTCTGTTTAGCAGGTTTTTGTAGTTTCATTGGTTGATTGACTCTTTATGGTGGTATTGCTCAATAACATGGAACGGCATGCCATTATCCCCACCATTCTGGTCCTCGACAGAAGTATCCTTTGTCATACCGATATCTGCAGCGGATATGCTTTTATAAGCGTGATGAGCTTCGTATGTCAATGCTTCCCGTGAGACGTAGTTAAGTTTCAGACAAGAGGTGGAATAGTCTCGTTTTCTGGCGGGAGAAAGGACAATACGTTACAGGCAGTGGTGAGCTTGGAAATTTTAACAAAGGGCTCGCATCGTCGAGCAAAAAAAAAAAAAAAAAAAAAAAATGTTAGGGTAACAATAGCATGCGCTTATTTTATTTTCAAACTTGGACACATTCGTTTTAGAGGAGTTGAAACAATAATTCCAAATAATCTATACACTGCCGAATAGGCTAATTTTGGTTAGGTTACCGTATGAGTTTGTCGCTTAATATGTTAAACAAAAAAAAGTAAACAAGAAGAACAAGGGGCTCTCAAATTTGAGAAAAATTTAACAAAGGCTCGCGCGAGCTCCTTATAGCTCACCACTGGTCTCGTACCGTGTAACGAAGGAGCGATCATCCAAGTTCAAGTTTGCAACTTACAATTCTGAAGGATACAAATCCCTTTTTTTTCCCTTTACAGAAAGTGTTTCTAAAAGTGTTTGGAAAAAGTTGTCAAATTTGCAATGTAATATTTTATCAAAATCATATTCTGTAACAAGTTTGTTTCATGTTCAACATGAAATGTATAATTTTCTTGAGTTATTTTAATGCTATTGGTCAATCATCATGCACTCTTTTAAGGAAATTCGCATATGCATTAGACGCGCTATGTTTCATTTATAAGAATGAGCCCTTTGACAACACGAATTATGCGAACTGAACGTCCCACTTTGTGTCACAAATTAATCTATTGCATATCGATATTCCACGTTATATTATTGTGAAATAATATAACGTGGAATCCAATCTTGGGACGAACGAATTTTTCTCATTTTTCAATAAAATTTCCATGTGATAAAGAACCTTTCTTTCGCAATTTTCAGAGGCATTCGTGAAATTTTAAATCCGTAAATTTTTATCTTTAGCAATATAAAATTGATTTTAATATTTCATAACAGAAATAGAGTAATTATTATTTATATATAGTGGGTTTTGTTGGTTGAAAAAAGAAAGGAAAAAACGATGCTGTACTTCAGTTACAGAAAAAAAAAGCGGTGGACCTACAATTATAACAAAGAATAGCAAAGAAATTGTTTTCGCCCTTAATGAAGTTGTTTCAAATCGGTAAACACTGTGAGAAGAAATACACAGACCGTCTGCATCCTAAAAGTATTGCAGACCCAACAAGCAAAAGGTTAAAACCGACTCTTAGTTCAAGTGTTAAAGAAAGAAAAAGCGAATGAATATCCTACTTTTAAAGTTCTATTTTAATATTCTTTATAGTGAAATAGAACTTTAAAAGTAGGATATTTATTCGCTTTTTCTAGCCAGATATAAAAAGAAACTTAAAGCTTTCCAGATTTATTGTTTTTCCCATAGAACAAACTAATATAAGCTTTCTCAATGGAGTTTGTTTGTTTGGTTTGCTGCACCACTTCAGATATTTCTATATTCCAGTAAATTTCGGAAGTTCCTTTTTAAATTTGCTATAAAAAGTGATGCATCCATAACACCTTCTGTTTCAGTATCTTTTTCATGCCAAATAACCCCTTTCTCCGATGTACATTATTTTAATACAGAAATATATTTAAAAAAAACTTCTGGATCCTTTCCATAATTGTTTTTCATTGTTTTCTACTGGATAGGATTACTGTAAATAATTAACACTAATAAAGTTCACCAAGAAATTATTAGCGTGAATTATTTTATCTTGTTTATTTTTTACCCTAAGCTGTCTCTTTTGTGCAGCTAATATCAATTAGCGAAAATATTTCATTTATGGAGGTGAGTTTTCCATTTATTGTGAATTGACACAAGCAATGCATCACCTGAAAGCTTGTGAATTGGGCCACGTGATAAGGAAACAAAGTGTCTGGGATGCTAAATAGGTTTACGTTATTACCTGTATACTGTACCATACAGCACAGGTATTAAACAAGGCTGTCCACTTTCCGATCCTCTTTACACAATTGCCATTGAGCTTTTTTTGTGTAGATCAAGCAAGCTGCTTAGGGCATCCCGTCTTAAACATTCCTACCAAACCATAACCCTGACAGCATATGCTGATGATGTTACAAACATAGCCGGCAAAGAAGAGGATTTCCGTAACATACAAACAGCATACCAACAATACCAAGCAGCCTCAGGAGCCAAACGCACATAACCACAGGACTGGTGTGGCAAATGGACAAACCGAACAGATTCCCCAATGTCTGGTAACTGGTCCGCAGAGGGAAATAAATACCTAGTGATTTATCTAGGAAATACGTCCTCTTATGTGGATAAGAACTGGGAAACACTAAACAAACGATTCAAGCAAGTATATACTAGAAAAGTGGGCAACAATACGAGCCTCTGCCATCATAAGAGGGAGAACAATAATTGTTAACCAAATAGCCACCAGTGTCCTTTGGCATACACTAAAGATTCTCACTCCACCAGTCCAATTCATCAAACAAATAAAGTCGACCATCTATCAATTCATATGGAAAAAAAACAAACTGCTTTCCTACTCCAAGCTATGTACTTCTCTCAAAGTTGGAGGACGAAACTTGACCTGCATTGACAACAGGAAAACAACGTTCCGTACTCGATTTCTCCTTAATACCCTACAACAGGAAATATCACACAAATGCACCACTGAATATATTTTCACTTCTGCTACTAGAGCTCTCCCTCTCTCCACAACCTTAAGAATGACAACAGCTCACGTGCCAGAGAATCTAACAAACTTCTGCAAAGATGCCCTTCGAAGATGGAAGAAGCTAAATCTCCGGCACACAGTGAAGACAGCATCCCTTCCTGAAATCCTCATGGAACCCATCTTCCACAACACGAGGGTAAGAAACCCGATCACTCAGAAAGAGATTTTCTTTCCTCCTTGGAGCTGGCGAGGTGTGAGGATCATGGGTGACATTCCTTCTCCGAGCCTCACCTGGAGCTTTCCAAAATCGCTCGAAAACCTGGAATACGGGAATTTATCCCTCCCAACTCAGAAGATCCGGCGCTTATCTTTCTGATAAGAGCTAATAATTCATGGGAAAAACTTACACCCAGCAACACCAACAAAATCTATAGCACTCTAACACAACAGTTGAACCAAAGCACTTTATTGGAAAATCCTGCATTATCCCATTAAACACCATTTCAATGGGACCTACCGTATCGCACAAGAGCCGTCAAACCCGACGCAGATATTCAGTGGAGAATATGGCACACTATATTACCCACTACAACTATATTGCGAAAATTTAACTCAGATGTTTCAGATAACTGCCTGTTCTGCGACCAATCAGGAACAGTCAGGCATATCTACTTAGAATGCCCAGTCAACACCCAATTAATCAGTTTGGGTCGGAAACGGCAGCTCTCACCTGTGATGGTCTTCATACAGAAGAGAAGTATTTCAATCTTGTCCATGCAGAGTCAAATAATCATTCATTCTGCAATTACCTCTTCATCACTGCGAAAGAAGTAATATACAGCTTCTACCTCAGACATACAAGACCAGACAGCACAGAGAGGCAGCTGACCAACTCCTTGCAGCCTTCAAAAAAAAAGGTGAGAAGTCGAATCCTATACACACATTACCACTACATGATAATTCACTTTTGAGCATAGAAGTGACATTATCCCCTCCCCTAAGGAATGGGGAAGAAAGAATTTTTTGTGCTTAACAGTGCGAATATTAATCAGCTGTTACTCTTATGTAAATAGATAATATTGTCCTATATGTTACATGCTCATACCTCAACAAGTGTATGAGCATGTAACCTCTCTGCTGACTGCAGAGAACCAAAAACCGGTTAATCCTGTACATAAGATTGTTATGATTACAAAAAAAATAAAATAAAATAAAATAAAAAATAATTAGGTTTACGAGATATGGCTATTAAATAGCGAGACTAGCTCCAAAATTGTGATTTATTATTACAATTGTACAACTTAAGTGTTATCCCCTTCAGCATACCCCATCCGCCATCTATGCACCGTTGCATACGAATTTTCCATTGCTGGGAGCAGTGTTGCACTCATCAGGTGTTATCTGCTCAGTATCGCTGCCGTTTTCTCCTTTATCTCATCCACTCACTGAAAGTACCGAGATGCCTCTAAATTTGAAGTGCATTGTCTTATTCTATTTTTATTTAGAAAGGAATCTGTTCCGCTGCGCATAATGATCTCGTCCCTCTTGAAACAAAACATTATCGCTATTTTATTGCTGTTATTATTTTCGTCATAAATAGTTATTTATTCTTTGATAATAAATTAAGCGGTGTATTTAATAAATTTTAAGCAATCTCTCGAATTCCAGAGTGGTTTCTTTTCGTTTATCTACCCGAGTCTTCAAAGATATTTAATATTCTTTATTTTTAAATTAAGAATAAAATAATTGCGGAAACTATTTTTCTCCTGCAACTCTTGATTTCTATTTTTGATCATTCTGTGTTTCATTAGTCCTGAAGACATTTGACCACATTCGCCCGTTTTTTGGAGTGTAAACATTTCAAGCCATTCATATTTGCTTAAGTTCATTAAGTGAAGCGAAGCTTTGGAATATAAATTTCGCAATCCATTAGGTTCAAAAAGCAACTTCTTTTCGTAACATCATCGCCTGCCCAAACTGAATTATCATCAACAAATTCCCTACTATAATCTATTGAAAGAATTGTTAAAATAGTTACTTAAATTTTATAGTGTCTTAGTGCTCTTTAGTGGTGTGTTTATTTTCATAATTCGTTGTTCCCGCCCTTCCCGCTTAAAATCTGATATTGTCACCATATGTGAGAGCGTATATGTAGCAACGTATTTTGAATTGCAAATATCTCTCGGATTGATATTGCAGAAGTGGCCACTGGTATTATAAAAAGGAAGAACATCTCCATAAAAATTGTTATTCTAACTTATTATTCTTATTATATTCAAACTTATTATAAGACGGTGTTAATACGTTTACAACCACGAAATGTTGTAAGCCTATAGCATTTTCCCTTATGCAGAGAGATTTGAAAATCTTTTCCCATTCTTGACATTAATTTCTGAAGGGGATGAGGAAACCTGACTTTGTTACCATTGATACTGTAAATGACTCCCGTTTAATGAATACACCTACCAGACGACCTTTGGAATGATTTGCAGTATTCCTTCATCTGAAACATAAATGATTTTCCCCTGTTCCTGCTTATTCTAGTTAATAATTATAAGCATTATCGGGCAAAAATGTTCGTTATCTTTTCAAAAATGAAAAATATACCAAAATGGATGATTTCCAGTAAACTAGAATGACCATTCTATAAAAATAAAAACACGTTTTTAATAATTTTTCTAATCTTCGTGGATGTTATGAATATTGAGCCCCACTTCCATAATGAAGCCACATACTTCGGGTTTTTGTGTTCGTGCGTCAGTTATAGGTGGTTAGCTGTTGCGTCATTCTTTTTCCGATTACATCGGTATTTAACCTTGATATATGAAAAAAAAAACAATTACTTTAAACTAGAGCAGAACTTTTTTTTTTTTTTGTAAAAAAAAAAAACAATCGTTATGTATTAAATTTTACCGTCACAATTTCTGTTTACAATTGCGCTTTGTTAATGATATTCTTGGCGCAGCATCGGTGTTCTCGGTTTTCCAGCGATGCATTCATTTCCTATCTTCGTGTAAGTTTAATATCACTTCCTTAGAGCATTAGTTGAGCGCAGCATCACAATATTCATGCATTCCTAAAATTCCTCGAGATTTCAGTTCAGTTCAGAGCAAGCCTCCTGAGTGTTCATGGCTGTGCTGATAGCGAATGAAATAAGAGCAGCCAACATCCGTATTACATACTAAATAAAAATAAATAAAAATGATAAAGAAAGGAAATTTACCAACAGAATGGAAAACACGCCCGATCATACCCATCCACAAAAAAGATGTCAGATACTGCACTAATTATAGCCGTCTCACCCTTCTACGATATTACTATAAAATATTCATTAGGATTCTTCAAAACAGAGTGAAACATATCTATGAAGAAGAGATGGAAGAAGAGCAAATGGGATTTAGAAATAGCAGAAGTACAATAGATGCAATTTTCACATCTAGCATATCTTATGAGAGACAAAATTAAAAAAAAAACTCTACTGCTGTTTCATCGATTTCAAACAAGTTTTTGACTCAATAAACAGACGCAAATTGATTAAAATTCTAGAAAAAAGAGGGTTCTACAAGTAATACCCATTAACCTTTATCAAGAATCACTCAGAAACACGAGAAATAGTGAATTGCAAAAACTGATCAAATAGCAATTAAAAAAAGAGTTATGCAAGGCTTTCCATTGTCACCATATTTATTCCATCTGTAGCTAAAAGGAGGAGTAGACGAAGGACTACAGATGTGCGAAGGCATAACCGTAAATGGAAGAAATATAACACATTTAAAGTATGCTGTATGTATTATAAAGTATGGGATAGTTATCGCTAAAGACAGCCAAGAAAAATTAGAAAATATCCTGACCAAATGCATCAAATAAGTAACAAATATGATATGAAAATCAATTTTATTAAAACAAAACTAATGGTAACAGTAAGAAAAAGAGAAGAAATCCAAATAAAATAGGAAACAATAATATAGAACAAGTAAAGCAGTTCAATTACCTAGGATCGAAGATCTAGACTGTTTCGAAACTATCAAACACAGAATCAATAATGAATGGATTACAATGGGCAGACTACAAAAATATGGAACCATAAAAGATTAAGCAAAGAACTCAAAGATAATTCCCACTGTATTATATGGCTCAGAATGCTGGATCTTAAGAAAAGAAACTGATAAACTCGATGCTTTTGAAATGAAATGCCTACGAAAAATTAATAGAATAAACTTGACGGAAAGAAAAACAAATAAAAAAATTGAGAGAAAAACTTAACTTTAAAGAAACAATAATTACAGCAATAAAGAGCCAAGAGGCTATTTTTTTCGGGGACGTAAATTAAGTTAAGGGGATAATAAATCCCTCATTATTTTAAAGCCGAATAAGAAATTAATGTCAAGAATGGGAAAAGATTTTCAAATCTTGAAGGATTTATTATCCCCTTAATACAGCACTAAAAAAGAACCAATTAAGCTGGTTGGCTCTGTTTTTAGTGCTACCAAACCTATTATTAAATGGCAGAATTGAAGGCCAGCCCTGCAGAGGAAGACCAAGAAAGAAATGAATTGACAACATTAAAGAAAGCACCCACTTAAACTCCATAATAGAACTTCATAAAAAGACAGCAGACGGAAAGAAATGGCAAAAATTCGTCTTTGAAGAACTTAACCGCCATGAACGGAAGAGATGGAGGAGACATCGGTATTAAAAAGTTTATTCCAATATGTCATCATTAATTCGTAAACATATCGCTATGATTGGGCATAGATTTTCTGTAAGAGAGTTATGCTTCCATGAAAATTTGCTTGTATCAATAAAGTGAGAGTTGAGACGTTGCTTCTCGACGATGCTGTTCAGCATCGGTCAATAAACGGCGTTCTCTTTAAGCTTTGATTACGAATATATCACCTGTTCGACTCCACCCTATCTTCACTGTATACTTACGCTAACATCAAGCCGCGTTGTTCACCCAACAGGAGAACACCGCTGCTTGATGTTGGCGTATAGCTTTACAATTCTCATCGTTCAAAGCTGAACCCAAAACAGTTTGCATTTTAAAGTAACCGAACGTAATCTCTCGTTACCAATAAATGCGCTACTTCATTTCACAGAAAATGAACGTTTTTATTTTATTTGTTTTTATTAACTCAATCACTGACTGATCTTTACGATCAGTCAGTGATTGAGTTTTACACGTAAAATTTAACAGGAGTATGCAGAAAGGTTTGCCTTTGATTTCTTTCTTTGCTGCGTTCTTACGTGAAGCACTTACAAACTCACCGTCAATAGAAGCAGATGTTTCGGTATCTGCAAGAGATTTCATTCATTTACTTTTGCAGCCGCTTTATTTTCTCTTCACGAGGCGATTTTTCAGTCTCATCCCCTCCCACTCGAAATTACTTTCCTTGTTCATTAAAAAGGTTTCCTTGAACAATTTATGTAACTAAGATCAATTATTGCAGTTCTTGGTATAAATCCCCGTTAGAGAGAAGGGAAAAAGTGTGTTTCATTTTTATGTTGCTCCCACCCATGCAAGATTATTTGCAGACATGGCAGTGAAACTGTACAATGCAAAATTAGCACACTTTGATCCATCGGTGGGCTAAAGGAATTTTTATTTTAATTTTTATCAATTTTTATATATGTTTTGCATTTTTAATCTATTTTTTTTTTACATAGTCCGGAAACCCTGCTCTAGAGACCAAACATTCAACTTTTTCATCCCAGTCTCTAATAAGCGGGGAGATGGTCTCACGCCGGACGAAAAGTCATCTCTCACCTAAAATTATTTTTTAAATAGCACTCACATATATAAATAGCGGTGAAAGTTTACAATTTCTGAAAAAAAAAAGACATGGTGATAGTCTGTCCTGTCCTCAGAAAAGAGTCTTAAATATTTATAAATGCGAAGACTTGATCCTGAGGAGGTTTCCAAAACATACCAAACGGGCGAAACATCACGATGTGTGAACTTCGAACTTTGCCGATCTAAATGTTAACTGGAATTCCCTGGTACGAATGATATTTCTCAGCACTGACAAATATTTCTAAATATTTCCCGTTCATGAGGTTAATTCGTAAATTAACTCCACAAGCTTGTCAGCGCCACCTTTCAGGATTACAGAGAAATAGGCTCAGCTTTAAAAATGTCTGAATGCCACTTCCCATTCCATTTGTCAAGCTAAAGCAACACGCTCTGACAGCGACTTCTTCCATCCATCTCCGCAAGAAGAACCATGTAGCGCGTCAGTCGCCGCATGTGTTTATATAAAGCGAATGAAATGCTGACAGAAGTTTATTATGCTCTTTCTTAGACTCACTTTGTTTATTTAACGCATCTGTTGCAAATATTTAACAGAAAGAAATCCACGTGCTCAAAATTTTAGCACACAAACTTTGGCATACTTTTTTAACTGGTGATTCGGTTATTTCTGTTCGAAATGTGTTCCAGATGTTTCTTGCCATTCGAAAAGAGGTTTTAAATTCATTTCGGTTTGTAGCTAAAATCGTCATGGTTAGGAAATTAAGCTTTGTTTAGTTTTCGGTAGAAGCATGCGCTCATTATTTACATTTCGCCACACTGAAACATCGTTTATTTATAGCAGACGACGTTGAAAATGAATTGTTCATCAGATTACCAAAAATACTCAACAGTGTTGCCGATAACGAAGATTTATAATTAAAAAATATAGCGAATTTTGTTTCATTATTTACTAATAATGCAGATAGCGGAAAATAGATTAGTCATCAGTGAAAAGCGTTGCATTCTTTAGTGATAATGGCTGCTGTAGTTTTCAGTAATTTACTCAACATATTATTCACCGTCTATTGATAATTCATAACGATTTTCCTGATAATGACACCACTTATATAATTAGCAAAGACAATCTTTTTAAATTAAAATATGCTAAAATGTGAATAAAGTAATTTTATGAGAAACATCTCTTATCAAGTTCGTAATTCTTGCAAGCATCATTAACAAATACCGTGAAGCAACACTTCCGTTAAAGGCATCAACTCAACTGTCAATAGCGAAGCAAAATGAAGAGCTTTTTTTCTCTTCGTTTGACCTTATAATTCGAGCTGTAATGGAGGTAACGCGGAGGTATATGTTGTGTGATCGAATAAATAATAATTGTAGAGTGATTGTATAAAAATACTCAGCTGTACCTTATATCATTTGATCAGTTCATGACTACAGCCCTGCTTGCAATACGACTTGGATGCAAGGCGGTCTTGCAGCTGTTAATGCAGAAGGAGCGCTGAGCAGATCACGTCATTCCATTCTAGATAAAGCTGCAATTCTCCGTCATATAAATTCACCGAATTTCTGTGGATAAATGACTAAAGGAATTATATGTCAACGATAAGATTACGTGTGGGATATATATATTTATTTATTTATATGCTTTTTTTTTGCTTTTGTACATGTAATACTATCAAGTGACATCCTTAGATATAATTCTCTCCGCTCCAACCTCATAAGTTTTAACTCGTTAGTTCGGGTGTTTCTTTTATTATTATTATTACATTGTGTCGCAAAGTCTCCACTTCTACTGAAAAATTCCAATTCATCCCAAAAACACAATGGTTTTCGAAATAATAAAGGACAGCAACACTCCTGGAGGATACACACGCGCGCACCGTAAACTCCTTCTCCAGGATTCTCTAGCAGCAGCCAACCCCAGTCCGAAAATATTAAATCGAAATTCCAGAAATAAACAATAATTACATCGGCAAAGTGGATATTAGATCCAACATTATTTCAAAGTCGAATGTCTATAGAAACTATGAAAGCTTCGTAATTTGACCTGAGAGCTTACGAGACTACAATCCTCGGCATCCACGAGTTGCCTTAGCTTGCATTGCTTGACTGAAGTAGCTAAGGCAACTTGAATAATAATTAAAAATTTTAATTAAACTATTGTACAAAAGATATGCGTCTACTATTTAACTTCATCTTTAATATCTCTTAATAAATAGCTAAACTTTATATTTGATTAACGGTGTATATCGTAGCACATCATCAGGATGGCATTCCCTTCACAAATGGCGTTACAACACATGACTTTTGGCAACTGAACAAACAGGTGGTTTATGACGAACAGAAAAATGCACTCTTCACTCCAACGCTTCATTTTCTGAATTTCCATTTTCATTTTCCAAACACATTTTTCTTTTGCACTGTCTCGGGATTTTATTTACCGACCAAAAAGACGAGAAATAAACCGATCCTGTTATAGCTTGGTAATTTTGGTTGAAAATAACCACTGACAACAATCGTGTTTATAAAACGTTATTTCATTAGAGAAATGGTTGCTAATAGCAATGAAGAGCAGCTTTATTAAGTACATTTTACTTCTTTTTTAAATAAAATAAACGATAATTTAGCGATTTGATGTTTTATTAATTTCATTTTCTACTTAGATTAATTTGTCCAAGGTGGATTAACTAATAAATATTTCCATTCAATTGTAGCGTCGTCTTGTATTATTCTTGGAAAGTTGAAAAATTAATGCATTTTCATAGAACAAGAATAGTTTTCGAATTTTTGAGAAGCTGCGATGGCTGCTGTAATAGCAGTCTCCGAGCATTGATTTCAAAGAGCCAGGTTCAATCCATTAAAGTATAGATCGCACCGTTATGTAATTTTTCCGTAGTTTTTAGAATTGTTTACGATTTCGAAATAATGCTTCATTAATTTTTTGAAAGCATTTTTTATAAAGTTGAAGTAGAATCTTCCATCCCTTCTGATAACATTAGCTGATAGTTGAATAGCTGCAGATGTTTTCTATCTTTTATTAGTTTTAGACGCTGCATCATAATCATACGTGCCATCCGATCATTGAACTCTTTCCCTCATCTTCATTATTCAAAGGGAAAAACTATTTCGGTGCCGTCACGTTACGATACTTCACTGGCATAAATTGCTAATATCGTAGACACATATTCGACAGACCTCCAAATGGACTACACGCTAATCTGCGACACAAAATTCCCTTCTTGGAAGAAGCACGAAGGGAATATTTGGAAGACTGAATGAATGGAGGAAGCGCAGAGCAAGCCAATCCTGATTAAATCGATCTCTGTTGCCGAAAAGGGTTTATTGTACTGACTTATCTCTCCCTGCTCTTTCTGTCTTAGACAGTTCCCTTAGTTAGGAGATCGTAGCCGATGTGAATCAGTTGGGGGGAATGTCTTCACACTCGTTCGATGGAATTTTCAGAGAGAGAGAGGTGAAAACAGATTTCTGCAGAAACCACTTTTGTCCGAGATGCGAATACCTGCGAAGAATAAATTCAATTTGCTGTCGAAGTCGGAGTTGTTTCAGCGAAATGCATTTGTCGAGGGGTCATTTGCATGAACTCCTTTCAGGGAGTGCACACAAATGATCCCTAAAATGTGTGTTCAATTTGATTGCCTCAGAATGCCATTTCTACTGCGACTTTCATATCCGAGAAAGGTTTTCATTTCCAATGCGCGACAGAATTTCAAAAAATATCAGAAAGAAAAGAATCCTCTGTGTGTGTGTGTGTGTGTGAGAGGGAGAGATTTCCTATATGATCATTTGAATTAAAGGCGAACTGAACCAGGCTCGTACCGAAGGTCTGGGGAGAGTCTACCAGTAACTTGTTTTCAACATGCAGGACAAGTTTCCGGTTCGACCACCAACCGTCGACACCTTGAGTGGATTATTATTTTCATCTCAGAATACATTTACGAAACACCACTGGCTTTGTCGAACATGCAAGAACTTCTCAGAGGAGGGCTACTTGGTTTCATCTCCTGGAACGATGCATGATATCGGTTCTCCCCCCCCCCCCTCCTTCAACGTATGTCCTTCAAGCTAAATTGCATTAGGCTAAATATTAAATCATTGCTACTTCTTCGTAGATGTCATGATCTCTACTCACACTTCTCTATGCAAAGCCCCCAAAACAGTGTTCCGCGATCTTGTTGAGAATTAGTATATGCGATTATGTTATTAAACGAAAAACCGTTAAACATTAAGTATAAAGAGCTAACTAAGCTTCATTTCGGTAATGAAAACATTACTTAAATTAAGGGGATATTAAATCCCACATAGTTTTAAAACCGAATAAGAAACTCAAAGATTGGAATCAGAGAGTTTGGAAAACTCGTTCGCAGAGTATATAAGTTCTTTTCGCTATACACTTTGGCGTTAGGTCTAGCTACTCACTGATGAAGCCTCAAAAAAGGCTGAAACCGGTCTGGGTAGTGACCTCTCTCCATAATGTAATAACAGCATACATTTCCTAGGAAATGTGTTTTTACATTATGGAAAATACCTAAGAATAGCGATCCGAACTTCCCCCACCTTTGCAACGAGTCGTCCGGTATTGTACTACGTACTAGGATCACTTGCATTGGCTAACGCTAGTGTCGCCGATACTTTATAGTTTACTATATTCGGCAAGAAACTCTCTGATTCCGATCTTTGAGTTTCTTATTCGGTTTTAAAACTATGTGGGATTTAATATCCCCTTAATTTAAGTTAAACATTATAATTATAAAAAAGTAGTGTGCCTCATAAACATGTAAAAATTATTTTATTTTATTTTTAAATTATTATGATTTTCTGTGGAACAGTTTGGTAAACGCTGCTATAGAGATTGAGCAGGAGAGTTCAGTATTATAAGTTCTAAAGCCAGGAGAAACCAGATATTTGGCGAATAAGATGCTCGCTATTGCAGAGAAAGAGACGATGGCATAGGTTTGAGTCGAGATAGTTTATTAATGACTCAGGCGCGTTATTATACACTTCAGAATATATTTTGGATGAAGTTCCGAGGAGTTGGCGCGGAGGAATTTCTTTAACCATTGACTAAATGAAATTAAAATTAATAAAATAATTATCGAAATGTGTAAAGTTTGAAGCACTCTCTTTTGCATCGATGTTGCTACCAGTGGCTTACGGCTACTATAATATAAATATGTAATAAAATGATGTTATAAAAAATAATAAAAGCTGTAATGATGCTTTTATTCAACCTCAATAAAATCTCACATTGTAAACAATTTATCGAGAATCATTTTGAGAAATTATTAGAAATACTCAGTGGAATATGAGTGGCCCAGTTGGGTGGTCATTCCACACAGCGCTGACACTCGACATGCGTTTTATTCTTCTCTAATTCGGTTTAGTAAGAAGTACTTTGCATCTTGTTCTCTTTCATGGTTAAAAACCATGTTAACTTACAGCCATGTTATAGGCTGTAAGTTAAAATCTCGGGATTAGTGCGAAAATTACTTAAATGTAAAGAGTCAACAGGTTTCATTTCGGCGATATAAACATTATTTTATTTTAAGGGGATAGTAGATCCCACATTGTTTTAAAACCGAATAAAAAACTCAAAGATTGGAATCAGAGTTTCATGCCGAATATAGTAAACTATCAAAGTATCGGCGAATACTAGCGTGAGCTAAATGCAAGTAGTCCTAGAACGTAGTACAAACACGGGCAATCGTTGTAAAGGTGGGGAAAGTTCTGATTGCTATTCTTGGTATTTTCCATAACGTAAGAAACACATTTCCTAGGAAATGTATGCTGTTATTACATTATGGTGGGAGGTCACTACCATAAAGTGCGAAAATTGATTGTAATTTTCATTCTAATTAGGGTCACGTAAGTATTACATCTAAGTTAACGGTGTTTTAATCGACGAAAGTGACGATGACGCTGAAATCAGCAAACAAGGAAAAGGAGTCGTAAGATTTTAAAGCTTTCGGGAACAAGTTGAGTTGAGTAACGCTCTGAGGACCTGAAGAAAAATGAACGAATTTGTTTCGTTAAGAATGACTAACAGCGGGGTGCTTCAAGTCCTTTTAGGATTTGTAATTTGGCAGAATTTTTCAAAATTACGGAATAGATTTTAAAAATTAATGAAATACCAATTGATTGATATTCTGCTGTTTTTATATACAAGGAAATTAAAAGAAATGTTCACATTTTTTAATGGAACTTCCACCCAAGAGAGAGAGATTGTCAACCTATGGTACATCAGTTCCCTGTGATGACTAAGTATTTTTTAATTAAAATTCTTTTTTCAATATTTTTTTACTGCTTCTGCTGTAGGGATCAAACATCGGTTTTCAAGTTTTCACTCCAGGCTTCTAATTAGCGGAGTGGTAGTCTTTTGTCTCTGAAATTGGCGGTGAAATTGATCTCCCAGCTAAAGATGACCACTAGAACATCCAAGCGCGTATCAGGATTCGAACTTTACAATTGCAGCTTGGGATTAGCATCCCAAGTGTTTTTATATTAGCGAGGGTAACTCGTGACTTTTTTGTGGTAAGTCAGGCTGTGAACTGCCTTAAGATCGTCGAATTATTCTGGCCTTGCTGAAGTGAATAAAAGCGTATCACGAACTTCCCTATCACTTACATCTTTAATGGGCCTTTTCCATCGTATGTTGGAAAGAAAGTGGAACGCGTGCTATGCCTACCTTCTCAATTACAAAAAGGAGTCCACTTCTTCTCTCAGCACTCCAGAGAGAGAAGAAGAAAACTTCCGGTTTTCTTAGTGCTGTTTCTGCGTGACATATTGACCTCAAGATGCAACTTCGTTATCCCTGGACTCCAATAGCTCAGAACACGAAGATATCCGTTTCTGTTTGCTAGTCACGTACCGTACGACAATTCCTATACCAAGTCTCTTAAGTGAAGAAGAAAAACAAAAAATTCCTGTAATGTTATCCAGCATGCTTATTGCGTAATGGTTATTCGGCTGCCATTTAAGATTTTTATTTAATCGGTTGGCACGATTGCTGTTTCACCGATTGTGGAGCTAATGGGTGGGAGAGATGATCAGACACTACAGAGTTTGCATTCATTATTTAAAACTAAGAAATCAGAACAGGAATGCGCGCAAATTAATTTTCTATAAAAATATTTAATTCAAAACTTACGAACGTTTACGCATTATTACGAAACTTAAAACTCATGTCTTGCAGTATACTCTCGACAGTACGTCTGGTGAGATGATGCATTCACCCTAATATACATATCAAAGAACAGAGAGAGAGAGATTTCACTAGATATTAGCAGTATTTAAAATAAAATGTGGCTACAATAGCGAAGTTCCGGATGTGTTTCGAGGAATTCATTTCTTTCAGGTCATTTATCTTTTGAACATCATTTCCTTTGATTACATGTTTTTCCCCATTTCTTTCATACGCATTCATATGATTTATATATTTATCGATGCTTTTTATACACTTTGTTACTTTTCCTAGTCGGAAACGAGCAGTTCCCCTTAAACAGTGAATTCACGGAACAACTTGGAGCCATTAAAACAGCGGGAGGAATGCAATGAAAAAGAGCAGAGTCGCCTACCTGCCAAAGGTAAGTGGATCTCAGTCTGTTCTACATATTTCAGATATTCTGTTGTTGTAATGAATACCATAACAATTAAAGGTCGCTCAAAATTATGGAAAATTGCTTTATTTTTTCAACAGCCTTGTTTGATTATATTTTAATCAAACGAGGCCACATAGTTTTGATTTGGCTCTTTTCTGTTATGAAAAATTCTTTATCCATCGTTTGTTAGGTGCATCTTGCAAGCTTGCATAAGTAATGAGCAGACCCCTAAGGGATGCTTAGTTCATTTGTCTTCAATTCCACAACTGAGAGATTGCTTAGCAGAATTTTGAAATTAGTTGAATGGAATCTGTACTGAATTTTGTTTGTTGAAAATAATTAATTATTCTTTCAATGGCATAAATTAATCTGAAGCTAAGATGAAAGATTTTTACAGTGTGCACACATTAAATTGTCTTGGTATTTTTGTTCGGCTCTCCGTCATTCTTTGGTTGCATTTTTGCGAATGCGTAGCTTACGTGCATATAAAAATTGCTCCTGATTCTGTTTTACTCTTTTAATGCGCGGACTTATTTTCTTCTGTATGAGTTTTTTTCCCTGTACAAGTAATACTGGTTTGTTTTAAAATATGGCTGTGTGTGGGTGTATCCCTTAGCGACAGCTCCACCTCTAACACTAATTAATTTATTTTTCTGAAATTTAAATTCATTCTGCTGCTTCCAGACAAAGCTAAAACACATTTATATAAAATATTCGCATCACTTTTCAAGATATTTCCATAGTTCCAGATATTTGAAGCATTGTAATAAATATAGCAAATTAATTTCATAACGTTATTTGTGATCTTCCCTTTATCATCTTTTAGGTTTATCTTCCTGTTTTATTAGATGGATACAAGAAGAAACATTAATAAGTTAAAAGAATATTTAATTTCTTTTATGAATTCAAGTAGTTTCTCTCTCTCTCTCTCTCCATTGCGAAGAAGATTTAAAGACCTTTGGTTGTTTTTGAGACTTCTCCAGAGATGACAAAATTTCTTTAATCAGTTCTCACAGTCAAATGTGTTGGATGACAAAAGGCTATTCCGCTAAGAGTACTGGATTATGTGTCACGTGACTTTAATGTACTAGCTGTGCGATCACTAACGGGCCACCGGTTTGCATTGGAGTGATCACAAGTTATCGGAGCTACTAGTGCAGTTTTAATTTCTTCTAATTTTATTTCATTTGAAACCTTACGAAAACTGAAGCCATGTGGGTACCGTTTCATAAAAATAGAAATTCTGCCATTTATTATATAGTTCATAGAAAGGTTCTGAGACGAAAGGAAATTGCATGGAAATGAAGCGTTTAGTTTGAGTTCTTCTATTACTTCACTAGGAATGTGTTACTCGAGAAATGATTCATGCTTGGCTTTTCACCACGATAGCATTCCAGAATCAATTTTATATTAAAGAAATGAAGAAAATCAAATGCTAGTCACGATTTCTATTAAACTAAAATTGCATCGTTATTTACCTGTTGAGTGTTTCGTCATTGCCAAGTGTGTGTGCGATGATCCATCGAGTCGTTTCCGACTCCTAGCGAGTCCACGAACATACACTCTCCATTCCAATCTGTCCCTGACTGTCTTTCAGAACCTACAAGCGCACTCAAGTTGCTTCTTTAACTCCATTCACCCATCTAATTCTTGGTCTTCCTCTTCTCCTGCTTCCATCAACTTCAGCAAGCATCATCTTCTCCAGACTTTTTTGCTCGCATAATATGTCCGAAGTAGGACAATTTTTGCTTGATCATCATTGCTTCAAGGGAACAATCTGGCTTTATTTTGTTTCTCACTGATTTATTGGTTTGCATTACAGTCCATGGTATTCTTAGTTAGCGTCTCCACACCCATAATTCAAATATATCTATCTTCCTTTTTTCACTCTTTCTCAGAGTCCAACTTTCACATCCATACAGTACCATAGGGAATACCATTGCTTTCACGATTCTGATTTTTGTTGTGAGGCTGATATCTTTAAACATTCTTCTAACTTCTTCAGTACAAAAACCATATTTATCAATTCGGTATCCTAGGAACACAAAATTATTAATTGCTCCCATTTTCTCTCCATCTACTTCAAAATCATTAAGTTCACATGTTGCCATGACTTTTGTATTTTTGAGGTTAGGTTTAAGACCATATTTAGCACTTTCTTCTTTAACTTTCATAATAAGTTCTTTCAAATCTTCTTTGCATTCTCCTAGCAAGGTGGTATCACCTGCATACCTCAAATTATTAATATTTTCCCACTAATTTTAATTCCAACTGAAGACTCTTCCAGCCCTGCCATTCTTAAAATGTATTCGCTGTACACGTTAAACAGGTATGGAGATAAAATACATCCTTGTCGCACCCCTTTACCTATTGTGAAATACTCAGTTTCTCCAGAATCTGTTCAGACAGTAGCTTCTTGTTCATAATAAAGATTCCTCAGAAGGATAATGAAATGCTCTGGGCTTCCCATTGTTCTTAACACATTCCACAGTTTCACATGATCTACAGAGTCAAAAGCCTTGCTATAATCAAGGAAACAAAGGTAGGCATTCTTGTGATATTCCTGTGCTCTTTCTATTATCCATCTCACATTGGCAATCTGATCTCATGTTCCTCTGCCTTTTCGAAATCCTGCCTGTTCATCTAGCATTTCTCTCTTAATGAATGGTTCCAGTCTTTTCTGAATGATCTTAAGTAAGACTTTACTTGCATGAGAAATCAATGCTATAGTTCTGTAATTTTGGCACTCTCTTGCATCGCCTTTCTTCAATAAAGGTATATAAACTGATTTTTTTCCATTCCCTAGGCCAGTGTTTCTCAAAGTGTGGTACGCGAACCCCCGGGGGTTTGCGAAAGGTCTTCAGGGGGTCCGTGGCAATTTTCGGCTATGAATCATTAACGCATGGAATAAAATTTAAGTTTGAGATCGAAAAACGTTCCTATTGTATCACCGAATAAGGTACAGAGACATATGCAGGCTGTGTAATATGTTTCTCAACAAATAGTGAAATTAGAGACAACTGGGTAAAAACGGAACTAATGAATCACCTGACCCCTCCCACATAAAATGCTGTATAGTAGACAATCAAAACCATTTGGGGCACCGGCAGCATATGATTTGTTTGAGTGAACGTGTAAACTTAGAAATGTATAGTGAATGTGTTTTAGATATTATATAAGGAATTCGGTTGAAGAGAATTAGCATTTCAACTGAACTGTCGGCCATTTGTTTAAGGACTGTTCGTTAAATACGGTAATTGTTTTTTAGCTTTCAAATTCTTATGTATGGATCACTGGTTAAAGACCGGATTTTTAAAATGCGCAAAAGAGAGGGACATACTAGATAAAAGTAGCTGTCAGCAACAAGAAAATGTTGATATTGTATCTGGATCAAGTGAAATTGATAGATGTGTGTCGTCTGACATCTCTAAAGAACCAACTAGGAAGAGGATGAGAAAACTTCGTAAGTACGATATAAATTACTTGAAATATGGATTTTCATGAACGGGAAATGAAGAGGAACCTATTCCATTATGTGTAATTTGAGGTGAAACTTTAAAAAATGAAACCATGTAATTTAAATCGCCATTTTGAATCGAAACATAATGAATGCAAGGACAAACCTATCGAATTTTTTCAAAATAAACTAAAAAATTTAAAAGAATCTCAAAAAGTGATGTCGATCATGTCATGTGGTGAAAACATGAACGGTTTAAAAGTTTCATATCGTGTGTAGCTATTAATAGCATAAAGTGGTGCAGCGGACACAACTGGTGAAACTTTTGGTGAAGCCTGCAGCAAAAATAATAGCGGAAATTATGATCGGAGATAATGCAAAAAGATCTTTTGATAGGATTTGTCTTTCAAATAGTACTGTTCATCGAAGAGTCACTGAAATGGCTGAAAATATAAAACAAACATTGTTATCCGATATACGTAAGAGTCGTTATTATGCGTTGCAGGTAGATGAATCCACCGACATTACAAATTTTGCAAATCTTCTAGTGTTCGTTAGGTACGAAAAAAATCAAAAAATTCATGGTGACCTTTTATATTGCCAACCCTTGCCAGAACATACAACAGGAGAAGTAATATTCAAGAGCATAAATACCTTTATGCATCAAAACAAGCTTGATTGGAAAAGTTGTGTTGGACTAAGCACGGACGGAGCGAAATCCGTGGTCGGATCTAAAAGAAGAGCTTGTTTCAAGGATTCAAGCTGTTGCACCAAATACAAAGTCGACACACTGCTGCATACACAGGGAGGCTTTGGCTACACATATGATGTCTACAGACCTAAGAAAAGTTCTTGATGAAGCTGTAAAAATCATAAATTATATTAAAGGCCGTCCTCTAAATGCCAGACTTTTCTCTCACCTTTGCAAAGGAATGGGAAGCAACTATACACAACTTCTTTTCCATACCGATATTCGTTGGCTTTCTCGTGGAAAAGTTCTTACTCGTTTATTTGAACTTCGGAATAAACTAAATGTTTTTCTTGATGAAAAGTTTGAATTGAAAAAATATTTACATAATTGGAAATGGCTCAGTCAATTAGCATACCTGACAGATATATTTACTGTATTAAATAGGCTTAATTTATCTTTACAAGGCAAGGAAATTTCTATATTTCATGTCCAAGATAAAGTGAACGCCACGTTGGCAAAAATGAAGTTATGGCAAAAGCGGGTTGGTAATGGAGAATTTGACACGTTTCCATCGCTTCATGAATTGCTCATGTTCAAATGAACAAATTGATGATGTGAAAATTACTATCATACAGCATTTAAAAAGGTTACAAATGAATCTAGAAAAGTATTTCCCTGAATCGGACATTAATATTGAGTGGATAAGATACCCTTTCAATAAAAAGAAATTTATGCCAAAGGGTCTATCGTCAATAGAAGAACAACTTTTTGAACTAGCTTCTGATGGTTTCCTAAAAAATAAATAGTTAGAATACGTTCTCATCATTTTATAGTATCTTTATAAAGTTTGTTCTATTAAAAATAAATTCATATTTTTTGTTTACATGAACATATAACAAATAAAATAGATATTTAATTTTTTAATATTTTAAATCAATTTATTAATGTTAACTAATTTATGCGTTTTAATTAATTAATTTTAAAACGATTTTTAATTAATTTATTTTTGAATTAATTAATTAGGGGTACTTGGTAAGAATGAAAATATAAGAAGGGGGTCCGCGGATATCTGAAGTTTGAGAAACACTGCCCTAAGCTATGTAGTCGTGATCCAAATTCGCTGACATAGAGCTGTTAAAATTTTAACTGCCTCTTCACCCAGGGCTTTGAGCAGCTCAATGGGTATTCCATCTCCTCTTGGTGCTCTTACTGGATATCTGTTGCAGTGGTCACCTCACTTCACTCTCCACTGGTACTAGTTCCTGTTTGTAATTCTGCTCTTCAAATGTTTCAGTAATTTTGGAGTCCTTTCTGTAAGGGCTTCTGTATACTCTTTCCATGTCTGCAGCTTCTGTAAGATATCCTTTTTGTTTACTTTTAAATATTGCCACCTTGGCACTAAACTTCCCTGTTAGTTCTGATCTTTTTGAAAAGATCTCTTGTTTTTCCTTTCCTGTTTTGGTCTAATTTTTCCTTGTCTCTTCTGGCTTGTCGTTGAAACTCTGCATTCAAATGCCGTACTTCCTGCAAATTTCCAGTGGCCTTCATTTTCCTCCTTTCCTGAGCAGTTTTGATGACATCTTCTGACATTGCCAAGTACTGTATTATTCTTCTTTGTTTTAAACATTAATTTTTCAGTATTCAAATTTCACAAAACTTAAGTAATGAATATCCTTAATTCATCCTACCTTTACATCTCATTTTTTAAAAGTATTTTGAAGGGGAAATAGTTTTATAAAGGTGCTCGTAGATAAACATGCAAAAAGTTTCAAACAGACAAACATGCATTTCACGAAGTAGCTCTTGAACTACTTGCATTATTTCCTTCTGGAAATTATTTTAAAGAGTCTTTGTAAACCTAAACAATTCTCGCACCGTCATAAGGTTGTTATGTTCGTAATTGTTTTTTTTTTTTTTGGATTAGCTTTTCTTTATGACTTAAATTATTATTATTATTACGTGACACCTCCAGAGAGTCCAAAGACTCATCGAGACACACCTACTCTACAGCTCTTGGCCTCTACCACTCAATCCACCAACTACAGCGAACAGCATCATCTACTCCAACGCCATCTACCACCACTAGTATTTTCACAGACTACCACAAACATCCATGTCCACGGCGGGATTCGAAGCCTTTTGCCTGAAGAGCGGATACGCTTATTACTCGGCAAGACCAACCCGGCCGAGAAAATCCATCCAATACTAATAGTACTTAAAGTACTAACAATAAATTGAATTAATCCAAATTATTTTAATAGAAATTATATGAAAATTTATAATGATTTTATCAAAAGTGAAAATCATAAACATTATGAAAATATCAGAAATTGTGCATTATTTCTGAATGTCAGAAAAAAATGTCAGAAATTAGGCATTCATTCAAAGCTGCAATCCATAAATTTAATTCTGTATTAATATTTATAGCGAATAATTTTTATGTCGAGTTTGTTTATTCTTCGAGTTTATTATTATTAAGCTTTCATTACATTAGCATTTGATATGATTATAGTACCTCTCATTCATTTAAATTTTCTTCCAAATTAATATAATTCTAAACCAATGACATCCTATGTATAATCCAAGAGAATGAACTCATCCGAGTTACAAGAAGTGTAGCAGCATAAATAGCACACAAAATTATTGACAATATTTAGAGAAGAATACACACATACTACTGATATGTACACGGGGAATAAAAACAATGTAGTCCAGTAATTCAAAAAATAATAAGGATGCTATAAGGATGTAATGTGTGTGTGTATGTATTACACATATGTACTCGTGGAATAAGAACAATACAATTCAATAATTACTTGAACATTTTGCATTGGTTAATTTCTCTTGGTATAAAGTGCTTAATTACTTTTTATAAATTATTCGAAACAAGTTTTTAATATTCTTATAAAAATTTAGGTATTGTCTAATCCGATTTCTGTATGTGTTCGGGTTGTTTTTCTTTTGTATTAAGACTTACTGAGGGTGAAATTGAAAGTGATAGGACATTCATCACACCGTCGGTTACATCGTAAATGGGCTGGAGACCACAAGCGAAACTTTTTCAATCAGAGAAAATGACTGATAATTTAATTTAATTCTAGTGTTGCAACACAGAATTCCACCATGTTCGTTAAGTATAATAAGTTTTCTCCCTTCTTTTAGGACAAAACATTCAGGTATTGTGCGTTATGAGAAATCTTGTCGTATATAATTCCACAACTAAGAAATTGTGGAGCCCTCGTGATCGAAGTAAGCAGTATTTCTTTTAATTCCGGAACAAAAGAAAGAAAAAATTCAGTTGTGGTAAGATGAAACCGAAACCCTGCAGGACGGCTTTTCAAACATCGGCTCGTATCCCATACGGAAGCGGCCAAGTTTTCCATTCCGCAAAACAGCCATCGACCACACGGGAGTTAACAGACACGCGTTAGCTTCGCCTGAGTCCAGTCGAACGTAATTCCTATTAATTTGGCACGTGAACAAGTTTATCTTCATTGCATGAGCCGAAGACATTAATTAAATAGTAGCGCGTGAATGTTAACAAGCCATGATTATTGATTATGGTGGTTATAAAAATGCTTTATAAGCAACCAGTTACAGCGATTAAAAATTGCTTTCGTTTATATTCCAACTGATTTTAGAACTTGACATATCGCATTTGCATCCTGTTTTGAATAAAACTCGAATTTTTTGTGTGACTTTCTAAGCGTAATACGTGGAATTCATTTCTAACCTGAAAAATACTTTCAAAATTTAATAACTAAAAATAATTACGACTATTCTTAATAGATTCAAGCGTATACAGTTTTCTCATGAGGAAGCAGCTGCATTCCTAAACCTGGAGGTTTGATTTCATTTAAATCTTTACTGCTTTAGTATGAAAGAACGATACATGCCCTTTGACATGTAGTACACAACACGAGTGACTTTTGGTATTCGTCTGATTCTAAACAACTTCGAGCACAATAATCGGGAAAAAACACTCACTCACTCATGCGTGCATATAACCAGAATTCTACTTCTTGAAGGAATTTTTTTCTAAGAAAAAATCAGATAAGAAAACATGAATTGAACCGTAATATACTTAGAAGATTAAAATTAATTAATTAAATTAAAATTTTGGAATGTAAAAAGGCCTTAAGTCTCTTTTGCGCTCGGAGTTTGTTTTAGAATGCACGATTTAAAAAAAGTGTTTGTTAGTAAATAAAAAAGTTGTTTGTGTGAAAAAAAAAATTTTTTTGGTTGCAGATGCTTGATTTATATGATCCATCCAAACCACTTCTCAAAAAGAAAAAAAATCTAGTTTAGAGTATTTTTGCTTTTCCGATATATTTTAAAAATAACGCTGCTGAAGTGAATGTAAAATGTAGAAAATAACGATGATTTTTAGTATAACAATCGTTTACTTATATTAATGATACATTTTAAATTATCTTTCTTATAATTCTTCTTCAGATTGGGCTTATAACGATATGTCTTATTGTTTATTCCACTCGCATTATTAAAGCTAAAAGAGCTTTGTGCTTCTAGAATCAGAAAAGCAACAAACAAACGAAAACAGGTAATTTATTTACAATATCGCTACTGCGTGCAGCTGTCTTATTGCTAATGACGCCGACATTTTTAATATTGCTAGTGGGGGTGCAGGAGGAGGGTAGATTTTTCAGTAGAACTGGATGATAAGCAATATAAAGTGCGCATTTGCTGATGAAGCAAATGTTAAAAACCCTTATGGACATGAGGCATTACAGATGGGAGTTTTAAAAGTTCGTGATATGTGAAATTCATCCGAGGTAACCGCGAAATGACGTAATTGAATTATTTACGCAGTTCTTCAGCTAATTGACAGAAGAAGCGGCGAATGAGCCATTCGCTGTTGAGTTCAAATTTTAACTTGCTTTAATTCGCAAGAAATTCCTTGTGAAGCGTGATTAGACCTATCGACGTTTAGCAATTTGTTTTAAACTAAACAGCAGCCTGCAAAGAACATCTCGATTCAAACTAAGAACTGAGAAGCCGCCTCCTACACGGTTGTTAACACTTGAAACAGTAAGAACAACATTTAGTTGGTTTTCCTACTTCCTTTAAAAAGTCATTATGCCTATTAATGATGCGGAACTTAATGCAAGTTATACAACAACAAAAAAACGGATAATAATGTGGTCTCATTCAAAGAATGCCCACAAAGAAACACATACACTAAAGTCAAGACGATGTGTAGCAAAAACAATCAGCGAAGTGAAAATTGGAGATTACTCTCTTAATGGCAATGTATACTTTCATTTAGCTTCATCTCTGCCCTGCTTTCTGTCCCTAAAAAAAGACAACTGCAATTTTGTAACCTCCGGAGTCCAGGATATCTTCAGCAATGGCTCAGAAAGAGAGCGTGAGAGACTGGCCTCGCTATATCCAACTTTGAGAACACAAATCAAATCCAAAATTTCGGTAATCAAAGGTGAGTAAAGCGAGGACCAAATGCCCATTAAAGAGCCAGTAAAAAAGAGCAATAAATGATCCCTGTCATTACACAGAACAAAAGCAATTTCTTTATTCATTTTATAATGTAGAAATCGGCACTAAATGACTTTAAAATGTCCATCTGGCAATAATAAAATATTTTGATTTATTCGATTGAAAGAAAATAGTGTCAGAACGTTTTCCACAATTTATTTCTCATTTTGTGATACACTTGGATGAATTCTAATTTAATGGGAACATTAAGTTAGAATGGGACATTATTTTTGAGCTGAAACACTGAGGCCGGCTGTTCTTATCCTTGCGGGAAGAATTCAAATTATTTCAGCTTCTTTGGAAATGTTCTATCGACTTTTCCGTTTCAAAAAAGTGTTTGATTTGTATTAAGTGGACAGACGTTTATCTTCTATGGAATATTGAGAAACTAATTTATTCTATCTGAAAACTAAAACGCAATATTTTACAGGAAATTCTGTTTAGTTATAGTGTTTGGATTGTATGAATGTTTCTCTATCCTTAAGACCAAATATTGAACTTTTCCCAGCAGCTTTAGGTCTCTAGTAAACAGAATTATGGTCTGATGCTGCGTGGTAAACATAATCTATAACCTAAAGCAGTGTTTCCCAAACTTTCACAACCCACTTTAAAATTTTAGTCACTTCTGCATATTCCCTTCACAGGCGAAGGCAGTTTCATAGAAGTTACAATAATATTTCCTTCGCGCACGAATAATTATAAAGGTATTTATTTTTAACGTTTGATTTATAATAAACGACAAACACGTGATTCATTTTTAATCATAGATTTTTAGTTGTATGAACTTAATGCGCATACAGTAGAAACAAAAATTGTGAAATGTATAATTAACCAGACCTAGTCCTACGGAGGTTAATCGACACCTTCTTAGGAATGGCATATTTTGTTTAAAACTTCATTTAAATTTTTAGTTATGAAAAAATTAAAAGTAAAATAATGACATTGTTTTTTGAAAATTAAGAAACATGAAGCCTTGTATGATTTACGGTTAGTATTGGATAATAAAATAGCCAACAAGATTTCCATTTTTATCATATATTTACATAAATAGGATACAAACATTGATGAGATTAATAAGATTCCATAATTCGTTAGTTTCTGGTATAATTTAAGCAGCATTATTTTATCTCTTTTCGATTTCAAAGAAGACTTTCTTTCTGATTGTTCGGTATTTGGCTATAGGACACAGATTTTCCAAGATTTTCTTGTTCGTTGTCTTTTTCCTGTTCCCAAGAGCTTGAGTAGCTGAAAAGAGACTCTCCATTGCGCAGCTGCCGCTCTTCTTCCTCTAAAGAGATGTCTTCAGTGTTGCCACAAGCATTACGCTTGGCTTCATCGCTCAAATGCTCTGCTAGGATTCTGGATGAAAGAAGAGGAGAATTATAAGGTGTAATACAAGCAGGCAAATTTTCACGTTTGCATTCTATTTGTACGATGTGTGGAGAAGGACTTGTACTTTGCAAAGCAGCTTTTCTGTCTGGAAAAATTGGAAAACAAAACATTCATTTAAGAGCTACTACTAAAGAAACTGCACAACCAAAACATTAAGTAGCATAGCTAAGAATAGCTAAGAGTGAGCATTATTTCAATAATTTTTTAAACTATTTGTCATTTTCTTTATAAATGTACATTTTATATTAATCTCGTGCATAAGAGTTTGTAGAACCTATACTGCACTGATGACACATGTAGGTAAAACATGTCTTATTTCAGCACCCGCCTGAAAAATTACGGTATGTTGTTTATATCTGATAGCTTTGCTTTATCATTTAAGAATTAATGAACGTTAAGAAATCAAAACCCAACCGATTTTAGTAATTATTGAAAATTACTAGGAATTACTCTTGAATATTATAACCCGATCCCCACAACCCTATTTCCATGAATCCACCTTTTTCTTCTCCAATTTTCTCTTGCACAATTTTCTTAGAATCTTGTGGAGTATGCTTGAATCATTCTTACGTGGAAAACTCAGTGTAACCAGTTATTCTATTTTACGTCTTTCTGTCGATTCAGTAATCTTTCCAGGTAATTATCCAGTACATCTAGTATCGCTTGGTATTCTGTTTTCGTGTCCACGTTATCCCCGGCGATTCGTATTAGAGGATACTCTTTCTTCCATTTCGAGAATATTTGTCACCTTTCTGATATTTATCATCTGTATTTATCTTACCAGTCTTTCTTATAACTTTTACTTTACACCTTGATTTCGTTTTTACGTTATAATCTGTATTTCTCGTAGCTTACTTTGTCAGGATATTTTTAGATGCTTTCTTCATTTCCGCCTCTTTAACTCCCTGAGTAAAAGACATCGTGGATTTTGTGTCCTTGTACGTAACCTCATTACTCGGATCTCTGGGATGAATCAGTCGGCGTTTTCTTGTCTGACACTAATCCTTTGAACACGAACGGCATTCGTATTATTCAGAAGTACTTTTGTAAAAAAAAAGTGTATGAGATATCCGAGATTTAAATACAATGCGATCGATAAATTACTTTCTTATTCGAGCCGACTTATCTCCAACCATTTTTCACTCTGTCATTCCTGATGTTCATCAACGATGTCTGCTGTTCAACTCTATTACTCGTTGTCACGCACATGCGTGTGTGTGTCGTATATGAATTAGTTCAACGCATTTAAGAACTGCTTATCTGTTGATTAATTTGAATGCATTCTTTTCTCAACGGTGTGAACCGAATTAAAATAGCTTTCGCTTAATTTTAACGATATTTCAAACCGCCACGCTAACTTCAGATTTAAATTTATTTTCAATTAAAAAAATGCAGTCAGTCAGTTTCTATTGAAGAAATAGTCTTTTTGCTGAACTTTTTTTATTTTATTTTTCATTCTGTCTCCTGCTACAGAAACATAAACTTATGTAGGCCGTTATATTTGTGATTAGTTTATTTCTGTCACTTTAAAAAAGAATATTCAGCAACAAACATAAAGGGGTAAAAAAATGAATTCTTTATTTATAATGTTATGCTTAAATAAATTTATGTACGGCATATTTCGTGCTCTTAACTATTTGCAAAATATTGCTTCGTGAGGGTTTTGACTTGTTGAATGATTTAAATTTATTTTCATTATATTCTTTTCGCATATTTTTCGTCTCATAATTAAAAAGAAAGTCGTACCAGTGGCAGAATGAAGTGACTGCACTGAACTTCCCCCTCTGCTGAAGCGTATCAACGACTGAGTGAAGAATGAGTGACTGAATCGCGATGTTTGGTTGGATTTTGTTGTCCATCGTTGTATCACTTTCCTAAGTTCGCATTGGACCTACATTTGTTAAAAAAAAAATGGAATATATTATGGCCAGTCAAATATATATTTTTGAATTAATGATCAATGCTATGAACTATAATGAATAAAATATTTAAACCAACACAGTATCTGATAAGTCACTTTTTTATTTCCCAGTTTTTTATTCTCTTCTGTAAGTATTATCTCGTCTCTAATTTTATTATTGTTATATTTTTCTCTTATGATTATCAGTCGAAATTGTCTTTAAGTGTTTTATTACGTAGTGTAGCGCATCTCACATACAGAGGCATATTCAATTACATATAGGAGTTAATGTTTATGGAAAAGATTACTTTTCCATAAACTTTTCCATAATATCTCTAAAGAGTTCAAGGTCTGATTACCAAAGTGGCTCGCTCTACACTCCTTAATCCTCCATCTCACATGTCATCATGTCTCTCATGTCATTATATGTCAGTAAATTGCGTGTGTTCTCACACACGATTTACTGACATATAGTAGATGTAGACTGTATTCCCAGGTGGAATAAACTGTTTCCAGGAAGAGAATTCCTGCTTGCTCACCTTTAACTGAAAACGCCGACATAAAGATTTCTCTCGTCACGTCTAGAATTGAAGAGATGTGTTTTGCAATCGAAGGGCGCTACTGGTTAAACTCAGATCCTCCGCTAGTAGATGGAACTTTCCGGGTCATTCTTGTCAAAATGTAATATTTGCTGTTATTCAGAAGTAGTACCTTTTTTATGAAGTGTGATTAGACGTTGTGTCCTTTTGCAGTTTGCATCCATTCAGAAAATAACCTTCGATGGAGTCTTCTCTGCCCAGATTGAAACAGAAAACTGCTGAAGAAATGTCCAAGATGCTACAACTTGAAGCAGTAAGCAGAACTCATTTTGGTAAGGCCTAATTCAAAATGGAATAACGTCTTGTAATGATGCTCACCTTTAGATCGTTCGTCAGCAATATGAACAGTTTAAAAGTTGTGTAAGTCAAGTCACAAAACGTGTTCACAAAAACAGATGCATGACTATCCGGAAGGCGTGTGGCTAAAACAGTCCTCAAGTGAGGCACTAGAGATCCCTCAAAAGCAAGATTATCTCTCTTTCTCTCTCTCCCTCCTCCCTCCAACTTGGAGGACAAAATTGTACTGTGGATTATATTTATCGGTGTCGTATAAAGAGAGAACCAAAACACTTACCTCTCCATTCAAGAAGCAGTAAAGAAGAGCAACGAATGATCCCTGTGGAGGAAAAGAGAACATAATTAAATTCGTAAATTATTTTGTAATATATGCAAATTAGCACTAATGCCTTTAAATGTACGAGTCGTTATAATTCAGTAATTTATTTTACTAAATATAAAATAAGAGGTAGCACTACATATTACTCGAGTCCTTTTCAAGAAACTCCTTCGATATCCCTTTCTGTTATCTGTGAGGATGAATGCTTTCCTCTAGCATCACTTAAAACCATTAGAACACACTGCTGATATTTTAATATTGCTAGTTCTGTTTATCCCTTTATCTAGAAAACGTTGCAGCTTTATACGCGTCATGTGAAGGATACAAGATCAATTCACAGTAGTTCCACTGTTGTCTCTGAAAGCTGTTTATTTAGAGGCATTTCCACCATCTTAGAATACGTTTATTGAATGGAAGAAGTAATTCTGTATTTCTTAAAATTAAATCTCAGAATTGTCTGTTTGGCTCCTGAACAAACGGCTTGCATCTCAGAGAGCATTTTCTAACACTTTTGTAATGTGATGATACCTGCTGAGTTTACAATATGCAGATCTTTATTACGGTGTTATTATTCTTCCTCAGAACAACAACAACGTTTACTTTCGAAGAAATTAAGAGAATTCTGCACAGTGTAGAATTATCAACTACGCAACTTGACGAAAGTTGATGTTACAGCTGAAGTGTGGAACTTCGAATAAACGAAATATCGCTGTCAAGTCGCACCTTATTAACGCGGGTTAAAATGTTGCCACTTTCATGGAGGTTTGGATGTTTCATTGTATTTTCATATTTTTCTTAGCATTTGAATCATCGCAAAACTTCGTACTCTCTTCTATAAGTTAAATTATAATTATCTTGTAATTAAAGAGCGACAAACATTTAAATTCTAATTTATTTTAAGAACCCGTTTCGGCTAACATTTGACAACCCACTAGCATTCGCTAATATTCCAATAGCTGCCGATTTATGAAGTTGAGCATTTAGAGCCATCGTAAAATATAGATCAGAGCGCATTTATTTTAGTCAGCTGACGTGTCTGTTTATATCCGAGTTCAGTCAGTGCGTAAGTTTATCTCCTCTTCGCACACTGACACACTTCTGGAACACTGAACTTTACATGCTGTTTTGTTTATGCAATAAGTAATTTTAGTGCAATACTTTTTGTTGTTATTAATGGTTAACCGATAGAAAAATGTCTTTAGCTACATCCGTCTGGTCATATTCGGTTTTACAAATGAAGATTTGTGAAATGTTTTTAGTGGGCACAGAAAACATCTTGTACCCAACTGTGCGAAGGTACAACTCCATCAATTACTTTTGGGTCTGTTGTCAGGCAGATCGCCGATTGAGTTGGTAAGACTTTTTCTCTCGAAAACTTCTGGGACTTTTCTTCCTTTCACGGACCAACTCGTGAACGCACGACAGATGTAATCTACCTTACGTTTGTATTTATTCCTTTTCAAACCCCTGCATTTATCATCTGAAGTGGTGTGTTGGGGGACAGACTCCATTTGAGATTTTCCTCAGTACGACACCACATAATTCAGTACAAAACTGTTTTTTTTTTTTTAAAAAACAAAGTTCTTTGTGTTCTGTATTCAGCACAGATCTTTACACTTCCACTCAGAGATTCCACACATCATATTTTTCCAATTCAACTTATAGGTTCAACACTTGTCTTTCCAAACCATCTTCTTCAGATACCAGCTAGTGACAGAGGATCTATGTACTAGTCTAACAAATCTCGAGGACAGAGACTTCATAAGACAGCAGTGAATTGCCGATCACTTTAGAATGGATAACTTCACTTGACAAGTGACGTCACTGACCAGTGAGATTACACAAATTTGGGAGGTCGGAATGTAGGATCAGAGAAATTGGATTCCCAATGTCATTTTACAAAGATCTCATAGAAGATTTATTATGACTAATTAGTTATAGCCCCAGTAATCGATTATCTGTTTAATAATGAACACTGGTATTTATCGATGCATTCATGGGCTTATTATTCAGTGTTGATATTTGACTTGTCTCGGAAAATAGACACAAGTATGCGCTATAGGATAAGCGGTAGGTTGGGATCAAAAGGCACTGCGATAGAAGATATTTAGGATCTTCCTATTTGCTGGGAGATTCTTATAGCTGGTTTTACACCTACTCTGCATATGAGGGTGCAAGTGTATGAATGCTTTGGACCAAGAATATTTGCGTGGCTACTCATCGATTTATAAATAGATCTGTCTTGTCAATGATGCATCCTTTGCATTTCATGTTGGTGCAAAATCTTGTCGTACTACCTTTGAAACGGAGGATGACGCCCATGAAGTATTAAAGTTAAAGGCAGTGCCACAATTACAGAAACAGTTTTTAGAGACAAAAAAAAGTTATTCCTTTTAATTGATTAATTAAAAGGCAGTTTAAAATGTTACGAGTACACATTGGTTTCATTTACCTGAAATGAGGAAAACAGTTGATCAGCGTAGAGCCAAACTACTTCTAATATGTCACCAATCCACGCGGCAAAGGACATTCCTAACAGGATGGTGTAGTGTGCTCCAAACAACGGGACTAAAATTAGGGTAGACGTGAACCACTTTCTGGAGAGAAACACAATATTTAAAATATTTAATCAGTTTATTCAGTTTCAAACTTTAAAACCACACCTCTCACAGATTGTTTTTTGTGTGTGTGTGTGTGTGTGTGTGTGTGTGTGTGTGTGTGTGTGTGTGTGTGTGTGAATCCCAGCCACAAATTCTATTTCATATTTATCTAAAAGTGGCTGAGGTGTACATAAATTGAAGATATTTCTCTGGCGTGAGTCCATTAACGGTACAGGAAGCCATAATCACACCAACGTCTATTAACTCGTTCTTGCCTTGAATTGCAACTCTTTGAGCAACATCCACTTCACTAATGAAACTGAAAAGACTTTTTTCATATAAAATTAGTTGTAGCGTCATACTCAATTTACCAGTGGAAGGAAAGATTTCATTTATTAAATAAAAAAAAAATGTCGCGAGCCATTAATCAAATTAATCACAACATACCTTACAATAAATAAATTGAAACCTTTTACCTGAAAAAAAAAAGCCATAACTTTAAATAAAAAGTGCGTAAATGATTTTTAATTCGATCGCGTGATATCATTTTTGACCTTTTAAACTAAAAGAGAAAAAGTAATAAAATTGTCAATTTTTATTCTCCGAATGCAGGAGCTAAAGGTTTATCAGCCAGAACCTTCCGGAATTGGAGAGTGGCAGTTTTCCAATCTTCATTGCGCAGATGAGTGAAGAAAAATGTTTGCTGATGAGCTGGATGAGAGGTGACGAGAGCATAGAAAACTATTTCTGCCACCTTGTGTTCCTAATCATAAGCATTATTACTTATACGTATATATATATCGCGCATGTTCTGAATTTTCGAATTAATAAACCAGATTTTCTGAAGTGAAACTGTTAAACTATGTTTTACCTGAAAAAAAAAAAAAAACTTCCACCTACTCAGAATTAGTCGAAAAAGGCAGCGTTTTCCAGATTTTTCCTACGACGGAACACTTCACAAATCCTGAAATTTTCATGAAACACCTCGGTTATTTTGTAATGTTTTAATAATTAATTTTTAATACATTACAATATTAATAATTAATTATGGAATAATCATAAAGAGTATCAGTACACTTATGTGTACGGTGTGACATGTTGATAAATATAAAATTACATTTAAATCAGTTACCAATCACCGGACGAATGAAATCTTGTAGCATGTTGTAGTTACCTCAGCCAAAATCATTAAATTAATTTGTGTGATTTTCATTGACATATCCCATTCTGATCACCAAAAAGTTGTAATATTATTATTATAAGTACTTACGAGTGAATGCAGACTTTTTCTTCTGTGCGCTGGTAGTTTTCCCCTCCTTTTGTACATCCTGGAGATCGCTTTGTAGGCTGAGGTAGATGAATCACTATCTGTTGCGTCACAAACACCTTCAATGAGATTTCTTAACACCAAAATTAAAGAAAGTCCCTTGTCTCTTATTCATATTAAAATTTAAATCTGTAGGCCTATTACTTTTAAAAAATCATGGCACTACAGTTTCGAAACAAGCACTTTCATCCTACAATACGAACTTCCGAAGAAAGTATTCAGTATTACTAGATTTAAGAACCGGATACAGACTACCTTGATCTTCAATTTCAGTGGAAAATTTTCTTTATACTTTCTTGCTGATCGGTCGCTAACATTTGCAACGCAGATGTTATTTCGTTCAGTTTTGAGAACAGAGGATACGTCGTCCATTGTTGTAATAGGCTTGCAGGCTATTTTTATGACCGGTCATAAACAGCGGTATTCCCTTTCCCGAATTACTTCCATGTTTAAAAATACAGTACATGGCTTGGTCACTGACATCACGGAACACTTATTCACTTTCCGCGGAAAGTGAATTTGGGAAACCCTGCACTGAAGAATGGTTCTCCAGTGAATAACTTGGATCGAAATTTGCCTTCGTTTAGCAGATTTAGCGTCATAACGTTTCCACAAAATATTTCATCTTTAAATATATTTCGAATCTTGACTGAAATCAAAAATTTGCACACCATGAAAAGAAAGTGGCGAACCTCCCTTTTAAAGTCAGCAATAAATAGAATTCTAACTCTTGTTTATTGGGGAGGAAATGGAATTTTTTTGATAATTTTAAACCTTAAATTACAATACAGAAAATATCCCTGAGTCGATCGTATCATTTCTTATAAAATCGACGTAACATTGGCCTCTAGTTTTATCGTTTAACTCAAAACATTGTGATAATGTTTTGAGTTAATTGTGATAATATAACTGATATGCGAGTTTTATTCATGAGTATTTATCGCTTGAATAATTATAACGGGCTCTTGAGATAATATCACAAGATAACAACACAATATTATCTCGTGATTGTGATAATATTGTGTTCAACTGATATTGACATTCTTCATACGGTTTGCGAAAATCATCGTCCAGAGACGGCTTGGAACTCCAATTAGTTGTGTGACAAACCGAAATCTCCATGTGGGATGAAGGCGACTCTAATGGTGACTGTTTCAAACCTCTGCTCGTAATAATGAAAGTTTTGGTTCTCTTTGTCACCATAGCATCTCCGCGTTCCCCTGCAGGTCACCATAGCATCTTCGCGTTTCCCCCATAATAGAGCTGCTGTTTTCATAACATACAATTATACATGTTGGATGAGAGCTCATTAGAATTATTCGAGAGAGAAATACTCTCATGAATAAGACTCAAATATCAGTTATGTAGTTTGCATACATATAATAATTATATTATATTTATACAAACAAGTAACTATAAACAATTTTTAAATTTTAATGTTAATCCTCTACCATAGTTAAACGTATGTTTTTCAACCTGTCTTATGGAGGACGATTAGTTTTCAACTTAAATTACTCGATCAGACGATCTTTTTTAAGCCGGAATCAAGAAATGCGGAGATATTTTTTGAAACAAAAATCGGAAATAATTCAAATATAATGAAATAACGTGTTCTTTTAAATGACTTTTTGAAGAGATCAAAATGTAAAATATTTTGAACGATCATAATGTCAAGAGATGAGAAAAATGATCACGTGAAAAACTTTCTTAGGCAGTTCGTTTTGATAACATATTGCATTTTTTTTTAGAAATCTGATTACGGAAAGAAATTAAAATTGAACATACCATTTTTATTAATCTGGAATAGGTGCACACACCCATTGAATATTTCTTACCTGTAACGATATCGTTTCGTTTGTAGCATGTTAGAATCGAACATCTTCAGGAAGAGGACCCGAGTGATGTTGAGGAAACAGAAAAAATTCACCTGAAATCGCAAAAATCCATTAGTGATTTGGTTGACATGAAAGAAGTTGTTATAAATTGCTGGTAGCAAGTTAGAGGCACATCGCGAATTATTATCGGTTTATGATGCAATTAGTATTACAGCTAAAAACTAAAGTAAAGTTTATGTCAAGGTCGAGAGAGAGAGAGAGGCAACTAAACATACCTTGCATTGGATGAGAGAACGGGTGGCTGCCATGGCTTTAAATAATGATTCTGAAGAAGATATTTGAATGTTACTTAAATTAAATTAAATCCCACATAGTTTTAAAACCGAATAAGAAACTCAAAGATTGGAATCAGAGAGTTTCTTGCCGAAATATAGTAAACTATAAAGTATCGGCGACACTAGCGTTAGCAAATGCAAGTGATCCTAGTACGTAGTACAATACCGGGCAACTCGTTGCAAAGGTGGGGGAAGTTCAGATCGCTATTCTTAGGTATTTTCCATAATGTAAAAACACATTTCCTAGGAAATGTATGCTGTTATTACATTATGGAGGGAGGTCACTACCCAGACCGGTTTCAGCCGTTTTTGAGGCTTCATCAGTGAGTAGCTAGACCTAATACCAAAGTGTATAGCGAAAAGAACTTATATACTCTGCGAACGAGTTATCCAAACAGGTGCAACCATTAAGTTACTTAAATATAAAGAGCTAATAAGCTTCATTTCGGCAATGAAAACATTACTTAAATTAAGGGGATATTAAATCCCACATAGTTTTAAAACGGAATAAGAAACTCAAAGATCGGAATCAGAGAGTTTCTTGCCGAATATAGTAAACTATAAAGTATCGGCGACACTAGCGTTAGCAAATGCAAGTGATCGTAGTACTAGGATCACCTAACCTAACCATACGTACTAAGTACTGAGTTTCTTATTCGGTTTTAAAACTATGTGGGATTTAATATCCCCTTAATTTAAGTAATGTTTTCATTGCCGAAATGAAGCTTATTAGCTCTTTATATTTAAGATATTTGAATGATTTCAGATTTGCAGTTAATGATTTTTGAAAACTACACGTTTTCACATTTTTCGAAAAATTTTGGTCTTATGTCAAATAGAGAAATCTTGTGCGAAAGAGCAAAATATCTTCGACCCGTACCCAAAGAAACTTGAACCAATTTCATTTCGCACGGTAAACGACACGTCGTTATGTGTAATATAAAGGGTTGGATCTATGCTATGTTGCTTGGATCTTATTTCTTTAACCACGTCTGCTATTCCTTTGATCAAGCCCTGCACTTACTGGTCAAAAAGGAGTTTATATCGCTTTCGCCAATACAGCTTGCCAATCTTCTTTATACTCTTCTTATAGATAGATTGCATCCTTCGAGTGAAAGACAAAATATATCAATCTTAGTGGCATTTGAATAATTATGCGTTGCTTTCAATCCGGATAAGGTAAGCAAAGCTCTAGCATCCTGTATATATATGTTGCTTAATAGTTCCCTTTCTTCACATAAATCTAAAATTAAATATCAATACTTATGCATGCAACTGGATGATGGGGAGTTACTTTAAGCATATGCCGTCAGTTATTCAGCGATTTCGTACACCACATGGAAACATCTTGTGAACATAGCTAAAGTAGCAATCCTGATGTCCTCATTCTCCGCATCTAAGAATTTTCTTTGCTTGTCATTTTAAGAATTTAAGATAAGATTGCAAGCATAATGTTTCGTATTTCTTGGAAAGCAAATATAACAATATTCTTTAACATTTCGATATTAGCTAAGTTATTCACTAAGTTTACAAAATGAATTTGTTTTTCTCGAGAAAAATTAAGAATTTTATGATAAGCCTAAGGTTTGATTTGCTTTTAGATGGGAGTAGGAAACTAGTTATAAATTAATTCCCTGACTATTTTTTCTCCCAAATGGAGTAGAATGATTTAGTTGTGCACTCAATCTCTATTTATTAATAACTATTTCAGGAAATAGATCTTGCTTACCACAATAGTTGCGGTGATTGGTCCACGCATGATCCAGAAATATCCTTGGTTGTTATTCGTAGTCCAGCATCTGCAAGACAATTATATTCTGTCATAATGTCGCGAATTGTTTGCCATAGCAGAATTTGTGTGTGTGTGCGCGCGCGCGCAAGTTTTGTTAAATAATAAATTGGTCGCTGTGTAGTCTGCTGTTGTAGACTAATAAAGCAGTAAAAGAAGAAACCCAAAGGAAGTAATTCAAATAACTTACTCATAAACGTTTGGGAGGGGGGGGATTGTTCTTTTAAGGGAGCTCGTTCCGCTTCTGCAATGAAGGTAATGGAAATACTTTGTTTTGGTGACTTCTAATTTTCTTAGGTCGCTTAAAATACAGACTAACATATTTGTGTTACATTTGGGTTAAAATTTGAGTCAATCGTCAATATTATTAATAGCACTACTTACAAAGTATCTTCCAGAGTTGCTCGGACAATAACCCACGGAATTATAAACAGCAAAGGCATTCCTAAAAATAAAATAAAATAAAAAATAAAATTCTGATTACAGCATATTCAAAAATTAGCGGTGTCAAAGACGTATAGTAACAGTGTTTGATTATTGGTTTTAGTTCGGATTTGTTAATGCCTCCACATCGTTTTCCTAAATCTAACTAGTATGTTTCTGGGGTTTCTTGTGTGTGGTTTATGCGAAACACACACACACACCTACTCTAAAGACCGAGTGATTCCCCAGTTGTCAGAAAAGTAACTTCGGTCGGTGAACCATAGGAAACTTGTAAAGATTATTCAGGACTTCTATATGAAAACACAGAAGATGAATTACCTCGTTCATACGTAAGTGGCAGGGTTCCCCACTAAGGGAAACCTGTCATTTTCGTCCCACATCCAAGCGAACTGGCCAGGAGGATATGCAGTTTACAAGCAAAAATGTAAACTTATGCATGGGACTAACCATCTTAAATTAAAATTGTGGTTAGGAAAGCTAATCTGAGCATTTTGCAGACCATAGACGTTTATGGCCTGCAAACTACTGATTATTGTTATTATTAAATATTTTCCCGTCCCCTCAATAAACTCACCACGAAAGTGGCTTGCAAAAATGCTTGGCGACAAACAATTCTCAAACTACCAAGTCAGATCGAAAGATTAAGTAACATTCAAGTCCATTAGAAAGAAAGTTTAGATGAGTTTGAATCCTGCTTAATATTTCTTCCCATTTCTTCACGAACCCAAAGTTAATTGCAAAGGGACTGAACTGTAGCATATTTCAGTGCGCTCATCATTTCTCTTGAGCGATGAAGTGATCTTGACAGCGTTATTTCTGAGTCCACAGAGCCCAATAGTTTGAGTAATTTGCAATTATTGCCACTGTTCTTTCTTTCTCTCTCTCTCCTCCCTCCCTCCTTATGTGTTGCCATTAGATCTAGTTCCCTGTTTTGGAATCTCGCCACCCGTTTTACATACAACGTTCGGCAGAATTACAATTCAGTTATTCTAGGATTTTTTGTAGAAAAAATTTGCAGGAATTTGTTCAAATTTCGAGAAAACAAACCTTAACTCTTTACTACCTGAATTGGTGTGGGTCCCTGACGGTCGATTTTTCTGAAATGTAGCATTTAAAATTCAAGTTCCAAGGAGAAGCCTGGAACGTAAGCGAACTCTGCCTTCTACAAAGCGGAAAAATATTTCTTTTATACTTCCTTGATGTTAATATTAAAATATTAACATCAAGGAACTTCATTATTAAAATACAGAACTAGCAAGATAATGTCTGCATTCAAAAGGGTGAGTTAAGAGTAAGAAAAAAACAAGACGGCACTACGTATCTCTTTAATTTTGGTGCCATTTGTTCACCCCGGCCGGAAATATTCTGACAGCAGACGATAATAAAGGTGTCAAATGGCCGTCAACCGATTTCCAAAATCTAGTTAGTGCAAAGTTTACAACTTCTCTTGGAAAATAAGCGTTAGAAGGTTTATTTTATTTTATAACTGTTAAAATAATTTAATATACATTCTCACATGTAAAGAGATGAAGCAAAATGGGAAACTTTCAGGTTAATTTAACATCCAAGATCAGAGCTTCAGGTATAAGATTGTTAATTTTTACAAAGAGTTTGTCTACTCGATTTTTGAATTCATCAATTTTTTTATTCATTAAGTTTGTAATAGTAAAGAAATTTCTGGAAATTCGAACATTTTGAAGATAAAAAATAAATTTAAAAATAAGCAGTATTGATTGCATTCCACAAATCTAAAAAAAGATGAGGTTTCTGAATATATTTAATAGTACTTAAGTAGTTAATTATTCGGTGTACACATAGTACAGATAGAACTACACATAGTATTACATTCGCTTTCATAATAATTAACCATTTGTTATAGTCGTAATATTGAAATCATAATGAATCGTGTAATGCTTTTTATTAATACTCACCCCATCCGAAGACCGCGTATTTCATTATTCCGCTGGTATCAGTAAACATGGACAGGAAAACGAGGTTGTGCAAATAAAGGCCTTCCATGAAGATCCAGAAGTAACTGGCCATTAACGAATAGTGCCAGAAGCTCGTAAACACTTTGCATTCCGCGTTCTGCAAGTTAATAACAGATCGTGATAGTTATAGATTTTCTCTGATTACTATTTTATGATTTCTGCACTTCACATATGAAAACAACAAAATATAGTACTTGCAGCCATATTTTATATTTAAGGACTTTTATATTTAATGAAACGCAATTTGCGTACTTTTTTCAAAAGATAATTTCACATTAAAGACATTCTATTTATTTTTATTTACTAATGGCACTACAGCCCCATGTAGGGCCTTGGCCTCCCATTTTTAGGTTTCATAACTCACTACGAGGTGGGGGTAGTTACCCCCATGCTCAACCATGTGTAACTGTCTATGAAGCGTTGTGTTCTTAAGACCGGTTTGCCTGCTTAGCAGAGAAAAAACCTGAAATAAACTGGGGAGAAAAACACTGCAGTCCGCGCCCAAGCCAGGTTAACTTGGCTATGTCTGACAACGATCCTTAGCTCCTCACGTCGGCGACCAGAATCGAACGCAGGACACTCTTTTCACAGGCATATGATTGCCACTCAGCTAACCGCGCGGACACATTAAAGACATTAGAAGGATAAAATTTAATTTCAACGTAGTTGTGATTAACCACCCTATGAAGATTCTGTACTTGCGTACAAAACGCGTCTACCTTGTGTCTTGCATGAACAAATTTCAAATTCATCAATAAAGGTAATTGCGTACTCGTCGCACCATCAGTCAGTTTTTATTGGTAGACGTCTTTGAACCTGGATTATTTGAGGTTGAATTCATTTCAGTTGCTAAGTCCTAAACGAAATGCTTCGAGCAGTGCAACTCACTCTTTAGCAAGCACTAAGCAACACCCGCATATCTCGGAGCAACTAAGCCAGCCAAGCTATGAATGGTCGTAAGGCCTTCACAACCGCACCGTTTGCAAGAATTTCAGCACCTTGGGGAGGACGCTTATGAACTGTGTGTCAAATTCTTGTTGGGTGTAGCAAATTCTGACTTATGCAGGTACATTTTATTCACTGATTAAATGAGTTTTATCCGAGAGAGAGAGATTTAGTAATACTCGCAACGAGAAGGAGAAAATCTTTAAGTTTTCAGTACCGTCATCCTTGGGAACGATGGAGATCTTCTAACCGTTGACCTTTCAAATAAGTGCATCGGAAGTCAAGTGAAAACTTTAGTTAATACGAATGTGCTGAATCGGAGAATTTTAGACTCTAAAGGATTCATTCGAAATGACTAACCAAAGACGGAGAAAGAACACCTTGAGCTTTGTCATGATGTGTAGAGATTAATGATTTGTGCACAAATGCATCTTCAGAAGGAAGATGCATTTATGCACAAGAATTATGGATTCGTTGGTGGTGTTTTTCTCGAAATAACGGCATGGCTGTTATGTTATATGAACAACCAAGATATTAAATGATTTGCCTTTGCATGAATCGTTTAGCTAAGGTGTATCGTTAAGGTAATGCTGTGCACCCTTTCATAATGATAATGATTTTTAAAACAGAAGATCGAGTTCTATAATTTTTGTACATATTGCCATAAAACAAAGTAGCGACTGGAGTGAAGAGAAAGGGTTGACGAAATCCTCCATTTAATGCCCCCATGCACAAAATTTGGCTTTGCAATCATACTCTACTTTTATCCCATAGTATTTGGGGTAAGCAGAAAGGTTTGCAAAAGACATGTTATTGATAGGGTGTACCTCTAATATTAGCGGCAGTATGGGGAGGAGAAGCGACATATGACCTGCAGTTGCAAATCACGTGGTTCGTAAGGACCAGCAAGGAAAAGCGTTCTTCTTTCTGTTCTTTATTTACAATTCGCCATTGATTTAGTTTTTAATTTTTATTTAACATTTTTCCTAATCAGATTTATCTAGATGTCTATTACCTAACAATTTAAAGTGGAATTACAACCCCGAATCGATAATCTTAGATGTTATTTTTGGTCATATGTGATGACCCCTCCTCAGCAACCTTCAGTCAAGTGCGCGATTTTTATTCATCTTAAATTCCAATAACTGATGAATATTGGAAGTACTTCCAAATAATAATGGAAGCCAGAAGGGCATGTAAAAGTTCTATTTCTGTTTTCTAGAGCAGGGTTTACGGATTATGTAAAAACAAATAAATATATACAGTGTGTGTGTGTGTGTGTGTGTGTGTGTGTGTGTGTGTGTGTGTGTGTGTGTGTGTGTGTGTATACATATATATATATATATAATTGATAAAATTAGAAAATAAAATAAAATACTTACTACACCCACGGTACAATAGGTTTATAAATAACTTTTCGTGAGTGGAAGCCACAGACAGACGAGAAGAAAGTTATTCTACTTAGTAATAATGCCTTGGGAGGGGATGGAAGAGTTTGCTGCTCACTGCCAGTTGTTAAATTCAAAATTGTACGAAGAAGTAGTGAACCGAGATTATCCGTACAAGAAATAGATTGTTTATATTTGCAAGGAGAAAATTCCTACCAGGAGTAAGATTTTTTAGATATGCAAAATAATTTGCGCCTCTGCTATTTACAGGAACACTGTACAATCTCATTTACTGCTATTAAAAAAAGTTAATATTGTATTTCCAGTCAGCTTTCCATCAATAGAAAGAACTGGAAGGACATGGTGCTGCAGTTCTTACTGAGAAAGCTACATGAAGAAGAAGAAAGGTAATAAATAAGTATCATTATCCGGTGTGAGACTTCGATCTTGCTTATAGAATATTTCAGGCAACACAGAATCCAAGTCTGGGTCTAGATTTGGTTTTTAATGTGCGGGGCTAGAATGCTTCTCATAGTACTTGTATAGACATTCAATTATTTCGAATAAGCAAGCGTTGGAGGGTTTATTTTTATTTCATTCCATACCAGTAGTTGTTTGTGCCCTAATTAATGTCGAATGTATCTTTCATAAGCTTTAATTTCAAGAAATGTCAACATTATCTGTTCTCGTTTTTTACACGGCATTCGATAAGTTTAAAAAAAAAAACATTACCACCAACAAAAACTGTATAATAGAAAATATTATAAAGTTGAATCCTGTCAATCTCCTCCCCTCACTCCCCTAAAAGAGAAGAAAAAAGCCAATTCAAAAGAAAAACACTTTATTGTTACTGTTGTGAATTTGAGTGCCAAGGGATAAGTAAAGCCGTCGGAAAATTTTGAGCAGTGTGCTGAGTTTGTAAGACTTGATAGCAAAAGCAAATCCCTTATTTCACTTAAATTTATTATTGTCTCAGCTCAGACCTGCTCATTGCTTCAATTTTCCAAAGATTTCCATAATGTTTCCTTTTCAGGCAGAGTTCTCGTATTATCTTCCTTGGTCCACTCATTCTTTTTGTGGTTGCATTACCATAAAAAAAGTTTATGAAAAAGCGGATCTTTTGGGACAAAAAGTAAATAAATTTCTGGAAAGCCGCAACATAGAAATGGACTTTTCGGTTAAGATAAAAATATTACTTTAAATAAAATAAAATAAATATTACTTTAAATACCAAAGTTTAGAAAAATGGTAACGAAATGATTATGCAGTAAAACGTTACTTTGTTTTAGTCCTTGATTTATGCAATTATATGCAAACAGCAACCTCCTTATTTGAGCAATGGAATTTTGATTGCAGCTTAATTTATGTCCCTCAAGTGCTAGAGATTTTGTTTGGTAAAGAACGTCTCGAACAATGTGAAAAGCTATTCAGATACCATAATACCAGTAATTTTATTGTCATTTTATGTTATATGGAAAAGGGATTCCTGGGTTTTGGCCCAGTGACTGATAGTAAGTTATTTATAATAACTCTGCGTGCTTTCAATGATCTGCAGTTCACATAACACACAAACATAAAATTAAAGCAGAAGAATTCATGATTCACGGAGCGTGAATAAGTACAAAATTGATAGCTTGAGGATCTGTCGTTTGGTGAATTTGCATCTAAAATTAATATTAAAAAAAATGTTCATTGTTTTTACCTGAGAATGAAATATTAGAGCATTCTTTAAATTACATAATTATGATGTAGTTTTGAACTTTGGAAAAATAACAGTAACTTCAAGTTGAACGAACTTTTAGGCGAGAAGGTGCGATGGTTGTCAGTTTTCAATTTCAAGAAGAAAGAGATTGCTCTTTTGATTTCATTAAAAATTAAAATGAGTTAATTTTTCAATTTCAAGTTTTTTTGTATATAATTTTTTCAATAAAATCTTAAATAACCAAAGGTGCAAAATAACGTTGAAATGAGTGACAACGTTTATAATTTATCTCATATTTATAATTTCTCGTGTTTGTGCTTAATGCAGTGTGTATAACAAGATCTTCCTCTTACTATTCTATCATTGGTGAGTGGAGTTGCGGGAACGCCACCTGTTGACGTAACCTCAGGCTTGAATCCGACCCCGCTGCCAAACAAGGCATCCTTTAACAGCAAGAGGGCTGCTCGAATAATGAACGAGCAAAATAAGTGCAAGTGGAGGTTATTCCTTGGACACCGTAGTTTTCTGAAATGGAACAAATACTAGGGTTAAAAGGAAAACTCGATTTTAATTTAAAATTCAGTTTACGCATTAAATAATAACAAACATTGTCATGTGAACACATCCATGAATAATAACTTGACTTTTAATTTTCAGTTAGAAACAGAAAGTAATCTTTGTATAATAAACTTTTAAATCGAAGTAAGCTTCTACCAACGCAAGGTATTGATTCGCTATAGGTTCTGCAACATTTTGACGAAGAGATATATACATATCCTTTTTCCTGAAGAAACAAAGATTGTTTTTCTTATACCTTGAGCTCACTTGATAAATTTCATAGCTTACTGGTCTTCAGTTATAGATTTAGTATGAAGAAATCTTTTCTTTTGACACTACAAAAGAAAATATTTCAAAAATGCAGAATGTTAGTTTATGATAATATTCTGCGGAATTTTCTTTCAAAAAATATCCTATTTATATACTTTTAACGTCTTTACAATATTCATCGAAGTATACTCTTTACATTTTGTTTTTACTTGCGTGTCAGAAGTGAGTGTTTAGAAGCACAGACAATAGCGGATTCAATGCACTTTATACAATACGTTTAACTAACACCGATTCACTTACCACCAATTAAGTTGGTATCAGCAGTGCAGCACTCTTGCTCGTGATTTTCACCAACAGCCTTAAACAAATATCTATTGAAGCTAGAAAAGGGATCAAAATATTCGAGGGATTTTTTCCTTATTTATTTTTAATGGAAACTGCTAACTATGGAAATGATAATAGTATAAAATATTTGCAACACCCTTACTGTCATATACCAGATAGGGAAAAAAAAAGTTAGATTCATTTGTGCTGATCCATGTACAAGCGTAATATATATCCAAGATATCTGAGGGTCAAAAGAGTGACCATCATCGCTCCGGACCGTAAAGCAAACTGTCTACAAAACAACTTCAACACTCTCGATATACAAATGGCTGGAAACTGCTCACTGACACTGCGACGTGGTTCCATAGCAGCTTACTCACTGCTCCTTCTCTCTCCCAACCAACCCTTTTATCCCCTTTATTAAACTAAACATCACCCTAAAATGGAAACTATTTTAATTTGGCGCGGATGTAAAACTAAAGGCTACAAGATCCCATGAGATCATTCCTAAATATTCCTTTCAGAACTAATTCAATAATCGAATGGAAGATTGCTACTTTGAATTTCCAAACTTCTAGATGTCTGCCCTACGTAAGACAGGCCACAAGGATATGGACTATTATAAACTCCAGGATGTTTGTAGAGAGGGCTGTGGTTCTTAGGTGAACGTAACAAAGAAGGTAATAGCCCCAATGGATTTAAAGCCACTCTTATATGATGACATTTGAAAATCTTGAGAGAAAGCCTACCAATGTAGGGGATGGAAACTGAGGTTCTGTTGCGAATGTCAGGAATTTATGGTGGAGCAATAGTGGAGAAAGTGTTCTTCGTACCGTTTTCTTAGAATATCCATTGCTCAGCAGTAGTTGATGTAGACACTGTAATTCTTATATTTTCTGCCAGCTTTCAAATTTTTTTTTTTTTACTTTTGTGAAAAGGCTCTTACATGTTCTATTTTTAATTATGTAATGATTCACGATTTTATTTTCCTAACCCAGAAGAAGCCGATAATATGTGTGGCGAAACTAGTCAGTGTTATCATCTGTGCATTTACCTCCTAATAAACCGTGTCAGTTATTTTACATTTCATTTTTGACTGAGAATTCTACATGCTCATCATAATAAATAGAAAAATTTCTTACCCATTATGGCTTAAATTTTTACGTTTACTAAATATTAATTTGCAGATATTCTACATTAAGAAAAATTTAAGAATTGAAACTAAATTTATAAAAATCGATTTTATGCTAAGATTGTGATGATATTGCTCTTATAACATTATAAAGAATATTTTAGATTCTGAATTATTACTGTCATGACGACATCACTTACCGAACAAAAGTCAAGATGAAGAAAGCCGCCAGCAATGTTAGGAGTGATGTGGCGTAGCCCAATTTTGATATCAGCTTGATGTTTAGGATATGAGGCTATAAAAGGAAAAAATAATAGAAGCTGAAATTTTTCCTAGTCGTGTTATAGCTCAAAAATTAGATATGCGAAGTCTTAAATGTTTTTCCTGCAATATCGCAAAAAAAAGAAAGAAAAAAAGAGAGTTGCTGCACACTTTCTTCCTTTGAAAAATTCGGTGGGGAAGTCTTGAGGGATATATTTCCAGCGTAACATTGCCTTGATGAAAAATTGGATTTTTATGAAATGATAACATAACGTATTATCAGTGATAATAAAATTGTTCTGATTAATAACGAAGTTTATTATTGTCCTGTCACTTCTATTCTAGAAACACAAATGGAACAGGCCATAGCGAACTCCATTTACAGTCACTTGACTAGTAAAATGAATATCTTAAAGAAAAATGGATATTATCCTGAAGAATGAATTTAATTTAATTTAAATGGAATACTAGTTTTTTCACCAGCGAAAGGAATGTGGTTAGTTCTTCAAATTTAACCTTTTAAATTCAATCATTGCATCCATTTTATCTTTTGCTTTTGTTATATCTGTTTTTGTGATGAAATGCCGATATTTCCTTGTAGGATAACGGTCATACGATATGTTAAAAATAAATGGAATAAGTTCTATTGATGCTTATATTCCATCATTTCGAGGGATCTGTGATGTTGCTAAACAGGCGGTGAGCGGTCATTTCATAAAATACCGCTATTGTTGTCTTTCACCTTTAATTCTTTAAAAGTGGATGCATTTGCTCACGTATTCCATTCACTTCGTACAAAGAATTTCATTCTATTTCCCTTGTTCAAAACATCCTTTTACACCTTCCGAGATGCGTCTCACTACTTACCTCTCAATAGCTCCTGTATATCAATTTGATAGACTTTTCTCCCCAGCTCATGATTTGAGCAAGGCTGCTCAAGTCATGAGCTGGGGAGAAATGGCAGCCTAGATTCCTGATAAAATAGTTTTGAATTATTTCCATACAGAGCGGATATCCAAGAGTACAAGTTCAGCTTAGGTGGGCCTTATCCAATTCCTCTTTTTATTAAACTTTCTACCATCTCTACCTAATAGTATCTACTATTAGTAAACTAAAAATACCATTTTCATATTGTAGAGGATTCCTGTCTCCAGATTATTCTCATCCATTACTTCAGCATCCATCGCAAATCTCTTCCGTTCACATTTCTAGAACGACCAGTTAATCGTGTAAATGAACCGTTGGCTTTAGATTGTGATGTTTCTAAGAGAGTAGAGAACTGCTAGTAATTCGACGAGAGTATTGTGCTCATTTTATTCTTCATTTTAAAATTTTCATGCTCTTGTTAGGGCACGTAAGTGTCACTTCACACAGCCTGTCGTGTTCACAAAAACAAACTACTTTTGCTTTGAAAATCTGTTAGTATGAATAATTGCGTAATCAACCGACGTTAAGTGATTTTCCAGCTAGACGTGCTTTTCTGCATTCCCAGCACAAATCAAATCCTACTTGCTACCCTTGGATCAAAGCTAGTTAGATGAAATCAAATAAAACCTCTGCCGTTCAGTCTGCATCGGAGAAGCGGCTTGGTTGAAAAGGGCTGGGAGCAAACCTGTGCACAATACAAAGAGTCTAGGAAGACTTTAAATTTGAAGATATGAGTGAGTTAGCGGGTCACATATTCAATTAGGTTTTTTTTTTTCTTATCCAGTAAATCGGCAAGAACACATGCAATTTGCACAGATCATACACGGCATCGTGTCCTCAGTTACCTCAGCCTTTCTTCAAAACAGACAAATCAAGAACTTCAGATGACTTTCTGGTTATTATAAATCCAAGACAGTACTTTTCGACAAGACATGCTCCATTTGCAATGTTGATAATAGGAATTAACACTTTTTTTTTTGAAATAATGAATATACATTGCACGCAAAAGCTTCATTTAAATTTATTTCTATTCTGACAAGCAAACTGATCACTCTAGCCTAGTATTTTTTTAGAGTTGGCATTGCCTCAGATACCACCATATATATTACTGAATGTAGTAACAACAAACATATCCAGAGCTCATAATTCAATAAGCAGAAATTCAGCCTTTGGTCAAAGAACGTGTAACAGTTCATCAACCCAGCTCCTAATGTGGTACAATTTCATCTATTTCTATAATCAGAGATTATAATGGTATGTTTATATCTTGAGAATGGAATACTTATCTCCTCTCTCACTTATAGTGGATTTTCGAAGTTGTTTAGTGATTTAATCTCAGGAATGAGTCGATTTTGTTTATAATGTTTGTTTCTATTGTTTTGAACCCATATAAATTACTATCGTAATTAAATTTTTTCATCCGAAACGAATGCAAACAACTTTTTTAAATTGTGCATTCATCATGTCTTGTCAGTTGTGAATACCTGAATACACAAATCAATGTTTTGCCATAAACAAATACTTACTTCCCAAACATACTTGCTGTATGTGGTGTCTCCGGGGATTACATACAAAGGCTTCGCGCACAAAGTGTAATTCGTCCATGACGTGTTAGTACTTTCATTTATCCACCAAGTTCCGCTCGCTGTGCAGATTCGAGAGGCAATCCCTGACGAATGGAAGAAAAAGAAAACAATTTTATGTAGAATTGAAACATGAATGGGAGGGAGAAAACATTTCATTTAAAAATGAAAAATAAAAAACTCCTGTTTTTTTTTAAAAAAAGTAACAATGAAATATTACACCTTTATTCCAAAAACGACTTTAATAAAGGTAATATATAAAGAATAAGTTCGAGGTGTTACGATAAACTTTAGAGTAGTCTAATAATTAGTAGAACCACAGCTAATAATAATCACCCTCATTCTGCTCATAAGTTCCTGTCAAACAATTGTCTTATGTTTACAACTGTCCGAAGACTCAGGCAACGTTCATTTGTTTATTTTGCTCTATCCAGAATGAGAATTGAGGTCTTTCCATTGCTGAAAGAGACAATGGGCAGTTTCGTCAGAAACGCCATAAAAGAGGAACAATTGTATTATCCAGGATGTTCAGATGCCTCTCGTGGCAGGAGTTAGGGCTGAGGCCAAACTAGGAAAAACAGATACATACCATCACACCAATACCTCCAAATTTCATAATTGTAGTTACATACTCTGGTAAGAGACGTTCAACGGCCATCCGCTACGTCCATCTGCTCGGTATAGGGTGTTGCGCGATTCGTTGCTCCATAACAGAGCTTTCTTCGGTTCCATGTCCAAAAATGCCAAAAAAAAAAAAGCCACTCCTTTGCATGCTTTTTGGGCAAAGTCGGGCTTGCATATTGTGGTCCTGCCATGCATACTCATATTCTAAGCCTCGTTGGTTCTGAATGTTTATGTGCAGATTCGTGTTCCAATCGATGGTCGAAACTCTGCATTCAAAGTGTCTGCCAACTAATGACCGTTTTTACATATTATCATTCGTAAAACCATATGTGACGTTCGGCAAATGTGGAGAGTCGTCCACTTCCGGTAGCGCTTGCAGTTGAATCCCTGCACTTCCATCTCAGCATGGCGTCACTAATTGTTGACCTGGCGGTGACCCAAAATTTCAACAATTTGCCGAACAGAGCTTGAAAGAGGCGTGGTGATACAATGCCTGCAAAATGGCATTGTATCACCACGCCTCTTTCAAGCTCTGTTAGTTGCCTTGTTGCAGCCATTTGACTCGAACACAGTTGCGCCGAGTTGGGAGCATCATGTTCCTC